>NC_084617.1:15191016-15201016 GCF_033978795.1 Nerophis ophidion
GATGTGTACACAAGACGTCACGGGTTTTTAGTAAGTATGAGCGCTACACACACACACAGTTAAAAGTCTTCTGCTTTAAAGGCATAATTACACAGTATTTTGGACTTCTGTGTTGCTGAATCTTTTGCAACTTGTTCAATTAATATTGGAAGAGTCAAAGTAGAAAGATGGAGTTGGGAAGCTTCAGATTTTAGCCACACAAACACAAATTGATTCCTTGTTTAAAATTCCCGGAGGTGAAACTTTCCTATGGATCAGAGCGCGGTCAAGCCAACATGGATCCCAAACGAATGTCAACCAGCAGGTTTCGGTGAGAAAATTGTGGTTAAAAAGTCGTGAGACATGACGTCAACACAACCGTGGACAAACCCCTCCGACTATCAGGTAATATTAAACTCACTAAAACACTAGCAACACAATAGAAAGATAAGGGATTTCCCAGAATTATCCTAGTAAATGTGTCTAAAAACATCGGAATATGTCCCAATGCTATCGCGTTTTTTTGTAGTCCGTCGCTATCAATATCCTCAAACACGAATCTTTCATTCTCGCTCAAATTAATGGGGAAATTGTCGTTTTTTCGGTCCGAATAGCTCTTTTTGTTGGAGGCTCCCATTGAAATCAATGTGAATAAGTGAGGAGCCCCCACACTTGCGACGTCATCGTCTGAGACTTCCGGCAAAGGCGAGGCTTTTTCAGGAAGTACCAAAAAGTGGCGAACTTTATCGTCGATGTTCTCTACTAAATCCTTTCAGCAAAAATATGGCAATATCGCGAAATGATCAAGTATGACACATTGAATGGACCTGCTATCCCCGTTTAAATAAGATAATCTCATTTCAGTAGGCCTTTAGAGGCCCACTGAAACCCACTACTACCGACCACGTAGTCTGATAGTTTATATATCAATGAGGAAATCTTAACATTGCAACACATGTCAATACGGCCTTTTTAGATTACTAAATTACAATTTAGTAAGGGACGGCGTGGCGCAGTGGGAGAGTGGCCGAGCGCAACCCGAGGGTCACTGATTCAAATCCCACCTAGTACCAACCTCGTCACGTCCGTTGTGTCCTGAGCAAGACACTTCACCCTTGCTCCTGATGGTTGCTGGTTGGCGCCTTGCATGGCAGTTCCCTCCATCAGTGTGTGAATGTGTGTGTGAATGGGTAAATGTGGAAGTAGTGTCAAAGCGCTTTGAGTACCTTGAAGGTAGAAAAGCGCTATACAAGTACAACCCATTTAATTTTAAATTTCCCGCGGAGTTTCTTGTTGAAAACTTCGCAAAATGATGACGTGTGTGCTTGACGTCTCGGGTTGGAGGGGACATAATAGCCCAGCACCACTTGAGGCTAAAAGTCGTCTCTTTTCATCGCGCAATTACACAGTATTCTGGACATCTGTGTTGCTGAATCTTTTGCAATTTGTTCAATTAATAATGGAGAAGTCAAAGTAGAAAGATGGAGGTGGGAAGCTTTAGCCTTTAGCCACACAAACACGCGGTGTTTCCTTGTTTAAAATTCCCGGAGGTGAAGCTTTACTATGGATCAGAGCGATCAAGCGAACATGGATCCCAAACACTTGTCAACCGGCAGGTTTCGGTGAGAAAATTGTGGAAATAAGTTGCCTCTTACCGGAGAATAGCGGAGCTTCTGTCGTGCTGCTTCAGCCGTGACTAATTTCTTCAGACACCTGTGGCCACACCCCTCCGACTATCAGGTACTATTTAACTCACTAAAACACTAGCAACACAATAGAAAGATAAGGAATTTCCCAGAATTATCCTAGTAAATGTCTCTAAAAACAACTGAATCGCTCATCGGGCGGTTTAGCTCGGTTGGTAGAGTGACCGTGCCAGTAACTTGAGGGTTGCAGGTTCGATTCCCGCTTCCGCCATCCTAGTCACTGCCGTTGTGTCCTTGGGCAAGACACTTTACCCACCTTCTCCCAGTGCCACCCACACTGGGAGCAGTGTGGGTGGCATGAATATTACTTAGATATTGGGTTTCACTATGTAAAGCGCTTTGAGTCACTAGAGAAAAAGCGCTATATAAATATAATTCACTTCACAATGCAATCGCCTTTTTTTATACTTTTTTTTTTTTTAGTCCTTCGCTATCAATATCCTCAGCCACAAATCTTTCATCCTCGCTCAAATTAATGGGGAAATTGTCCTTTTCTCGGTCCAAGTAGCTCTTTTTGTTGGAGGCTCCCATTATAAACAATGTGAGGATGTGAGAAGCCATCACACGGGTGACGTCTTCGTCTGCTACTTCCGGTACAGGCAAGGCTTTTTTTTATTAGCGACCAAAAGTTGCGAACTTTATCGTCGATGTTCTCTACTAAATCCTTTCAGCAAAAATATGGCAATATCGCGAAACGATCAAGTATGACACATAGAATGGACCTGCTATCCCCGTTTAAATAAGAAAATATAATTTCAGTAGGCCTATAAAAGTCTCGTTCAAACTTGCATCGACGCTGCGTGCGTGTGCGCGTGTCGGATGAAAAAGTGAGTGCAGACAGCATCTCGCTGTTTAAATTATCATGTCGGTGCCCACTCTTTTTCTCACTCAACTTGAGAGGAGTGTTTGTCCGACATAGCAGTCAATAGTGCCATGAGCAAAATGTCACAAGTACAATGGTGTGAAGTCCAATTAGCCACAGCAGAAACATTTCATATCATACGAGCTTGCTTTTTACTGCTCCTTTTTTGAGGGGGGAGGGCCTGCATAAAAATCTGCACATACCATAAAGCAGCGGTGTCAAACGTGCGGCCCGCGGGCCGGATCAGGCCCACCAACAGGTTTTGTCCGGCCCGCGGGATGAGTTTGCGAAGTATAAAATCGGGCCAAAATTTTTGAATAAAAGAAACTGCTTTTCTAAATGTGTCCACTAGATGTCACGATAGCAATTCTTTGTATCTTTGTAGATGATGCTACATATGTAAAAAATAAATAAACCACTTGATGTTGGTGCACCAGTCAAGGAAAATGAGCAAACTACATAAATAACATCATTTTATTTGGTTTTGATATAGTTTTTTTATCTTGATGGATTGAAAATTAACACCAATGGGGTAACTGATGAACATGATCACGCAATTTATTCAGAAAGTATAAATAACGACAACTAAAGATAGAAAACCATGACTTGATTAACGTGGACCCCGACTTAAACAAGTTGAAAAACTTATTCGGGTGTTACCGTTTAGTGGTCAATTGTACGGATTATGTAGTGTACTGTGCAATCTACTAATCCATCCATCCATTTTCTACTGCTTATTCCCTTTTGGGGTCGCTGCCGCCTATCTCAGCTACAATCGGGCGGAAGGCGGGGTACACCCTGGACAAGTCACCACCTCATCGCAGGGCCAACACAGATAGACAGACAACTTTCACACTCACATTCACACACTAGGGCCAATTTTAGTGTTGCCAATCAACCTATCCCCAGGTGCATGTCTTTGGAAGTGGGAGGAAGCCGGAGTACCCGGAGGGAACCCACGCATTCACGGGGAGAACATGCAAACTCCACACAGAAAGATCCCGAGCCTGGATTTGAACCCAGGACTGCAGGACCTTCATATTGTGAGGCAGATGCACTAACCCCTCTGCCACCGTGAAGCCCACAATCTACTAATAAAAGTTTCAATCAATCAATCAATCAATACTATACTAACCACAAAAAGTAAGTGTAAAAAAACGAACGACATTATTTTTTTGTACATTTTCAGAATGTATTTGTTCTTTTTTTAAACAAAAAAAACAAACTGTAGTTGACTTTATTTTTAAGTTATCGTGCCGTGATTTGACCTATTCTGGCCCACTTGGGAGTAGATTTTTCTCCATGTGGCCCCCGATCTAAAATAAGTTTGACACCCCTGCCATAAAGAATGCAGAAAAAATATGGAATTAATTTATGTGTGCAAAATGTGCACACAAAAGCAGGCGTGTTCAAACTTTTTTCCATTGAGGGCAGTGTGTCTTTGGGCACCCAACGATTCGATCCGATTCCGATGATGTCGATAAAACACAATTCTCGATTAATTGCTATTCTCGCAATGTATTATTTGGTGTAATACTTATAATTAAACTTTTTCAAAACAGGTTAGTCCAGGGGTGTCAAACTCGTTTTAGTTTGGGGACCACATGGAGAAAAATCTACCCCCAAGTGGGCCAGACTAGTAAAATCACGGCACGATAACTTAAAAATAAAGACAACTTCAGATTGTTTTCTTCGTTTATGTGATGATTGGGTCGCATGATGATGCGGGTTTGTTCTCCCAAAGATGAAGTCGGGCGTTGGACACAGCGTGAAGGTAAGAACAAATGATTTATTACATAATAAAGCAGACTTTGACAAAACGAACAGAACTAGCATGGGAGCTAGAAAAAAACAAAAGGGCTTAGCATGGAAGCTAGCATAAACAAAGGACCTAGCGTGGAAGCTAGCAGGTGGCGGGCAGGATACAAAACTTCGTCACAAGTTGTGCGAAGACAAATTAGGAAGCAAGACTGAATGAACGAAGTCGGCAGGCAGTATTCACAACACAGGTGCACGTTTGGAACAGGCGGCAGGTGAAAATAATAAGTTAATACTAAAACAAACAGAGGCGCACAAACCGGAACTGAATGAGTCCAAAACAAACAGAAAACACAAAAAGACTCAAATATCTAAATCAAAGATATGATCCGGGCAGCGGATCTTAACAGTTTAAAAATAGAAGAAGCCCATTCTGAAAATGTAGAAAATTCTAATGCTGTTGGTTTTGTTTTTTTTACACTGACATGTTGCGGTTAATCATTTATTTGTCGTTATTTATATTTTCTGAATAAATCAAGTGATAATGTTCAACTTGTTGTTAATTTTCAATCAATATAAAACAATCTAAATCAAATTAGTATATGATATTTATGTAGTTTGATCATTTTCCTCAACTGATGGTACTGACATTATGTGGTTTATTTTGTGCATTTGTAGCATCGTCTACAAAGATACAAAGGATTTGTATTGCGACATCTAGTGGACACATTTAGAACAGCTGTTTCTTTCATCCAAAAATGTCAGGTTAATTTTTATACTGATTTTTATATAGAGATCTGTACATTTGACACCCCTGGGTTAAACGTTGGAAAAGCTTCAGCTTGTTGCATATAGTTTGATTGACTGATTGATTGAAACTTGTATTAGTAGATTGCACAGTACAGTACATATTCCGTACAATTGACCACTAAATTGCAACACCCGAATAAGTTTTTCAACTTGTTTAAGTCCATGTTAATCAATTCATGATAAATAGAGAAGGCCAAAATTGGGTGTTTAATAATAGATCCTTTTTTTTAAAGAAATAAAATAAAACATTATTCATTTATTTATTTAAATGGACTTTTAAATCAATTTAGAATCGTGATGAATAAAAAACGCAATTCTGATTTTTTTTTCCAGAAAATATGTGCAGAATACTATATTTCTATGTATTTTTTGTAAAAAAAAAAAACTCAATTTGCTTGTATGCATTAAAGGCCTACTGAAATTAGATTTTGTTATATAAATGGGGATAGCAGGTCCGTTCTATGTGTCATACTTGGTCATTTCGAGATATTGCCATATTTTTGCTGAAAGGATTTAGTAGAGAACATCCACGATAAAGTTCGCAACTTTCGGTCGCTAACAGAAAAGCCTTGCCTTTGCCGGAAGTCGCTGACGATGACGTCACCCGTTGATGGCTCCTCACATCATCCTCACATTGTTTTTAATGGGAGCCTCCAACAAAAAGAGCTATTTGGACCGAGAAAACGACAATTTCCCCATTAATTTGAGCGAGGATGAAAGATTCGTGTTTGAGGATATTGATAGCGATGGACTAGAAAAAAAAAAAAAAAAACGTGATTGCTTTGGGATGGATTCAGATGTTTTTAGACACATTTACTAGATTAATTCTGGGAAATCCCTTATCTTTCTTCTGTGTTGCTAGTGTTTTAGTGAGTTTAATAGTACCTGATAGTCAGAATGGTGTCTCTACGGGTGTGTTGACGCGCAGTGTCTCAGGGGAGTTGACGGCAGCTGTACGGACGGCACAAGCTCAGCTGATCTCCGGTAAGTGGCGACTTTTTACCACAATTTTCTCACCGAAAACTGCTGCTTGACAAGTGGTCGGGATCCTTGTTCGCTTGACCGCTCTGATCCATAGTAAAGTTTCACCTCCGGGAATTTTAAACAAGGAATCACTGTGTGTTTGTGTGGCTAAAGTTTCCCAACTCCATCTTTTTACTTTGACTTCTCCATTATTAATTGAACAAATTGCAAAAGATTCAGCAACACAGATGTCCAAAATACTGTGTAATTATGCGGTTAAAGCAGACAACTTTTAGCTGTGTTTGTGCGCAGGACACTTTGCGGGAAATTTAAAATTGCAATTTAGTAAACTAAAAAGGCCGTATTTGCATGTGTTGCAATGTTAATATTTCATCATTGATATATAAACTATCAGACTGCGTGGTCGGTAGTAGTGGGTTTCAGTAGGCTTTTAAGGTTTTGCATAACAAAATAAACAAATGTTTATATGAGGATATGTTTAATTAATTAATTAATATATTTAATTATTACAACAATCAAGCTTTTTTTCCCCAGATTTTTTGGGGTTTAATTTCAGTTTTACAATGTGCCGCAGTCCAATTAAAAAAAACAAATCGTGGGCCACAAATGGCCCCTGACCCGCAGCTTGCACAACCCTGTCAGCATAACACAGTAAATATGGAATTAATGTGTGTGTGTGTAACATTTGGGTCATCTGATGAGATTTGCAATCTGTCAGTGATTATGAATAAAACCCAAAAATGTTTACGTGGTGTGTGTGTGTGTGCGTGTGTGTGTGTGTGTGTGTGTGTGCGTGTGTGTGTGTGTGTGTGTGTGTGTGTGTGTGTGTGTGTGTGGGAGAGGGGGGGGGTCTCCTTTGCAATGGTGCAAGCAAAATTCCGCAACAACATCTGCTTGTTTGCTCAGTATGAAGTGAGGAAGAGGAAGAGCTGCTGCAGGTCCTGCTTGGGGAGAGACCCGGGGTGGGTGGGGTGAGCGTGATTGTGTGTAAGTGTGTGTGTATGTGTGTGTGTGTGTGTGGGGTGCTCAGGTTGGCGGGTGGCCAGGAGGGTTGTGGAGGGGAGGTGAGTGGAGGGAGGGGTAACATCTGGCAGATGTGCAGGCATGAGGAGAAAAATTGTTCAGTCCAGAGTGAAAATATAGACAACCTTATCATTCTCATCATCTTCCTCACGGCATGCAGCAGAGGGTCAGTGAGGAGGGGAGGGTAGGGGTGTGGGGGTGTGGGGGGGTTGGCCTCTGTTTAGAAGGTTAAGTAGGAGCGTGCACGGGGACGCCACTGGATCAGGAGGGGTGAAGGTGGTAGTGGTGGTGATAGGGGAATGTCGGGTGGGTGGGGGCGGTTGCTGGTCTGCACAGATGGCGTGTGCACGCGCCCGTGAGCGTGCACGTGTGTTATGATAGGGTTGGATGATGCCCTGGTCACATGGGCAGCAGTAATTGGCCTCCATATTGACCAGTTTGCTGCACCGAGGGTGGGGGGGTTGGGGGGCGGGCGGTCTCCCAGCTGGACCTGTCACATGACATCACACACACCTCATTGATCACCCCCCCCCCCCAACCCGTCATCACTTCACCTGCAGTCTCACACGACTCTGTCCATCGCTTGTTTACTTCCTGCAAGTTGTTGTTTACGTCACGCTCTGTCCGTCACTTCCTGCATACTCTGTCACGCCTGTAAGATCATGTTTTGTTTTTTGCCATGTTTGGTCAGGTTGTGTTTAGTTTTTTGGACATTTCAGTTCTGTTTTGCATTTCCTTGATTGTCTTGTTACCATGCCAACCCATTAGTTTCACCTGGTCTCCTAGTCACGTCCCTGTCCTCAGCATCACACCTGTTTTCAATAATCATCACAGCTACTATTTAAGTCATTCTTTTTCTGTCTTCGTCCTGGCATCTTCACACATCCTACCCATGCTGTTCTTAACGTCATGCCCTCGTTCACAGTTCCTTGTCATGTGAGTTTTGTTTATAGTTCATAGTCAATTACCTTTGTGCTAAGTCTTTTTGTTTATGTCCATTATTCATGCCATCGAGCAAGTGTTTTTGTTTCCTGTTTGGGTTTCATTGACTAGATTATTATCCGCCATTGAGCGCGTCCTTGTTTTCCCTGTTTTGTATTATAGTGTATAAATAAATTTAAAGATGTACTCACAGTCACGTCTCGCTCGTGCTAACTACCCTCTGCGTCGAGGAAACAATCTTAATCCAAGCCCAAGTTTGACATACTCTCGTTTACTTCCTGCTTTGCCCATCACTTTCTCCAATCGTCTCCTCTTCCGGCAATTATTTTCTGTCCCATGTCACTTCCTGCATCCTCCATTTAGTCAGACTTTGTCCATACCTTCATGCTGTGTCCATTATGTCCCGGTTCACCCGGCACTTCCTGCTGTGTTGCTTATGTCTTGCTTGCTTCATCATCACTTTCTGCTCCAATCATTCCCTACATCAGACATAATTTCCCCTCACATTAACAACTTCCTACTCTGTCCATTACTTCCTGCTCTGTCTACCACATACTGCATGTTTTTTTTTATAATTTCCTGCTCTGTCCATCACTTCCTGCATGCTGTGTTGTCTAATTCCTGCTCTGTCTATCATGTCCCGCATGTTTTGTTGTTTACTTCCTGCTTTGTCCATCACTTCCTGCATGTCGTGTTGTTTAATTCCTGCTCTGTCTATCATGTCGGTTCTCATGTTGTTTACTTCCTGCTGTGTTGTTTACTTCCTGCTTTGTACATCCTTTGTTTCATGTTGTGTTGTTTAATTCCTGCCCTGTCAATCATGTCCCGCATGTTTTGTTGTTTACTTCCTGCTGTGTTGTTTACTTCCTGCTTTGTCCAACACCTCCTGCACTCTTCTTTGTTTACTTCCTGCTCTATCCATCATTCTTGCATGCTATGTTCTTTACTTCCCGCTTTGTCCAACACTTCCTGCACTCTCCTTTGTTTACTTCCTGTTCTATCCATCATTCTTGCATGCTGTGTTCTTTACTTCCTGCTTTGTCCATTACTTCCTGCATACTCTCTTGTTTACTTCCTGCTGTGTTGTTTACTTCCTGCTCTATCCGGCACTTCTTGCATGCTCTGTTGTTTACTTCCTGCTCTGTCCATCACTTCCTGCATGCTCTGTTTTTTACTTCCTGCTCTGTCCATCACTTCCTGCATGCTCTGTTGTTTACTTCCTGTTCTATCTGTCACTTATTGCATGCTCTGTTGTTTACTTCCTGCTTTGTCCATCACTTCCTGTATGCTCTGTTGTTTACTTTCTGCTCTATCCGTCACTTCTTGCATGCTCTGTTGTTTACTTCCTGCTCTATCAGTCACTTCTTGCATGCTCTGTTGTTTACTTCCTGTTCTGTCCATCACTTCTTGCGTGCTCTGTTGTTTACTTCCTGCTTTGTCAAACACTTCCTGCATGTTCTGTTGTTTACTTCCTGCTCTGTCACTTCTTGCATGCTCTGTTGTATACTTCCTGCTTTGTCCAACACTTCCTGCACTGTCCTTTGCTTACTTCCTGCTCGATCCATCATTCTTGCATGCTGTGTTCTTTACTTCCTCCTTTGTCCAAAACTTCCTTTACTTCCTGCTCTATCCGTCAATTCTTGAATGCTCTGTTGTTTATTTGCTGCGTTTTCCATCACTTTCTGCATGCTCTATTTTTACTTCCTGCTCTATGCATCACTTCTTGCACACTCTGTTGTTTACTCACTGCGTTGTCCATCACTTCTTGGATGCTCTATGTTTTACTTCCTGCTCCATCCATCACTTCTTGCATGCTCTGTTGTTTACTTCCTGTTTTGTCCAACACTTCTTGCATGCTGTGTTGTTTAGTTTCTGCTCTGTCTGACATGTCCTGCATGTTTTTTTTGTTTACTTCCTGCTTTGTTCATCACTTCCT
>NC_084617.1:15206016-15353516 GCF_033978795.1 Nerophis ophidion
CCCTGGAACAGATCATTGGCATTTACGTTATTCCCTATGAGAAGAGCGTCCAGGAAGAGATTGTATTCGACCTCAGAGGCTCTACTGTATGTTTTTTTTTCTTGGGTGCATGCGTGCATGCATGTGCGCCCTCCTTATGCGTGAGCGAGGATGAGGAGTTTGAAGTGTGTGTGCGTGTGTGTCTGTGTGTGTGTGGTGATGAAGGGAAAGGGAGGGGTGTTTAAATTCTGTGACATCTGTTCATTACAACTAGAGTGTGTTTATTTTTATACAGCCACAAGCAGCCAGCTCGACTGGCACCGCTGGTTAATGTACCAGCCCGCCACTGCAAATGAAATATTCACCAGCAGCAGGCAGAAGGGGGGAGAAGAAGAAATGAAAAAATATATAAACGCCAGAAAGGAAATAAGGACAAAGGCAAAAAAACCCCAAAAACAATACGGGGGGGAAAAAAACCTCGGCAATGCATGCAAAGTTGCTATTTCGATGCAATTAAAGAGAGAAACCACACGGATGTGTTCCAAAATATGTTAACAAAGGGCAGTCAAAAATACAACACATTTTTTAAACTCTTTTTTTTTTTTAATCACAGTACTAAATTATGATACCATAACATTTTGATCCTGATTAATTCATAATCTCTTTAAATCTGGCCTTTAAACCCACTGATGCTGTCAATCTGTCCTGAAAAAAATGTTTTATTCTAAAAACAAAAGCCTGACCTCAAATATATGCCAAAGTAAAAGTTTGACATTTGTTTTGTTGAGTGTTTTGGGCGTTGATGCTTGTTTTAATTTAGTATCATGGCTTCAAAACATACTTGAAATGCTTTAACTAGAGCTGTCAAGAATGACACATGGAACCAATTTGATTAATCTGTTGCGTTGGAAGCGCATTGTGATGCGTTTGGTGTCACCCCAGGATGCACGAGGACCAAAACAGGCAGGATTTGCAGGTAGGAGCTTGGTTTATAACAAAATAAAAGAACACTGGTACAAAACAGCAAAGAAAAGGCGTGCTGAACGCACGAGAAGCTAACGCTAACTAGCATGCAGTCCAAGAGTCCAAAAACAGCGTGCCGAGTGCACGAGAAGCTAAGGAGCTACTTAACAAAGATACAAAGACTTAGAAAAGCCAATTTGAATGTTGCCTATAGCAAACAAAGGATCCAAATTGAACTGAGGTCAAAGGCAGGCTTAAATACTAAAGCAAACAATTACAAAAGGTGTGCATCAAAAAGCATAGCAGGTGGAACAAATGCGAAACCATGGTAACAAGGTAAAACAGGAAGTGCAAAAACTAAGAAGAGGAAGAGTACAAAACGATTGACAAAACACAAAAGGACTCAAAAACCAAAACAATATATATGATCCGGGCGGCGGGTCATATCATAATCACAAAAATGATTGCATTCAGCCTGTATAGTTGCAGATTAATCACACTATTTCGATTTTTAAAACTACTTTTTACATTATTTTATTTTGAGCTCTTTTATCAATTAACATGCAATTGTTACCTGCACACACAAAAAATGTTGGGTTAAAAAAAATAACCCAATTTTAACCCAACTGCTGGTTCAGAACAGGACGAACCCCTTATTTGAGTTACTTTAACTCAACATTTTGGGTTAATTTTTTCGACCCAACTTTTGCATTGATTTATTTAACGAAAAAGTTGAGTGATGAAAATTTAATGTTTGTGTTATTCCCAACCAAACTATCGGGTTGAATTATTTAACCCAAAAGTTGAGTTATGATAACTTAATGTTTGTCAGACCTCGGTGAGGGATGTCTTGTCTTGGTTTTTTCTGTCTTTTAATTTGCATATTTTAGTTTAAAAAGTAACTCTCCTCTCCTTTCAGGTCACTTGCCCTTTCTTTTGTGTCATCAATCTGACGTCATCCCTGATCCCTGATTGTTTCCACCTGTTCCCCATTACCCTCATGTGTTTTATAAGCCCACGCTTCCCTTTTTTTTGTGCAAGATTGTCTCGTTTGTTTGTGCCTCTCTAGCGTCCTGTCCAAGCCTTGCCTCATCTCTCGTTTGAAAATCTTGATCCTGAATTCCCTTGTTGATATTTTGAGTTTTATATTTCTCCTTCTCAGCAGAGTGATTTTGGTTATTTAGATTTACAGCCGAAGTGGTGAGTTTTCATTTTTTTCTTACAGTTCTTCCTTTTCCTCAATTTTTTTAGTGACACCTTTTGTTAACATTTTTTTTTAGATAAGATAAAAAGTGTAAAAGTTTTATAGCCATTGTTTCCTCCTCATGGAGCTTTTTTTGTTTATGATAAATTTAATAGTGTCTTGTCTTGTGATCATGTTTTGTTTAGTTATGTTCTGTTTTGCTTAAGACGCCATTGTTTCCTGTTTTTGCACTTCCTTGTTTGCTTTGTTACCATTCCAACCAATCAGTTTCACCTGTCATGTCAAGCACCTGATTTGTTTTGACTCACGCACCTGTTCAATCACCAGTATTATTTAAACAGAAAGTTGCCAGGAAGTCAGCCTGGCGACTTTACCTCTGTTCACTTCATGCCATGCTACCGCTGATACACTCCATAGTTATACTTCTTGCCATGCAAGTTTTTGTTTCTTCATGCCTCAGTTATCGATTTTGGTTTCATGTTCATAGTTTTTCTGCCCAAGTGCTAGTTTTTGTTTCATTAGCCAAGTTTTGTACTTCCGCCTTGTGTTCGCCTTTTGTTCCTTTTTTATAGCAATTAATAAATATGTCTCTACCTTCACGTCTTGCCCACGCCAACTTTCTTTTGGCTTCCGGAAAAACAAACCCCAAAGTCCACGCGCTGACAAACAGATTATATCCTGCTCCAAATTTAGTTTGTTATTGTTTTTGTGTTTCCTCCTTTTGGAGTGATTTTCGGTTGTTTCTTTTTATGGAACCTTTTTTTTTTCCCAACTCGTCAGGTTATAGCCTATGTTGATTTGCCCTGACTCTGGAGGTGAAAAGACACTTTCAAAATAAAAGCCTGCCAGATTGTTCCCTACTCTGCATCTGAGCCCCATTTTTGACCAAGCCTGACTATGTTGGGTTATTCCCAACCAAACTATTGGGTTGAATTATTCAACCCAAAAGTTGATTTATGCTAACTGAATGTTGGGTGATTGTAAATAATGTTAATGAGCCATAGTAAAATTCCGTTCAAGATAAAAGGAGCTTTTTAATTAAAAAAAAAAAGCCTTTTACACAAATTGCATTACTTGATGAAAAACAACCCAAAATGGTTCATAATTTTAAAAAAAACTGAAATTGAGTTAAAATGATACCTTTATAACCCATAACATTGGATTGCTATTCATAAAAATAAGTCCAAAATCTAACCCAACACTAGCAACTCATAAATTGGGTTATCAAAATAACCCAGTGTTTTTTAGTGAAAGGCAACATGAGTTGTTGTAAGGTCAGTGATCAGGCCAGTGAATACGCATAAAATATTTTCCTTCAAAATAAACTGACGGGTCTTTACACCTTACTTTTACACGGTTTTGATCAAAATAAATTACGTACATTCACATAAAACATTTTTTTAAAAATGTTTGTGTATGACATTCTGATGATAAATTTGCATAAGTGTCAAAATATTGATTTAAATTATGTAAACAAGTCACCCACTGTGATTAAGCAGGCTTAATCCAAATTCAAAATTGGGACTAAACAGATTAAAAAAAAAATCATTTGACAGCACTAGTTAAAACCTGTTCATTGGGACAATTTGTGATTATTTTTGCTTCCAGTGGTGCTTAACAAAAGTGTGCTATTTGTCCTTGTTACTTACTTCAATATTTGAATCAAATAAAAAATTTAATCTAATATCATAGATGAACAGTGGCTACAGTCTCTCCAGAGAGTGGTGAGAACGGCGGAAAAGATTATCAGACCTCCTTTTCCTCCTATCCAGGAGATCGCAAAAAGCCGCTGCCTGACCAGAGCTCAGAAAATCTGCAAAGACTCCTCCCACCCCCACCAAGGACTGTTTTCACTGCCGGACTCTAGAAAGAGGTTCCGCAGCGTCCGAAGTAGAACCTCCAGGTTCTGTAACAGCTTCTTCCCTCAGGCCGTAAGACTCTTGAACGAATCATAATTAAATTATCCCCTCAACTCCCCCCAAAATGGATTAACTCGCTGGAATAAAAAAGACAATATAACATACATCCATAAACGTGTACACATGTGAAAAAGTGCAATATATTTATCAGTATATATATTTATATATATTTATTAAATGTATATGTATATTTATATATTATTTATATATATTTAATTATATATGCACCTTATTGCTTTTTTAAAATCCTGCACTACCATGAGCTTATGTAACGAAATTTCGTTCTTATCTGTGCTGTAAAGTTCAAATTTGAATGACAACAAAAAGGAAGTGTAAGTCTCTAAGTCTAGTCTAGTGGTGTCCTGAGCAGAATTGGATTTTGAGCCATTACAAAAAATGTTCACACTTTAATATAATTTGATGCATGTTTTGTACTAAAATTATTTCATGGAAAATAAATTGTTCAATGATTAATTTTTGTGTGGAAACTTACACATTCAACCTGAATTTACAAGGACTCCTTACACATCTCGGCCTGGATCCTATTAGAACTATTTACAAGCCCAGCGCTAACCCGGGAATAGCTGGGAATATATGCCCTTTTTAATTCTCATAAATCACAGAGCAGGAATGGGCAAGGAGTACATTTGGGGTAAAATTTCATAAGTAGCGCCTTCTTATTTATTAATTGACATTTTACATGCACTTATTCACGCTAAAGAGGGCACTGTATAAGGAGGGGCGGCCCTGCAAATTAAAGGCCTACTGAAACCGACTACTACTGACCACACAGTCTGATAGTTTATATATCAATGATGAAATATTAAGATTACAACACATGCCAATACGGCCGCGTTAGTTTACTAAATTGTAATTTCAAATTTCCCGCCGAAATATCCGGCTGAAACATCGCAGTATGATGACGCGTGCGCGTGACGTCACGGATTGTCGAGGACATTTAGTTCCAGCATCGTTCCCAGCTATTGGCGCGTCTGTTTTCATCGCAAAATTCCACAGTATTCTTGACATCTGTGTTGCTGAATCCATTGCAATTTGTTCAATGGACAATGGAGACATCAAGGAAGAAAGCTGTAGGTGGGAAGCAGTGTATTGCGGCTGGCTTTAGCAACACAAACACAGCCGGTGTTTCATTGTTTACATTCCCGAAAGATGATAGTCAAGCTTTACTATGGAACAGAGATGTGAAGCGAACACGGTTGGATTGGACCACACACACAAAGTACAGTATATTATGCAGCGATCATTTCGAAAGATCGTGTTTCAAAGAGGGTCCCTTGCGAAGGGCAGAGATGGGCATCGCCACCACCCGTCGACTGGTGCTGAAGAAAGGTGCGGGGCAGACCTTCAGGTTGTACAGGTACGACCATGTAATGTCACTAAAACACTAGTAACACAATAAGCAGATAAGGGATTTTCCAGAATTATCCTAGTAAATGTGTCTAATAACATCTGAATCGCTCCCACTGCTCTTTTTTTTTCTTTTTTCTAGTCCTTCACTCTCACTTTCCTCATCCACGAATCTTTCATCCTCGCTCAAATTAATGGGGAAATCGTCGCTTTCTTGGTCCGAATCGCTATCGCTGCTGGTGCCCATGATTGTAAACAATGTGAGGATGTGAGGAGTTCCACAACCCGTGACATCACGCGAACATCGTCTGCTACTTCCGGTACAGGCAAGACTTTATTAGCGACCAAAAGATGCAAACTTTATCGTTGATGTTCTCTACTAAATCCTTTCAGCAAAAATATGGCAATATCGCGAAATGATCAAGTATGACACATAGAATGGACCTGCTATCCCCGTTTAAATAAGAACATCTCATTTCAGTAGGCCTTTAAGCATTGTGATGTTACAAATATAATTTTACCAATCTGATGCAATTATTCACAATGTTGTTATTTGTTTTTTCACAATCGAGCATCTAAAATAAAAAATAATTGTATTTTTCTCCGGCCCCTTTGACAGTACCGTATAAGAAGGAATACATTCTTAACAACCCAGCACACTTTAGCACCAACAAGACGGCCCCCTGTCCTGCCCCACCACTGGCCGGGCCCCACTCCGGGTGCTCCCGTGGGACGGCCTGCTCTGGAATGCCGCTCATGGGGAAGAATCTCGCTGCAGGCGTTCAATATGTCACATCAGTCTGGGGGAGAGGAGCAACGAGCTACGCGACGGGTTAGGGTGTGCCATGGTTTTCAATGAGGCGGCGGCAGGTCGACGTGTTCGAGTGCGACATACGACACACACTCCTTCCCCCCCCCCCCCCCCACCCCCCAACACACACAACCTCGACAAGATTAATGGTTTAAAGGGTTCTGATTAACAGGCTCAGGACACAGCGGCCCGCTCTGAGCTGGGTGGGGAATTAGGGTGGCTTTAAGGGGTACTAAGCAGCCGCACATTAGCCATTCATTAAGGAGGCAATGCCAAGCCCAAACATACCATTTCAACAACTGATCTTTTAACATTCACATTGTTTTGTTGCACAAAGAACACGATTTTGCACCAACTTGACTCCAAATATCTTCTATTCTAATAAACTAAAATAAATTCCAGTCTATCTGGGAAAGACCAGGAGCTGGTCATTGACTTTGGGAGGTCGAGGCCAAGGTCAAAACCTATTGTGATCGAGGGAGTCGAGGTACAGACCGTGGACGCATTCAAGTACCTCAGGGTGTGGGTGGACAATAAGGAAAGGACGGGAAAGGACAGAGCAGGCTGTACTTCCTGAGGAGGCTGCGCTCCTTCAACATCTGTAAAAAAACTCTTGTGGATGTACTACCAGTCTGTGGTTGCCAGTGTTCTGTACTACATCGTAGTGTGCTGGGGGGTGGGGGGGAGGCAGTACATCTAAGAATGACACGGGATGCCAAACAATAACTGTAACTACCGGGTCGCATTGTGGTGCGGAGTTCGTTCTCCCAGGAATGCAGACGGGCTTCGGACACAGCGTGAAGGTAGGAATAAATTATTTATTGAAAAATAAATCAGACCTTAACAAAGAAAAATGTGATCAAAGCACAGAAGGCAAAAAACAAAGGGGCTAGCATGGGAGCTAGCAAGTAATAGAGCCTAGCGGGGAAACTAGCAGGTACAGAGCCGGGAACAAAAGTCATCATCTGTTGCGTATTGCAAATTCGGAAGCCAGACTGACTGACTGGAGAAGGCAGGCTTAAATAATGTCAGTGATTACAAAACAGGTGTGCGCCCGGAACAAGCGGCAGGTGAAAAAAATAAGTAACTATGGTAACCAACTCAGATGTGCACAAACAGGAACCAAAGGAGTTCAAAACCAACGGAAAACACAAATGACTCAAAAATCTAATCAGAATATGATCCGGGCAGCGGATCATAACAAATAACAGTGCAATACTTTTTCATAACATGGTCATGACTTCCTATTTTATCTTGTTATATTCTTATTTTACTGTTATATTTCTATTCTCATTGTTGCTTTTTATTTTTATTCTTATTGTTATATTTTTACATTTTGTTTCCATTTATACCCCCTTTATTTACTTTTTAAATATGATCTCAATTCTGTACACTGCTGCTGGAATTTTAATTTTCCTGAGGGAACTCTCAGTACTATCCATCCATCCATCCATCTATCTATCTATCTATCTGTCTATCTACCTACCTACCTATATGGCCAAGTTGAACTTCTATTTGCAACTACACTAGCTGAGACTTGCATAAAAGTGGCAAACATAGGCTGATAACCCGGCAATGAAGCGAACAATCGCTAGCTCACGTTGTATTAGGGATGTCCCGATCCAATATTGATATCGGTTTGATATCATGCAAAAAAAAAGGTATCGGATGATATCGGCTTGCATCGAATCTCTTCGTTACAAGCAGACTATCAGGGACTATTGTCGGTCTTGAACCCCAAGATGCAGAGACGGCAGGCGTAGCGCAGGAAAACGTGACTTTAATGTCAAAAAACAAATAGTGCAACTGGTAAGTGCACATGCAGGATAACAGGAACCAGGAAACAGCCAACAGGATAACAGGAGACAGGCGAGAGGCTACTGCAGTGTTTTTCAACCTTTTTTGAGCCAAGGCAAATTTTTTTCATTAAAAAAATACAGAGGTACACCACCAGAAGAAACGTTAAAAAATTCAACTCCACAAGGTTGTCTTTTGTTTAGTTTTTTTAGTTTGTTGTTGTTTTCCTGTGTGTAGTGCGATTAGTTCCTGTCTTGCACTGTAATTTCGCCTTCCTTTGAGTGCTATTGTCTGACCTGCTTTGTATTGGCAAACAAAACTATTTCGGTTGTGCAGACGCTATCCTTCTTTGTGGGGACATTGTTGATTGTCATGTCATGTACGGACACACACTGTAAGTCTTTGCTGTCGTCCAGCATTCTGTTTTTGTTTACATTGTAGAGAGTTCAGTTTTACTTTCGTTTTGCATAGCCATCCCTATGCTTCAGTGCCATTTTCTAGCGGCACTTGCCTTTTGTTAATTTTTGGTTTAAGCGTAACATACCTTTTTACCTGCACACTTCTACAAAGAAATGATCTACCTGCTGCCACCTACTGATTTGGAGTATTACATGGTTACCTTGCCGAGCTCTATACAGCACAGACACTAGACAACGGCACATTATTTGCAGGTTATAATTATTGATTTGCAAATAATATTTTTTGGACCAATTAGGTGAAGTTGCATAATTTCCCAAAGCACACCAGACAATATCAAACAACACACTCGTGTGCTGGGGCACAGTGGTTGAAAAACACTGGGCTACAGGATACAATCATCAAGCCTTGACTGGAGGACAAGACAGGCATAAATAGTAGCTTGGTTTGTAACTGCAACCAGGTGTGCCAGGCTGCCAATCAGGGACAGGTGAGGGAAACGAGCGCTCAGAGAGACATGCAGGATATGGAACCAAAATTAGAGCGTTGACATAAATAAACACACACAGACCTGCCTGTCAGGCTTGCCCCTGACAGTTTGGTTGTGTTTTAGTTTTTTCCTCTGTTTGTGTGTAGTATTTCCTGTCAGCACTCTTGTTTTGGTTCTGTTTCCTGTTTGTGTCCCTGAGACCTGTGTGCCCTCAGCTGTGGCTGATTGGCACCTGGCTGCACCTGGTGTCAATCAGCCAGCTGCTATTTGAACCTGCCTTCACATCCATTCTTTGCTGGATTATTGTTGTGTCGTGTCGATGTCATCGTAACAGCTACTACCTGTCCTGCTAAAATTTGTCCTTGTCGTCGTAGCAGTAAGCTGTTCCTGTTAGCCACTTGTAGTTTGCTTTCTCCTAGCTCTTTTGTTTCGTGTTTTCTTGTTAGCCATTAGATGTTTCCAGTTTTCCTGTTTGCTGGTTCCTGTTTTCAGTTTTGGCTGTACCCAGTTCCTGGTTTGTGTTTTGTACCTTTTATTTTAGACATTAAATTATGTTTTCTTATTCAATGCCTGCCACCGTCTCTGCATCTTGGGGTTCGTCACCAACAAACTTTGACACTGCCATGCCTTTACTTATGCAAAGCTGGACAGCCAGTTAACCTCTAAATGTCCTCCGATACACACACAATTTATTCTATTTTAGTCAAGTCAAAAGTAAACATGGTAAGTTGTAGGCCAGTGTTTCGCCCATGGTCGGGCTGCTATCGTCCCAGAGAGGTCCGCCAAAAAATATCCGTTTCTCAACTGTGGTCTGTATGGGCCGCAGCGGTACTCTGTTGTAATACAGTCTGGAGCTAAAGTCATAGAAAAGTTTCTTAAAGGAGAACAGCACGTTTTTCTGAATTTTGCCTATCGTTTACAATCATTATGAGGAACAAGACGATTACAGGTTTGTTAGTTTTTCGCTTACTAACATATTAAAATCGTCTCGTTCTAGAAATGCAGCTAATGGGAGAAATCAATTCTACTTCTAAATCAACAGTACTTCATTTACGTTCCATAACCTCTAAAATAACCAGCCTGTAGCAACATTGTTATTGTAAGAGCGAACACAGAGGAACTCTTTTTCTAGCGTACTAACACATCGGCACGCTTCGGTATTAGCCGTAGAAGCTAACAAGAGATAAGCTAGCTTCTACAACAACAAAAAACGCGTTTTGAATTGGTAATGCACAACACATTTGCGATACAACACCACTCTGTACTGACTGAAACACATGAACAATCATATCAAAGTATCTGTGAAGTATTAGCACAATATTTCATGTTTTGTTTGTACGCATCTGAGCTAGCCAAACAGTGTAAGTACTGTAGTTGTACTAACATGCGGCATGGCGTGTATCATGATCCGTACGGAAACCGGTTCTCAAAAAGGGATTCAAAAGTTATTTTCTTATCGAAGCATCAGGAGAACCAGTTTTCAAACATCAACCCTACAGCTAACACAATAGCTAACAAGCTAGACCAAAGGGACCCTAATTAAAAAATATTGCTACCCCGCCTTCCGCCCGATTGTAGCTGAGATAGGCGCCAGCACCCCCCGCGACCCCAAAAGTGAATAAGCGGTAGAAAATGGATGGATGGGATGGATGCTGTCATGTCTGTGTAATCATTATTTTGTTTTTGGACACTCAGTTCCTGTTTTTGCACTTCCTGGTTTGTTTTGTTACCATAGCAACTCATTAGTTTTCACCTGTCCTCATGTCTCGCACCTGTTTTCATTGATTATGTCACTGCCATTTAAGCGGTCTGTTTCTGTTCTTCATCCTGGCAACATCACCGTTTACCACCATCTATCACCCTCGACACCTCTACTCACGTCATGCCATGTTTCACAGTTCCATGCCAAGTAAGTTTTGTTTATAGTTCATTATTCATGCCTATGTGCAAGTTTTTGTTCGTTTTCATTAGTCAAGTTTGTTCGCCGCCATTGTGCGCGCCTTTTGTTTGTTCCTGTTTTTTATTTATAGTGTAAAAATAAATCATGTCGGACAGACCTGGCAGGCCCAAGCGCATTGTGAGGGTCTGCTGGGAACGTCTGGCAGAGTCTCCTGTCAGAGAGAGTTTCAATTCACACCTCCGGGAGAACTTTGAACATGTCACGAGGGAGGTGCGGGACATTGAGTCCGAGTGGACCATGTTCCGCACCTCTATTGTCGAGGCGGCTGATTGGAGCTGTGGCCGCAAGGTAGTTGGTGCCTGTCGTGGCGGTAATCCCAGAACCCGTTGGTGGACACCAGCAGTGAGGGATGCCGTCAAGCTGAAGAAGGAGTCCTATCGGGTTCTTTTGGCTCATAGGACTCCGGAGGCAGTGGACGGGTACCGACGGGCCAAGCGGTGTGCAGCTTTAGCGGTCGCGGAGGCAAAAACTCGGACATGGGAAGAGTTCGGGGAAGCCATGGAAAACGACTTCCGGACGGCTTCGAAGCGATTCTGGACCACCTTACGGCGCCTCAGGAAGGGGAAGCAGTGCACTATCAACACCGTGTATGGTGCGGATGGTGTTTTGCTGACTTCGACTGCGGATGTTGTGGATCGGTGGAGGGAATACTTCGAAGACCTCCTCAATCCCACCAACACGTCTTTCTTTGAGGAAGCGGTGCCTGGGGAATCTGTAGTGGACTCTCCTATTTCTGGGGCTGAGGTCGCTGAGGTAGTTAAAAAGCTCCTCGGCGGCAAGGCCCCGGGGGTGGATGAGATCCGCCCGGAGTTCCTTAAGGCTCTGGATGCTGTGGGGCTGTCTTGGTTGACAAGACTCTGCAGCATCGCGTGGACATCGGGGGCGGTACCTCTGGATTGGCAGACCGGGGTGGTGGTCCCTCTCTTTAAGAAGGGGGACCGGAGGGTGTGTTCCAACTGTCGTGGGATCACACTCCTCAGCCTTCCCGGTAAGGTTTATTCAGGTGTACTGGAGAGGAGGCTTCGCCGGATAGTCGAACCTCGGATTCAGGAGGAACAGTGTGGTTTTCGTCCTGGTCGTGGAACTGTGGACCAGCTCTATACTCTCGGCAGGGTTCTTGAGGGTGCATGGGAGTTTGCCCAACCAGTCTACATGTGCTTTGTGGACTTGGAGAAGGCCTTCGACCGTGTCCCTCGGGAAGTCCTGTGGGGAGTGCTCAGAGAGTATGGGGTATCAGAATGTCTTATTGTGGCAGTCCGCTCCCTGTATGATCAGTGTCAGAGCTTGGTCCGCATTGCTGGCAGTAAGTCGGACACGTTTCCAGTGAAGGTTGGACTCCGCCAAGGCTGTCCTTTGTCACCGATTCTGTTCATAACTTTTATGGACAGAATTTCTAGGCGCAGTCAAGGCGTTGAGGGGTTCCGGTTTGGTGGCCACGGGATTAGGTCTCTGCTTTTTGCAGATGATGTAGTCCTGATGGCTTCATCTGGCCGGGATCTTCAGCTCTCACTGGATCGGTTCGCAGCAGAGTGTGAAGCGACCGGAATGAGAATCAGCACCTCCAAGTCCGAGTCCATGGTTCTCGCCCGGAAAAGGGTGGAGTGCCATCTCCGGGTTGGGGAGGAGACCCTGCCCCAAGTGGAGGAGTTCAAGTACCTAGGAGTCTTGTTCACGAGTGGGGGAAGAGTGGATTGTGAGATCGACAGGCGGATCGGTGCGGCGTCTTCAGTAATGCGGACGTTGTATCGATCCGTTGTGGTGAAGAAGGAGCTGAGCCGGAAGGCCAAGCTCTCAATTTACCGGTCGATCTACGTTCCCATCCTCACCTATGGTCATGAGCTTTGGGTCATGACCGAAAGGATAAGATCACGGGTACAAGCGGCCGAAATGAGTTTCCTCCGCCGGGTGGCGGGTCTCTCCCTTAGAGATAGGGTGAGAAGCTCTGCCATCCGGGAGGAGCTCAACGTAAAGCCGCTGCTCCTCCACATCGAGAGGAGCCAGATGAGGTGGTTCGGGCATCTGGTCAGGATGCCACCCGAACGCCTCCCTAGGGATGTGTTTAGGGCACGTCCAGCTGGTAGGAGGCCACGGGGAAGACCCAGGACACGTTGGAAAGACTATGTCTCCCGGCTGGCCTGGGAACGCCTCGGGATCCCCCGGGAAGAGCTAGACGAAGTGGCTGGAGATAGGGAAGTCTGGGCTTCCCTGCTTAGGCTGCTGCCCCCGCGACCCGACCTCGGATAAGCGGAAGATGATGGATGGATGGATGGAAATAAATCATGTACTTACATTCACGTCTTGCCCATGCCAACTTTCCTTTGCCTTCTGGAAAAACAAACCCCAAAGTCCACTCCAATGGCTTTGTACCTCGGGAAAACAATCCACGTCCAAGTCCTAGTCCGGACAATTGCAGTCTAAAACATCACATTTGTAAATATAAACAAGCATTATCGTAATTATAGTCACAAATTACTTACACATACAGAGTCTCCAAGGCAGAGGTGAATCAGTAACAAACTTGTCCGCATCATTGAGTTTACTGCATCATGACTCATAAACTTAACTTAATGAATTATGGTGACCACTCGGTTATCATTTCTAAAACACTTTGGAATAAACTTTGTTAGCAAAACTGGCCATTCTTGATGAATAAACTGCGCTAAAAGCCTGCTCAGTGGCCTTGCGGTTAGAGTGTCCGCCCTGAGATCGGTAGGTTGTGAGTTCCAGCCCCATAAAAATGGGACCCATTACCTTAGCGGAGGGGTCGGCAACCCGCGGCTCCGGAGCCGCATGCGGCTCTTTAGCGCCACCCTAGTGGCTCTCTGGAGCTTTTTTGAAAATATATGAAAAATGGAAATGATGAGGGGGAAAAAAACATATGTTTTGTTTTAATTTGGTTTCTGTAGGAGGACAAACATGACACAAACCTCCCTAAATGCTATAAAGCACACTGTTTACATTAAACATGCTTCACTGATTCGAGTATTTGGCGAGCGCCGTTTTGTCCTGCTCATTTCGGCAGTCCTTGAACATACCCAAAATTTTTTCCGACTTTCTCAGACGTGATTTATGCCACCTCTTTTTGTCTCATTATGTCCACCAAACTTATAACATTGAGCATGAATGCACAAAGGCGAGTTTTGTTGATGTTATTGACTTATGTGGAGTGTGCTAATCAGACATATTTGGTCACTGCATGACTGCAAGCTAATCGATGCTATCATGCTATTTGGGCTAGCTGTATGTACATATTGCATTACGATGCCTTATTTGTAGCTATATTTGAGCTCATTTAGTTTCCTTTAAGTCCTCATAATTCAATTTATATCTCATGACACACTATCTGTATGTAATATGGCTTTTATTTTTTTGCGGCTCCAGACAGATTTGTTTTGGTATTTTTGGTCCAATATGGCTCTTTCAACATTTTGGGTAGCCAACCCCTGCCTTAGCGTCAAGGGTTGCAATTGGGGGTTAAAGGACCAAAATGATTCCCGAGCGCGGCCACCGCTGCTGCTCACTGCTCCCCTCACCTCCCACGGGGTGCAACAAGGGTCTGGGTCAAATGCAGAGGGTAATTTCACCACACCTAGTGTGTGTGCGACTATCAGTGGTACTTTAACTTTAACTTAACTTTAAATCAAAGCAGATTAAAATGTGAAATGACAAATTGGAGGTTTTTAGGATTTAGGTGATTTAGGAAATGAAAATGAATGATATCTAATTGACAATATAACCTATCGACAAGTGAACAATCCAAATATGTGTAAAAAGTTTAAACTCATCACGCATGTTTGACGTCGCCAGTCAATCCGTTCTTATCTTTTGACAAACACGATTAAGAAAATCCTTTGGAACCTTTCTCTAACGAGACTGCAAACTTTTTTTCCTCTGTTGTTTTTTTTTTTTTCTTTCCTCAAGTGGGTTTTGTTTGTTCCTGGAGTGCCAAAAGAGAAGCGAAGACACGGATTGACACCCCGGCTCTCCTGCAAAGCCTTCCTCCTCCGCATGGCCAGATTAAAGGATTAGCAGGCGAGGCGGGCGCTAAAGCCGGCTAATTCTCACCCAAGCACACAAAGATGAGGTGACTCTGGGCCTCACGGGGCCCCGCTGTCTGATGGCTGCAAACTACTGTGAGAGTCACTTCTTATGACAGGGGTAAGTTTACATGACAAACCTATTTACACTTCTTCTATTTGCTTTTCATCTTCGTGTTTCCGCTGTGACTCTTCTATCGTTTCTCAGCTGTATTTGTTGTTGACGCGAGCTGTCGCGCATTCTGTTACATGGGAAACTAATTTGATTGGTTTTGTCAAATGTAATTAAATTGAGCCGCTGCTCCAGGCTTAGCGCGGAGTATTGGAAAAAAAAAACACGTTTACATTATGCTTGACGATAATACGATTTGCCGTGCTATGCAATGGAGACATGATTATCGAATTTATGATTGTAATATCAATCTTTGTGTGAGCAGAGTTGCCATCAATGTGTTGTAAAGCGTTGCCTTACTGGCCCTACAGTACATACTCCAAACCAGCAGAGTGCACCATACTCAAAAAGACTGCCAGTTCGAAATCTGGATAGAGGATAATAATAGTTTTTAAAAAATGCCACTAGAATCAAAGAACAACAAACTGAACACCAACGACAAACCTAATAAATAATCACATTTTTGTCACATAATGTTGGTGACGAACCCGAAGATGCAGAGAAGATATAGAGTAAGAAAACATGATTTAATTTAGAATGCCCGGTCTGCCCTATCTCGCACCTCAGAGCGCAACCAGCGTCTCGCCAACCGCCATCGCAGAACAGCGCCAGATTACAAGCCTGGACAGAAAGTTTGGTTGTCGTCTCGCGATCTACCCCTCCAAGTTGTGTCCAAGAAGCTTCAACCACGCTTTATCGAACCTTACACCATCGAACGAGTCATCAACCCCTCGGTGGTCCGTCTACTCCTTCCGGACTCCCTCAAGATCCACCCATCGTTCCATGTCTTTCTAATTAAGCCAATGTCCTACAGTCTCTTGAGTCCTCCTGATGTGCCTCCTCCCCCTCCCAGAGTCATCGATTGACGCCAGGCGTTTACTGTCAAGGCCATCCTAGACGTAAGGAGAAGGGGCAGGGGTCTCCAATATCTGGTTGACTGGGAGGGTTACAGCCCCGAAGATCGATCTTGGGTACCGCGATCCCTTGTTTTAGACCCATCACTTTTGACCGCGTTTTATGACCGATTTCCGGAGAAGCCAGGTAAGCCGCCAGGTGGCGTCCATTAAGTGTATTTGTTATTTTCCTGTCTTCTCCGTATTGCCTTTGTGTTAATTCTCCTCTATCCATTAGTTCCAACGAGGCACACCTGCGACTACTCACTACCCGGCACTATATAAGTTCATCACAGTCAGCAGCTCCTCGCCGGTTAATTTGTCACCTGTGCTCTCCATGTGCTCATGCCTGACGCATTTCTTCGAACTCGGTACGTGCTCTTTCTTTATTAGCACCATTCCTTACCTCTCGCTTTTTGCTCCCTAGTGCCTCAATAATTGAGAGAAGTTTTTCCGTTGGAACCTTTTGCTGACCTACACGAGTCCTCCTTCTGTTAGTATCTCCATGGGTTGCACTTCTGCCCCATTGCCTTTAGTTATCCTTTTGTACTAATTAAAGACAATCTAATTTTTGTGACTCTGCCACGCCTCCCATCTCTGCATCTTGGGGTCCAGTCCTTGTTCAACACACAACAGAACGCCAGTGTCTCTCAGAGAGGCCGATGGAGGAGCCAAGATCACAGCTGCCTTTTTGAGCTGCAGGAGGATGTCCCATAATCCACTGAAGTCTCCGGTAAGAGCCAACTTAATATCACAATTTTCCCGTCCAAAAATTTGCTGGTTGATATAGAAAACATGTTTGCTTGACCGCTCTGTGTTAAAGCTTCACAACAAACAAAGAAACACAGGCTGTGTCTCGGTTGCTAAAGGCAGCTGCAATCCACCGCTTTCCACCAACAGCATTATTCTTTATAATCTCCATTATTAATTGAACAAATTGCAAAAGATTCAGCAACACAGATGTCCAAATTACTGTGTAATTATGCGATGAAAATAGATGACTTTTGGCCGTAAGTGTTGCTGGGCTAATATGTCCACTACAACCGGTGACGTCACAAACGTTTTCAACAAGAAACTCCGCGGGAAATTTTAAATTATAATTTAGTAAACTAAACCGGCCGTATTGGCATGTGTTGCAATGTTAATATTTCATCATCGATAAAAAAACTATCAGACTGCGTGGTCGGTAGTAGTGGGTTTCAGTAGGCCTTTAAATCATGATATTATATTGTTATTGTCGCATCTTATGGAGACGGTAGCAAAAATGTGCTGCTAATAGATTGCTCATGTAGCTCACGTCATGTGTTTTCTCGTGCCTGCAGGTGGATCTGAAAGGATTTTTCTTCATCACAGTAAACAAAGAAAATGCAAGAAACTTAAAAAAAAAAAAAACTCATTTGTGCCAGCGTTTTAAAACAATAGTTGCTCGCCGCGGAATTTGACGAAGGTAGGCAAATTTGGCGAGACACAAAGGCAACACAATGCGGCGCGGCTAGAAGTAGATTTCCCCACGGCGTGCCATCACCTGCGCACAGCCCATTCATCTCAGGTTGCAGCGAGCACTTTGGAGACCCGAACGCAGTACGGATGGGGTAAACACGATGAAACGGGGCGGGAGGGGCACGTTTCGGGCGCGTGCTCTTCAGCAGGCAGCGGACAATGCAGAGCTGGCAGAGTTGTTGCCTCGTGCCAGGGGGGAATACGGTGCCACATGGCGCCCCCTTATGAGCAGCGGGGCCAGCCCTAGAGGGTGATGAGGGGGCGGCAAGGCGGGGGCGGGGGAGGGCATTGCCCACTGTGCATGTGTGCTTATGTGCACGCACGTGTACGTACATGTGTTTGCATGTGTGTGTGTGTGTATGCAGTGAAGGATGTACAGTGGGGCAAAAGAGTATTTAGTCACCCACCGATTGTGCAAGTTCTCCAACTTAAAATGATGACAGAGGTCTGTAATTTTCATCATAGGTACACTTCAACTGTGAGAGACAGAATCTGAAAAAAAAATCTGGGAATTCACATTATAGGAATTTTAAATAATTTATTTGTAAATTATGGTAGAAAATAAGTATTTGGTCAACCATTCAAAGCTCTCACTGATGGCAGTAGGTTTTGGCTCCAAATCTCACGATACATGGCCCCATTCATTCTTTCCTTAACCCGGATCAATCGTCCTGTCCCCTTAGCAGAAAAACAGCCCCAAAGCATGATGTTTCCACCTCTATGCTTCACAGTAGGTATGGTGTTCTTGGGATGCAACTCAGTATTCTTCTTCCTCCAAACACGTCGAGTTGAGTTTATACCAAAATGGATACATGGATGATACAGCAGAGGATTGGGAGAATGTCATGTGGTCAGATGAAACCAAAATAGAACTTTTTGGTATAAACTCAACCTGTCGTGTTTGGAGAAAGAATACTGAGTTGCATCCCAAGAACACCATACCTACTGTGAAGCATGGGGGTGGAAACATCATGCTTTGGGGCTGTTTTTCTGCTAAGGGGACAGGACGATTGATCCGTGTTAAGGAAAGAATGAATGGGGCCATGTATCGTGAGATTTGGAGCCAAAACCTCCTTCCATCAGTGAGAGCTTTGAATGGTTGACCAAATACTTATTTTCCACTATAATTTTCAAATAAATTATTTAAAATTCCCACAATGTGAATTCCTGGATTTTTTTTCCACATTCTGTCTCTCACAGTTGAAGTGTACCTATGATGAAAATTACAGACCTCTGTCATCATTTTAAGTGGGAGAACTTGCACAATCGGTGGCTGACTAAATACTTTTTTGCCCCACTGTATCTTTTGAGTTTGTACTGTGTGTGTGTGTGTGTGTGTGTGTACGGAGAGGTGGAGCAAAGGGTGGATGTGTTGTCGAGGTGTGGGGGGGGGAGAGGGAGGGTTGTGCTCAGTCCCACTTCCCTTTTGCATCTTAAATTCCTCAACATCTGTTCAAGCCTTCCCGGGTTGCGATGTTTGTGTGTGTTGCGTGTTGGTGTCTGCCTGCATGCATGCACGCTCGGCTGAAGGTGCTCCTTAATGAGACGGAGGCTCCTTTTCAGAGATACTTGCAGGTAACGTGTGGCGCGCTCTCTCCAATGCCGGAAAAGGGGAATCGGCCCTCTTTAATGGAGTGTATGCTGGGGAGGTCGCGAGGTCAATTCGCGTCGCATACGTTTACCGCCGTCGCTGAACTGGGTCAACCTGGCGCCTGACCTAGCTGTAGCACAGCCTTTTCTTGTTTTGTCTGCTCGCACCGGTTCCAAGATGTGGGTTAGCATTAGCATCCCATGTGCGCGCATGAATGCGGAATGACAGCGATCTCGCAGATGAAATATTCAGGGCCCTCATTTGCCCTCTCAGGGGTGAGCGCGGCGGGATTTGCGGGGCGCAATAACAAACGGTACGCAGCTGCACAGGCCTTTTGATGCTTTTTTTGTTTGTTTTCGACTCGGTAAAAACTTCTATCAAGTTCATTTATTAATTAGCTGCATCGGTTTTGCCCTTTTTGTGGAAGAAGAAATAAGAGGACTTCACATATAAACTTATAGGCCTACTGAAATTAGATGTTCTTATTTAAACGGGGATAGCAGGTCCATTCTGTGTCATACTTGATCATTTTGCAATATTGCCATATTTTTGCTGAAAGGATTTAGTAGAGAACATCCACGATAAAGTTTGCTTTTGGTCGCTAATAAAAAAGCCTTGCCTTTACCGGAAGTAGCAGACGATGTGCGAGCGACGTCGCGGGTTGTAGGGCTCCTCACATCCTCACATTGTTTATAATCATGGCCACCAGCAGCTAGAGCGATTCGGACCGAAAAAGCGACAATTTCCCTATTATTTGAGCGAGGATGAACGATTCGCGGATGAGGATATTGAAAGTGAAGGACTAGAAAAAAAAAGAAAAAAAAGTAAAAAAAAGAAAAAAGCGAGGGCAGTGAGAGCGATTCATATGTTATTAGTCACATTTACTAGGATAATTCTGGAAAATCCCTTATCTGCCTATTGTGTTACCAGTGTTTTAGTGAGATTATATAGTACCGGAAAGTCGGAGGGGTGTGGCCACGGGTGTGGTGACCGCCAGTGTCTCCGGTGGGAGGAGGTAATAGTCCGCAGCAGCTTCTGGAGGACGCCATCTACGCTCATAACTACGGTAAGAGCCAACTTATTACCACAATTTTCTCACCGAAACCTGCCGGTTGACATGTGGTCGGGATCCATGTTCGCTTGACCGCTCTGATCCATAGTAAAGCTTCACCTTCGGGAATTTTAAACAATGAAACACCGGCTGTGTTTGTGTGGCTAAAGGCTAAACGCTTCCCACCTAAATCTTTCTACTTTTACTTTTCCATTATTAATTGAAGAAATTTCAAAAGATTCAGCAACACAGATGTCCAAAATACTGTGTAATTATGCGATTAAAGCAGACTGCTTATAGCTTTGATCGGGCTGGAAAATAATGTCTGCAACAACCCGAGACGTCAAACGCACGCGTCATCATAAGCGTCATCATACCGGGCGACGATTTCAACAGGACACTCCGTGGGTAATTTAAAATTGCAATTTAGTAAACTAAAAAGGCCGTATTGGCATGTGTTGCAATGTTAATATTTCACCACTGAAATATAAACTATCAGACTGCGTGGTCGGTAGTAGTGGGTTTCAGTAGGCCTTTAATGGTGGCTTCAAACATGTATTATTACTCAGTAAGGATTAGAGATGTCCGATAATATCAGGCTGCCGATATTATCGGCGGATAAATGCTTTAAACTGTAATATCGGATATTATTGGTATCGGTTTCAAAAAGGAAAATGTATGACTTTTTAAAACCCCGCTGTACACGGACGTAGGGAGAAGTACAGAGCGCCAATGAAGGGACTGAATTTGCGTGCCGACCCAATCATATAATATCTACGGCTTTTCACACACAAGTGAATGCAATTCATACTTGGTCAACAGCCATACAGGTCACACTGAGGGTGGCCCTATAAACAACTTTAACACTCTTACAAATATGCGCCACACTGTGAACCCACACCAAACAAGAATGACAAACACATTTCGGGAGAACAGCCGCACCGTAACACAACATAAACACAACAGAACAAATACCCAGATCCCCTTGCAGCACTAACACTCCCAGGACGCTACAATTTACACCCCAGCTACTCCCTAGCCCTGCTGTTTTTAAGTACCTCTGCAAGTTACATATCTGACTGGAGTGCGCTGCTGTTTGCCACTTTGCAAGTCAAAGATCCTCTAAATGACAGGATTGCTCTTCTACGGCAATAATGATATTAAAAGATCCTCACAATGACAAGAGCGCTGTGTTGTTTTAACATACTAAATGCAAGTATGCTAATAAAAAAATTGTCTCTATGAAAAGAGTGCCTACTGCAAAAATACCAATTAAAAGTTCCTCGGGTTCCAAGTTTTCCACTACAGATGAGCCCACTCAAATATTTACTTGTGTCATATTTTTGGCGCTCAAGAAACTTCTCAATGACTTTAGCTTCATATGTCCTCTGCTTGTTTGATATTGTCATTACTGCCCCAAGTGGTGGAAAAGTGTGTAACAACTGAGTACCTGCTACGGCCCATACAGAGCACAAGGTGAGAAACGGATATTATTTGGCGGCTCTCTAGGGGGCTCTTGCAGCCCACGAACGGGCAAAAATTATGACTAAAATGGTTACGCTTTATTTTCCCTTGGACAGCTTAGTTAAGAAACTTATCAGTTTGCATTTTTGTATATTTACTTTAGCTTAACATAAATTGATTTTTCGTCAGTTATTTACAAGTCCCTTCTTACTCAGTATATTTGTTTGGTAACTTGTTGTTCTAATCAGCCTGACCTAAGCCTAAGGTTTATGTTTGAAATAAACCTTACTCTTTGTAATTAACACATGCTTTTATATCATTTAACAAGGCTGTAAAATGTAAGTAGGCTAGATATAATTATTAAGAGTGGTATTGCTAATTCAGTGTTAATATTTGAGTGGGCCCCAGGCCCCTCTGTAGTGGAATAGTTGGGCCTCGATGTCAAAAAGGATAAGAACCCCTGATTTATATCACAGGAGAGCTCTAGTGTTGAAAGTACCTACTGCAAATATTAAAATCAAAGATTGTCTATATGACAGTGCTTTGGTGTTCTCAGGAATTTGTTAGTTTGAAGTAGGGCTGGGCGATATATCGATATACTCGATATATCGATATACTCGATATATCGCGGATTTGACACTGTGCGATATAGAAAATTACAATATCATGATATTCGAGTATACGTTCTCACGCAGTTGCTTTTAGCTGCGGGCATTACACTACATGCGTTTCCCACTCTTTCTTGTCTCTCCTTCTCACAGAGACATAAACAAGCGCACCTTCTTACACACGTCACGTGTGCAACGTCACACGCTCCCGCGGAGCAGAGAGGTGGCAATATGGTAACATTAGCTGTGATGCTAACGGTAAGGTGTGGGTGGTAATAGGAGAAAAAGTAGGTGCGAATCTGGCAACAAAATGAGGAAGAATTAATTCCCAAGAAAAACAGCACTGGATCCATCGTCTGGCGGTGGTTTGGCTTCAAGCGGAAATATGTTCAACATTTATGCGGCAAAAGCATTGCTACAAAAAGTGGCAGCACTGCTAATGTAGCATCATTTGAAAAGTCACCCATTAGAGAATGAGAAGTGCTTGAAACTCTGCATGTCAACATCTCTGGCCTGTGCCACACTAACAAAATGTCGAAGCAACTATTTCCAGATCAACACCGTATGTGTTAAGTCTTGGTGAAAATGAGGACTCAGGTGCAGAAGAGAGACAATTGACTCGGTGTTTAAACAGTTAAACAGTTTTCTTTGATATCTCTTGGACAGAGTGATTAAAACAAATTGGCTACAAAATCTCTTTGATACATTCGACTAACAAAGGATATGCAGCATAGGGCGTAAGGCAACAGATTAAAAATCACCCCATATGGAGGAAAAAGACAATAGCCAAGTTCTAAACAAATCTAATAACAAAAAAAACAATCTATGATTATCTACAAAAAAATGAAAATCACTCATGCCGAGGAGCCGAGAAGCTATAAACAGAAAATATGTTATAAAGTGCTGATGACTGCAAACTAAAGCACTCCAAAAGGAGGAAAAAAGGGAAGGCACGGCACTATGAAATCAACACAAAAAATCTTGACCAAAAAAACTTTAGCAAACGAAAATCACTCTTTCAGAGCGAACAAAGAAATCAATAAATAAAGCAAGGCAATACTTATCAAACTTGGTTCAAGGCTGTGGACAAAGGCTGGAGGTATGCGACGAGACAATATACTCTGGCAACAAGACAGGGGAAGACGATGACTATATACATATGAGGGAGGGTGACACAGATGGGCACAATTCAGGCAATCAGGAGAGACATCAGACCAGTGACACAGGAGGAAAGGAAAGTGGCCTGAAACGAGAGGAAAATTAGAATTTTCAAAATAAGACAGGAAGTTTGCCAGACAACCCCAAAACAGGACTTCCCTCATCACGGTGTGACAGTATGAAAAAAGAAGTAAACAACAGAAGGAGATAACGTCCGCAGGAACCAATCTTGCAGCTCATTCTTATATGACAGTTATTGAAATATCTTGTGTGTAATCACGCACAAAAGTGCACTTTATTTGTTTTAAACTATTGTAGTGGCGTTCTGTAGAAAAAGTACACTTTAATATAGTGTTGTTTTGATATGTCATCTTGGTGACATCATTCACAAAAGCTTGTTTTAAAGGCCTACTGAAATTCGATTTTCTTATTTAAACGGGGATAGCAGGTCCATTCTATGTGTCATACTTGATCATTTCGTGATATTGCCATATTTTTTCTGAAAGGATTTAGTAAAGAACATCGACGCAACATTTGGTCGCTAATAAAAAAGCCTTGCCTTTACCGGAAGTCGCAGACGATGTGCGTGTGACGTCATGGGTTGTAGGGCTTCTCACATTGTTTACATTGTGAGCCACCAGCAGTAAGAGCAATTCGGACCGAGAAAGCGACAATTTCCCCATTAATTTGAGCGAGGATGAAAGATTTTCGGATGAGGATATTGATAGTGAGAGCGATTCAGAGGTTTTTAGACACATTTACTAGGATAATTCTGGAAAATCCCTTATCTGCTATTGTGTTGCTAGTGTTTTAGTGAGATTAAATAGTACCTGAAGTCGGAGGGGTGTGGCCACGGGTGTCTTGACGCCAGAGTCTCTGAGAGGAAGTCACGCAGCTGCATGGACGGCGCAAGCTCCGCTGATCTCCGGTAATAGGCGACGTTATACCACCATTTTCTCACCGAAAACTGCCGGTAGACATGTAGTCGGGATTCATGTTCATTTGACCGCTCTGATCCATAGTAAAGCTTCACCTCCGGTAATTTTAAACAAGGAAACACCTGCTGTGTTTGTGTGGCTAAAGGCTAAAAGCTTCCCACCTCCATCTTTCTACTTTGACTTCTCCATTATTAATTGAACAAATTGCAAAAGATTCAGCAACACAGATGTCCAGAATACTGTGTAATTACGCGATTAAAGCAGACTACTTATAGCTTGGATCGGGCCGCTACAACCCGAGACGTCAAACGCACGCGTCATCATACCGCGATGTTTTCAACACGACACTTCGCCGCGAATTTAAAATTGCAATTTAATAAACTAAAAAGGCCGTATTGACATGTGTTGCAATGTTAATATTTCATCATTGATGTATAAACTATCAGACTGCGTGGTCGGTAGTAGAGAGTTTCAGTAGGCCTTTAAAATGTCTCTGACAATCTCGCGCTTTGTTTTGGAAATGACATGAATGTTGGTGCCACTGCTTAATAACAGTTTAATAAATACAATTTTGTTAAATTGACTTAGTTGTGATTTCCCTCTCCGCATGAAAGGTAACAAAATGAGCAGATATTAATGCAGTATGAACAAGAATGATTTAATGTAGACACATAGAATCATCATGCTGCTGTGATTATATGTATCAAGTGTTCATTCAAGGCTAAAGACCTACTAAAATGAGATTTTCTTATTTAAACGGGGATAGCAGGTCCATTCTGTGTCATACTTGATCATTTCGCGATATTGCCATATTTTTGCTGAAAGGATTTAGTAGAGAACATCCACAATAAAGTTAGCAACTTTTGGTCGCTAACAAAAAAGCCTTGCCTTTACCGGAAGTCGCAGGCGATAACATCACATGTTGATGGCTCCTCACATATTAACATTGTTTCTAATGGAAGCCTCCAACAAAAACAGCTATTCGGACCGAGAAAACCACAATTTCCCCATTAATTTGAGCAAGGATGAAAGATTCGTGTTTGAGGATATTGATAGCGACGGACTAGAAAGAAAAAAAAAACGCGATTGCATTGTGACGGATTCAGATGTTTTTAGACACATTTACTAGGATAATTCTAGAAAATCCCTTATCTTTCTATTGTGTTGCTAGTGTTTTAGTGAGTTAAATAGTACCTGATAGTCGGAGGGGTTTGTCCACGGGTGTCTTGACACCAATGTCTCAGGGATGTCGACGGCAGCTTTATGGACGGGGCAAGCTCAGCTGATCTCCGGTAAGAAGCGACTTTTTACCGCAATTTTCTCACCGAAACCTGCTGGTTGACATTCGGGATCCATGTTCGCTTGACCACGCTCTGATCCATAGCAAAGTTTCACCTCCAGGAATTTTAAACAAGGAATCACCGTGTGTTTGTGTGGCTAAAGGCTAAAGCTTCCCAACTCCATCTTTCTACTTTGACTTCTCCAATATTAATTGAAGAAATTGCAAAAGATTCAGCAACACAGATCTCCAAAATACTGTGTAATTATGCGGTTAAAGCAGACGACTTTTAGCTGTGTGTGTGTGCAGCGCATAACAGCCCGTGACGTCACGCGTACACGTCCTCATTACGCGATGTTTTCAAGAAAAAACTCCCAGGAAATTTAAAATTGCAATTTAATAAACTAAAAAGGCCGTATTGGCATGTGTTGCAATGTTAATATTTCATCATTGATATATAAACTATCAGACTGCATGGTGGGTAGTAGTGGGTTTCAGTAGGCTTTTAAGGCAAAATATCGAGATATATATCGTGTATCATGGTGGGTAGTAGTGGGTTTCAGTAGGCTTTTAAGGCAAAATATCGAGATATATATCGTGTATCGTGACATGGCCTAAAAAATATGGAGATATTAAAAAAAAAGCCATATTGCCCAGCCCTACTATAAAGTTTAGAAAAAGAAGGTCCAGTGTCATAACTGGGCCGCCAGTTGGTGACAAAGTCCTTCCGGCCTTGGCTGACCCTGTGCCAGTCTTACACCACCTTGATGGCAGCTCTGCCAAACTTATGTCACATCAGAGGAGACCTCATGTCCACTCGTCAAAGTACATATGCCAACCAGACGCCCCCCCCACCCATGCCAAAGTCACGCAGTGTGCCAAGAAGGCGGGACCTTCTTAAGAGAGGGTAAAGGTCAAAGGCATCCTTGGGACTTGCAGTAGGAAGACAAAGGTGTGGTTGATTAGCGGCGAATGGCGCTGGCGAGCCTCGACTTCAACGCTCTAATCCGAAAATGTGTCTGTCTGTCTCGCAGTCTGTCTCCCACCGAAGCCCCTCACCTCTGTCTCCCACTCTCCTTCCCATGATGCCTTCTGGCACTTTGGGAGCAGTGCCCCTCCAATCGCCTCCCTCCATTCCCTCCTCCTCCTCCTTCTCTTCTGGATGCCAGCCGACGGCCCTCGCAGTGTGGCACGCCATCTGCTGCCGCCCGCCCCGGCAACCCATCCGCCCCTCCCTTCATCGCTGACTCCCGCCGCCGCCCCCAACCCCTGCAGACAGCCGCTACCCACAATCCCCCTCTGCCTCAGCCCGCGCGCCGCATCGAACAGGAGGCTTTCGCACAGATCACTTCACCCCTTCGATGCCCCTCCCCGCCGGGGAGAGCGTGTGGTGGGCGCCTTGTGGGCATAAACGTGTACAAAAATACATAATGCCAACATTTTTTGTATGTTTTTTTTTTTTTCCAAGAGGATGTTACAAGTTCATACGAAGTACAAATGCAAATATGTCATGTTTGATGACAGATGCTTCCATGGTTGTTGGTATTAGAAATCAAACAAGGAAGAAATGGAAGGCAAAGTTGAAATAGGTCATGCTCTAATTGTCAACTAGAAGGAATTACAGTAGTAATAACTGGCGATACTGCACATTTTCTTTATGATACGATACCAAGTAAAACACCAATATCGACAAACATAATTACTTATTTTAAACTAAATAGATGCCTAAGCACACAATAACAATTCATTTACGTCCATTTGTCTGAGTCTGGATTGTTTACTACTTAAACTATATTTTAAAAAAATCAATTCATATCCAAATAATTCATATTCATCACAATTTTAAATTGATTCATAATTTTGAAAAATAGATTTAGAAATGTGTGAATGTGAGTGTGAATGTCTGTCTGTGTGGCCCGGCGATGAGGTGGCGACTTGTCCAGGGTGTACACCGCCTCCCGCCCGATTGTAGCTTAGATAGGCACCAGCGCCCCCCGCGACCCCAAAGGGAATAAGCGGTAGAAAAATGGATGGATGGAAAACAAATAACCTAACCTAACCTGTGACTTCTTTTGAAAAAGTTTCATTTTTAAAAATGATACCGAATAATGCGTTGTGAGAAATGGCTTGAATCGAGGATCGTGTCGAATCGGAACTCGATTTTGAATTGGATCGAATCGTTTGTTGCCTAAAGATTCACACTCTTACTTTTTATCGTATTAAAGAGGGGTTCACAATAAATCTATTAACTGTCAAATTGCGATGATTATTCATTTCGATTCTTAGTTCATTTATAACTTTCAAAAATGTTTGAAAAAACAAAAACAAAACAATTATATACGTGTATATATATATATATATATATATATATATATATACACACACACACACAAAACAATTAGATATACATATATGTGTGTATATGTATAAACAGTATATATATATATATAATTTTTTATTTTTTTATAAATAGGAATACATTTGTAAAAATAATTTTTTAAGCCATCTCCATGCAACCAGAAGGAGCTTTTCTAACCTGTAACCTGTTGTGAAAAAGTTTAGTTTTTAATTATCATACCAAATTATACATTGGGAGAATCGGTTTGAATCAAGAATCGTGTTGAATCGAAGTGTCACCTGAAGAATCTGATTGAATCATTGGATACCCAAAGATTTACACCCCTATTTTTCATAGTATTCCAAAAAATAAATCAATTCAGTTTCAAATTGCAATTCTTTTTCATGACAATTCTAAGTTGATTCATAATTTTCAAAAATCGATTAAAAACATTGTTATTTTACTCTTTTTTAAAAATGTTATACTTGGGGCTTCACGGTGGTAGAGGGGTTAGTGCGTCTGCCTCACAATACGAAGGTCCTGCAGTCCTGGGTTCAATTCCAGGCTGAGGATCTTTCTGTGTGGAGTTTGCATGTTCTCCCCGTGAATGTGTGGGTTCTCTCCGGGTACTCCGGCTTCCTCCCACTTCCAAAGACATGCACCTGGGGATAGGTTGATTGGCAACACTAAATCGGCCTTAGTGTGTGAATGTGAGTGTGAATGTTGTCTGTCTATCTGTGTTGGCCCTGCGATGAGGTGGCGACTTGTCCAGGGTGTACCCCGCCTTCCGCCCGATTGTAGCTGAGATAGGCGCCAGCGCCCCCCGCTACCCCGAAAGGGAATAAGCGGTAGAAAATGGATGGATGGATGGATGGAATAATTTTTCTTAAAGATATTTTAGGCCACCTCCATGCAACCAAAAGGAGCTTTTCTAAACTGTAACCTTTTTTGAAAAAGATTCATTGTAACTATTGTACCAAATAATACATTGAAAGAATCGGTTTGAATTGAGAATTGTGTTGAATAGGGAATTGATTCTTAATCGAATAGACACCCTCGGAATCAGATTGAATCATTAGTTACCCAAAGATTCAAACCCCTACTATTATCTTAATCCACTACAAGAGATACAATGAGAGGCAGAATCAAAATTAGTTCCTGCCAACACAATGTTCTTACACTGAAGCTGTTTTGAAATCATATGTCCAATAAAACAAATCACATGATGTCATGTGATTATTTCTAACCTTTTCTCTTAAACATGCACATCTTCCCCAAAAAATATTGTAACATCAGTATCGAAAACCTTGGTATTGACCGCATCAATGTTTTAGTTTCCGTAGGTCTATCCCAGCAAAGCACAGTACATTGATACAACGTTGATTAAATTGATCCTTTAAAACTGACTTTGAAGCAACTATGCAAAATTGTTGTATTTGTAAATTAGGACAACATTGGTGTTCAACGTTGGAACCACGTTCCAGAGTCGGGACCCGGGGTGGACCGCTCGCCTGTGCATTGGTTGGGAACATCTCTGCACTGGTGACGCGTCTCCGCTCGGGATGGTCTCCAGTAGTCTCCACTATGGACTGGACTGTCACTATTATGTTAGATCCACTATGGACTGGACTGTCACAATATTATGCTAGACCCACTCAACGTCCATTATATCCGGTCTCCCCTAGGGAGTGGGGGGGAGGGGGTGACCCACATCTGCGGTCCTCTCCAAGGTTTCTCATAGTTATTCACATTGACATCCCACTGGGTTGTGAGTTTTTCTTTGCCCTTATGTGGGCTCTGAACCAAGGATGTTGCTGTGGCTTGTGCAGCCTTTTGAGACAGTTTTGATTTAGGGTTATATAAATAAACATTGATTGATTGATTGATTGATTGATTGATTGATTGATTCTTGGTTGGGAAATGACCACATTTCAATGGCCAAATCCACACGAGATGATCTGAGCCAAGGATGTCGTTGTGGCTTGTGCAGCCCTTAGAGATACTTGTGCTTAAGGGCTATATAAATAAACTTTGATTGATTAATTGATTGACATAGAATAAATGTCGTTAAAAGCATGATGTTTCAATGTTGTATTTGTGTTGCAGAAATATTGGTTGGGAAATGACCAAAATTCAATGGTCGAATCAACATCAGAACCCAACCATGATTAAATGTAGTCAAAAAGCACATCTTTCTCTCTGGCACTCATCAAGGGTGGACGCTCCCCTTTCCTCTCCTTTATCTCTCCTGCTTGCTTCTTTGTCTTGTCTTAACTTTCTTGTTGCCTCTTTTTGCACTGCTCTCCAAATCCAAACATTGGAACTATTTAACTGGCCTCAACAAAATTGACAAGATCTTGGGTTTGGGGGAACCTGCTGTCGTGACGAAGCGGTTATTGCTGCACACACGACCGACTCTTGGTAAAAGAAGGAGGGCCGCGTGCCAGGCGACCGTTTTCTGTCGAGGACGTGAAGATATCTACCTATTCGGAATCATGACAACAGGACATCTGCTGATTGGAGTAAGCGTTGCTCTGGTTTGTCGACAAATTGGAAGTTGCTGGCAGTCTTCAAAGTACCCCAAAGCTGCCACAAATGATCGGAGGATGCGGGAAGAACTGTGGATTACATCGGACTGTCTACCCCGCAGTTTTGAGGACCAGTCATAGACAATTTAGAGTGAAAAGCAAATTTTATTTTTACCCGCATACAAAACATTCTAACTTGGATTGTTTCCCTTGTTTTGAGACTCTCCCGAAGGACAGTGCGGCGAAGACACAACAAACTCCCTTTTTGTCTCTCGTGGACAAACACCTGTTGTTGTTGACTTTGGACTAGCGACTGCACAATTCATCAAGGCCGCGGAACAGAGAGACACTATGGGCTTACACACACACACACACATCCACAAAAATATACGCCACACATACACACCCCACCCCCCAACCCAACGCCCTCGACGCAAATCCCATAGGGGTGATGAATGGATGGTCAGCGCCTGAGAGCTGCGGCCTACCGCCATGACCCCAAACTCCCTTCCCTCTGTTGCTAGATATCTCGAGATGTATGTTGTAATATGTATATGTGCTTTGCTATGGAGGTTTTTTTCCCACTCCAGACCGGGACCCCTTAGGAGCCCAGTCTAGATTGTATTTTTTTACTCATCCTTCCCCAGCGTTTACCTTTTTCCCATCCTTTACGGGGCGCCTTGTGGCGACTCATCAGCGTTCCTGTTCTGTAACCCTGTACACTGTTTGTTTGTCTAATCTTGCACAGGTTTGTGCTGAAAACAAAGTTTCGTTGTACTTGTGCAATGACAATTAAGACCTATCTATCTATCTATCTATCTATCTATCTATCTATCTATCTATCTAGCTAGCTAGCTAGCTATCTTCAATGTTATGTTTGAGTTGCTCAACGTCAGGACCTAATTCAACAAGTTCTCAACGTTGTTTGAATGTCTTGTGCCTCCTGGGATACAACAGGCCTCTGTCAAGAAGGATGGATTTATGAGGATTTTTAGAATAAAAAAACAATAAATGGGTTGTACTTGTATAGCGCTTTTCTACCTTCAAGGTACTCAAAGCGCTTTGACACTATTTCCACATTTACCCATTCACACACACATTCACACACTGATGGAGGGAGCTGCCATCCAAGGCGCTAACCAGCAACCATCAGGAGCAAGGTTGAAGTGTCTTGCTCAGGACACAACGGACGTGACGAAGTTGGTACTAGGTGGGGATTGAACCAGGGACCCTCGGGTTGCGCACGGCCACTCTTCCACTGCGCCATGCCGTCCCTATCCATCCATCGATTTTCTATACAGCTTGTCCTCGTTAGGGTCACTGGCGAGCTGGTGCCTAGCACAGCCACAATATCTTTTGGGAGATTCTACAATGAAAACTCACTGAAACGTCTTCCGTCAAGAACTGAACTGACCTGCTTAGTGGAAAATGTTTACAATCGACAATGACTTTCAAATCAGTGTGACACAGTAGTCTTCAAAATAAAAGCACAGCAGTAAAATAACGTGGTTGCAGCGCAGTCACATGTGCCGAGATGCCAACAGATGGAACATGTACCAGGTCCCATTACACTGACTATGTAGGGTCCTGTAAAGGAGGTGCTGTTTTGATGGTAACGTCCCCTTAGTGGTAAAATGGAGAAACAACTCCCATTGTAAGTGCTCATTAAATAAAACAAAATTACAAACACATTACTTAATATAACAAGTTACCACAAACACTTCAAACTTTGACAACGAATTTGTAAAACCCCAAGCTGATGCAACGGCAAAAATAAGCCTCATAACTGGAGATGTCCGATAATGGCTTTTTTTGCCAATATCAGATATCCCGATACTGTCCAACTTTTAAATACCGATTCCGATATAAAACGATACAAATATATATACAGTTGTGGAATTAACACATTATTATGCCTAATTTTGTTGTGATGCCACGATGGATGCATTAAACAATGTAACAAGGTTTTCCAAAATAAATAAACTCAAGTTATGGAAAAAAATACCAACATGGCACTGCCATATTTATTATTGAAGTCACAAAGTGCATTATTTTTTTCAACATGCCTCAAAACAGCAGCTTGCAATTTGGGACATGCTCTCTCTGAGAGAGCATGAGGAGGTTGAGGTAGGGGATAGCGGGGGTGTATATTGTAGCGTCACGGAGGAGTTAGTGCTGCAAGGGGTTCTGGGTATTTGTTCAGTTGCGTTCATGTTGTGGTACAGTGCGGATGTTCTACCGAAATGTGTTTGTCATTCTTGTTTGGTGTGTGTTCACAGTGTGGCGCATATTTGTAACAGTGTTAAAGTTGTTTATACGGCCTGTATGGCTGTTGACCAAGTATGCGTGGCATTCACTTGTGTGTGTGAAAAGCCGTAGATATTATGTGATTGGGCCGGCATGCAAAGGAAGTGCCTTTAAGGTTTATTGACGCTCTGTTCTTCTCCCTACGTTCATCTACTCAGCGGGATTTTAAAAAGTCATACATTTTACTTTTTGAAACCGAAAGCTGCTGTTAAACTCAGGCATTTCAATAACAACAAACAGTGAAATCCAGGAAAGACTGAGGCCTTGTTCACATTGTAGGTCAATTCCGATTTTTTTTCCTCCCATATATGACCTGTATCGGATTTTTCATGTCAATGTTAACAGTGCAGTTATGATTTTTTTCAAATCCGACCGAGGCCTCTTTCATATATGGATGTAAATTGGATATGTATTCGATGCGACTGGAGTCTAAACACTCCGGTCGCATTTATCCGACCTATACATCATCAAAAAGCAATGAGTCATAATTTTTCACCAAAATAGGCGGTTGCAAAATACACAAATGAACCGAGGACAGGTAAAAATGAATGTTTTAGGAACTCAGGTCAATGCTCCACCACTCCTGTCTCCGACTGCTCGCCCACGTTCTTCGGCGCAGACATCGTAGCAAATGTACGCAAATTGAAAAGACCTTTTCCTTTTTAATTTTCTACGTACAATCATTTGGTTCAGATATAATGTTGACTTTGATTGCACGGAATACAATAAATTGCCACAAATGTTTACTTCGGTAAGCACTGCAGCACGTGTGACGTCATGACATCACGTCTGCTTGCGGGTCAGTTTGTGTTCACATTAGCCATCGCATTATTTTTGTAATGTGAACGACTTCATAGAAAGATCGGATTTGACAAAAAACATTTGAATTGGACATTTTATCCTGCAGTGGACTAATGTAGGTCAAAATATGTCATGATCTGTGGTCTGGATTATGTTTTTTATTTTCAATCTAAGACTCCTTTGGTTCCTGTTTTTTGTGCACCCTTGTTTGTTTTGGTTACTTATTTCCACCTGCTTCTGATTAGTGTTCACCCGCTCACCTGCTGCCTGAGCACTAATCAGAGGCATTATTTAAACCTGCCTTGCCCTCCAGTGAGTGCTGGAGTATTGTTTGCTGTTTCCGGGTTTCTGGTTTGTGTTTTCCTTGCCTTATTTTTTGCACATTAAAACCATGTTTTCATTTTCCAAAGCTGTCATCTCTGCATCTTGGGGTTCGTCACCACTCCTTCGTGACAAATATATGTTTTGTGTTAAGGGAGGCAAAGCAGTCAATCTAATATCTTTTATTTACCGCATTTTCCGGACAATAGGGCGCACCGGATTATAAGGCGCACTGCCGATGAATGGTCTATTTTCAATCTTTTTTCACATACAAGGCAAACCGGATTATAGGGCGCATTAAAGTAGTCATTTTATTAGATTTTTTTTTCTAAATTTAAAACACTTCTTTGTGGTCTACATAACATGTAATGGTGTTTTTTGGGTCAAAATGTGGCATAGATTATGTTTCACAGATCCCCTTCAAGGCGCTTTCCGACAGACGCTTCAGGTACGGCCGTTTTGTGGGCGGTCTTATTTACGTGGCTCACCTTCGACAGCGTCTTCTCCCCGTCATTTTTGTTGTAGCGGTTAAGCGTGCAAGGACAGGAGTGGAAGAAGTGTCAAAAGATGGAGGTAACTGTTTTAATGATATTCAGACTTTACTTAAATCAATAAAAAAGCAGCATCTCTTCATCCGCCGGCAATGTGTCCCGCGAAAAACTGTCCGACCGAAACTCTCCAATACCTAAAGTTCCTTGGGTGAATAATGTAAACTCACTAAACCGGTATGTTTTAGCGCTTTCTTGGCAGATATAAGTAATGACTTTACACCACTTTATATTGGAAATGGTAACAGCAGAGGATGAATGTCCCATAATAGGAAGAAAAGAAGAATCTTATCAACTACGGGTCATCATGGACTACAAAGACGGACGTGTACAATTTTTCAGAACGTATGCAGATCCCAAATACAGCTCTGCAGGTACCAGAAGGTAAGAAAAGTGTTTTTTGCATAATATTGCAAAACAAAACGCCAGGTAATATGTCTCACCTTATACGTGCACCATAATAAAAAGTTAAAGTTAAAGTACCAATGATTGTCACACACACACTAGGTGTGGTGAAATTATTCTCTGCATTTGACCATAATACTCGTATGTTGAATCAAAGTACCATCCATCAAGTGGGGCGGCTTCATAGTTTTCCAAAGTAGTACTAAAACATTTTGATAGATTTTTGAGCGCCGTGTGTAATGTTTTATATTTTCAATGGAACATATAAAATGTTGGTGTTGTTTACTTGAGTCATATTGCAGTCTGCACGTATCTCTTGTGTGTGACTGCCATTATATTGCAGTCTACACGTCTCTCTTATGTTTGACAGCCATCTACTGGTCACACTTATTCATTCACAATGTACCAATAAAATAGCTTCAAAGTCGGCAAACAAAACTAAAATTAATGTGTACATTAGGCGTACCGGGTTATAAGGCGTACTGTAAGTTTGGAGGGGAAAAAAAGTTTTTAAGTCCGCATTATAGTCCGGAGAATACCCTATTTATTTTTTGGGCCCAAATAAAAAACGGGCTATACTGTTCAGAGCCACTAGGGGGCTTAGATACAGTACACGCTATCTTGAGTATTAAGTATTATTTCTCTCGATTGGCATCTTTGTTTAACATTTTGAGCGAGCCAATGGCGTCTCAGCATTCCCACGCAGCACCTATCCTGACTATTTCGATATTGCACAATTTTTCCGGGCGAGGCGACGACGGCGCTCCTTGATGTCGATTTGAGATCCGCTTCAAACTGCAGCGGCGCAGAGCGGCAGGCTATTTGTGCGCAATCCATCTTTGTGCGGCGACGGAGCCTCCTCGCTGGCACTCTATCCATCAATGAGCGCAACATTAACTCTCTGGATCGGAACCAACATCCCCAGATCTCTCGCCATCTCTCTTCCCCGCCCCTCGCTCTGCTAAACACACACACACACACACACACACACACACACACACACACACACACACACACACACACACACACAGCAATACAAGCCTATGCACAATTAGTATGCCATCCACGGGAGCAAAAAAAAAACAAAAAACTCCAGTTTATTTCCTGCACTCATCCCAAATTCTCTTGCTCTGTTTGAAAAAAACCCCCGTCTAACTAAACCCTCTCTGATGTGTGGCTTGTCTCCATTCACCTCGTCTCTTTGTCGCCCCCACTCCCTCAGTTGGTGTTAATAATTTAACTAGTGAGCTGGTGCAGAGCTGGCCCGTGTCCAGGCCTGCCGATTGCCACCGTCGCTCTATTTATGACGCCGTGTGGTCGTGCACATGTGTGGGATATATATATATATATATATATATATATATATATATATATATATATATACACACACACATATATATATACATACATATATATATATATACATATACACATACATATATATATATATATATATACATATGTGTGTGTGTATTGCTGTCTACCCCATAGGGCCAATAGCAAATTAGTATCCGCAGCCGCGAGATGAAAATTGAAGTTCGGCGGGAGCTCTTATTCTTCTCGGCCCAGATGGGTCACGGTGCCGGATCATTTAACTTAATGCTCACACAAGTCGGTGTGGGTGTGTTGGTGTGCTGAGAGTGGAGGCAAAGGAATGAGTTGGCGGTCCAAGTTAAAATTGTATTAATATTCCACCGCACCGTGGACTTGCAGGTTATTTTTGGAGTGGAGGTGCGATGGAATTTATTTGTCACTTTTTAAAACAACACCAAAAAATATATACTTGCTATTAGCATGTATAACAAGTACAGCTCACACCTTTTGCTTTACATATGATAAAGTACTGGGATAAAATGGCTCTAAATATATGGTACAATATGTAATATAATTGAAATAGTAAATAAAAAGATGTAGTGTTAATAAAATGATAAAATTATGATATAATTATAAAACACAATATGAAAATAAAATAATGTGTTTCAAATGAAATATATAATGAGAATGCAAGTATTTTTAATTTGATTAATATATACCAATAAATCATTTAAATATAGTATATGTACGAGTGTATGTATGTATTTCAAATTGGACTTAAATATAACATTGTTCAAATAAAATACATGTATAGTGTATGCATGTATTTTTCATTTGACTAAAATATAGCAATATTATTCAGATAAAATATCTGTTGTCTATTGTATATGTCTTTTTGGTTTGACTAAAATATAAAATAAGGCAAATATACGTACAAGCGTTAGAAAATGGATGGATATGCATTGTGTATGCATGTGTTTTTAATTAGACTAAAATATATTATTCAAATAAAATGTGTATTTTTTTTTTACTTTTAGTAAAACATAGCAAGAATATTTAAACCAACTAAATATGTAGCCTGTTGTGCATGCATATAACATCAATATTAGTACTGTAAAATGTAATATCATTCCGATTAAATATGTTTTGTGTATACATGTATTTTTAGTAAAATATGATAATATTTAAATAAAATATATGTACTGTCTATGCATGTGTTTTAATTTGGCTAAAAGATTGCAAAAATAGCCATGCATACATAAATTTTCTACCGCTTGTCCCATTCGGTGTCGCGGGGGTGCTGGAGCCTATCCCAGGTGCATTCAATAATATTCAAATAAAATGTATGTGCCTTATTGTGTATGCATGTATTTTTAATTTGACTAAAACATTATATTATTTTTATTAAATACATATTTATTATAAATGCATGTATTTTAATGACCTAAAATATAGTACCATAGGAAAAAAAGATGTATTGTTTATGCATGTATTTGTAATTTAAGCAACATATTGCAATATTATTCAAATTAAATAAATGTTGCCTATTGTGTATGCATGAATTTTGGATTAAACTATTATATAATATTATTTTAAATTAAATATACGTCGTGTGTATGCATGTCGTGTGTATACATACATTTTTTACCGCTTGTCCCATTCGGGGTCACGGGGGTGCTGGAGCCTATCCCAGCTGCATTCAATAATATTAAAATCAAATGTATGTGCCTTATTGTGTATGCATGTATTTTTAATTGGACTAAAACATTGTATTATTTTTATTAAATATATATTTATTATAAATGCATGTATTTTAATGACCTTAAATATAGTACCATTGATAGGCGCCAGCACCCCCCCGCGACCCCAAAAAAGGGAATAAGCGGTAGAAAAAGGAAGGATGGATGGATGGATGGGAAAAAAGATGTATTGTTTATGCATGTACAGTATTTCTAATTTAAGCAACATATTGCAATATTATTCAAATTAAATAAATGTCGCCTATTGTGTATGCATGTATTTTTGATTAAACTATTATATAATACTATTTCAAATGAAATATATGTAGTGTGAATGCATGTATTTTTAATTTGGCTAAAATATAATATTATTCAAATAAAATGTATGTATTCTGTAGGTATTTTTAATTTTAGTTAAATATTGCAAGGATATTCAAATAAAATATATGTAGCCCATTGTGTATGCATATCATTTCAATTTGACGAAAATATGATGTATATTTGTTAAATATATGTGTAGTGTATGCATGTGTTTTAGTTTAGGTAAAATATAATATTATTTAAATAAAATATGTGTTGTTTAGGGAATTATTTTCTATTTAATTAAAATACATTACAGTATTATTCAAATAAAACATATGTATTGCGTATGTATTTATAATTTTAGTAAAATATAGCAACAATATAAAAATACATTGTTTGTAACATATTAGGTATGAATACAATTTTAATTTTAGTAAACAATAATATATTTTTAAATTCTGCATTGTCTATGCATAAAATACATTTTGCATATTATTATTATAATCAAATAATCATATTATGAAAATATGTGCATTGTGTATGCCTTTATTTTTATTTGACTAAAATATATTAATTCAAATAAAATCTTTGTATTTTGTATGCATATATTTTTCATTTTAGTAAAATATTATAATATTTGAGTTGTTTATGCATGTATTTTTTATTTGACGACTATATACCGTATTTCCTTGATTTGCCACCGGGGCGCTAATTAATTTAAAACCTCTTCTCACTCCTGCGCTTACCAAAGGCATGAGGTAAAAGTAAGCATGCGCTAATTATTTTAAAACCTCTTCTCACTCCGGCACTTACCAAAGGCATGCAGTAAAAAATGAGTGTGATGTAAGCTTGGACCTTAAATCCTACTGAATAGCTCTTAACCTTCTTCCCTTTATGCGATTTCAAATTAATGGTATCAAAATCGGCCTCCTCCATTTTGAAAATGATGACAGGGGAAGTGTCACTCGTGACGTCACAAGTTTGACCAGGCGGTAATACTAAGCATGCGCTAATTATTTTGCGAAGCGAGTTTGACCCGGCAGTAATTCAAGGCAGGCGCATACTATATGCCCGGCGGCAATTCAAGGAAATTTGGTATATTGTATTAATTTTTAATAATATGTTTGACATTGTAAGAATTATTCTCAAATATAAAGTGGAACTCGTACAACAAAGTTCTTAAAAGTATTGCCAACAAAAACACTGCCATGCAAAGGAAATTTCATCTCTGATATAGCAAAATAATGATCAACTTTCTACAATTTGTGTACGAAACATATCGATCTCCTATTGTTTATATTTGGATTGAAAACATGAATGTCAAAATTAATTTCACATCACCTGAAAGTCTTGAATGTGTTGGACTAAAAAAAAAAAAAAGAAGTGACATTTGAGAAATGTGTGAATCGCTCCACGCCGCCTCCCACACCTCTCACCCTCCCACAGTCCGGCCCACGAGAGACATCAGGTCGAGTGGATCACGACGCTCACGTTTTCTCACGCGCGCTATCATCAGTCATGGCGGGGAAGCAGCCCGTCACCCCCCTTTAGCGTCACTTTACAGCTCCCCAAATGAAGGCTGGGTATCAGCGCATTTGGAGCCCATCCAAAAACAGGGAGGATTTTTTTTTTTTTTTTTTACACGTGATTGTCCTTGACTTTGTCTTTTGACAACCTACACAACCTTCCATGTTCATGCCATTCTTTTACATTTTACAGGCATGCTTTCAAAAGGATACTATGAATCAATGTCCACTGGCCTTGTGGACACAAGCAACATTTTTGGTGCAGGTCCAGACAAAAGTGCTGTTTGGTTTTTTTTAAATTGTGAATTATGCATGACTCTTAATAACGGTCAAATTCCCCACATAGGCAGAAGGTAGGTTTACATTTTTGGTGCCGATCCAAATGAGAATTGTTTGGCCTTGGCAGAGGTCCACACGGTTAAATGTGGATTGAGTAAAGTCTTTACGGAGCCCATGTGAAAAACAACTATGTACATATTTTTGATACTAAAAATATTTGAAAATACTTAACATGACGTTACGAAAAAAAACATTCCTCGATGCACGTGTCTGTTCTTTTTAAACCAAAACAAAGAAAGTCCATTCAGCTGCTATCTTTTTAAAAGCAAGTTTCTCCATTTTTATTCTATCTAAAACCCAAAGGAAATCGTTTTTGTTGTTTTTCTATATTACCAATTCCAGCAGGCACAAGACAATGTTGAGAACTTGTTGAATTAGGTCTTGAGCAACTCAAACCTAACGTCGGAACAACATGCTTTTTGACGATGTTTAAAGGCCTACTGAAATGAGATTTTCCCTATTTAAACGGGGATAGCAGGTCCATTCTATGTGTCATACTTGATCATTTCGCGATATTGCCATATTTTTGCTGAAAGGATTTAGTAGAGAAAATCCACGATAAAGTTCGCAACTTTTGGTCGCTAATAAAAAAGCCTTGCCTTTACCGGAAGTAGCAGACGATGACGTCACTGGTGTGAGGGCTCCTCACATCCTCACATTGTTTAGAATGTGAGCCTCCAGCAGCAAGAGCTATTTGGACCGAGAAAACGACAATTTCCCCAATTAATTTGAGCGAGGATGAAAGATTTGTGGATGAGGAAACCAAAAAGTTCTACTTTGGTTTCATCTGACCACATGACATTCTCCCAATCCTCTGCTGTGTCATCCATGTATCCATTTTGGTATAAACTCAACTCGTCGGGTTTGGAGGAAGAAGAATACTGAGTTGCATCCCAAGAACACCATACCTACTGTAAAGCATGGGGGTGGAAACATCATGCTTTGGGGCTGTTTTTCTGCTAAGGGGACAGGATGATTGATCCGTGTTAAGGAAAGAATGAATGGGGCCATGTATCGTGAGATTTGGAGCCAAAACCTCCTTTGGTTGACCAAATACTTATTTTCCACCATAATTTACAAATAAATTCTTTAAAATTCCTACAATGTGAATTCCTGGATTTTTTTTTCACACTCTGTCTCATACAGTTAAAGTGTACCTATGATGAAAATTACAGACCTCCGTCATCATTTTAAGTGAGAGAACTTGCACAATCGGTGGCTGACTAAATACTTTTTTGCCCCACTGTATGTTCTGAAATTGTTTGGCAAACATGGAGATTCATGTTTTGAATTGGACAAGATTTGATCAACTTTTTCCTGATTGGATATTGCACGATTCTTGATGAAAATTCAGCCAGAATGATGCAAATGAGCATTATTAGGCCTTGGGGGAGGTCTAGGGCGGCATCGCAGTTGGTTTTGCATGGAGAAGGAACACCACCACGATAGTAAACAGGCATATGTGAGGCCGCCCACCGCTCCACCCTATCTCCAATTTGATACCTCATAAGAGCCTTTCACACTTTCCGGCAAACACAAACACGGCGTGAACGCCTGCGTGCGCGCGCAACCTGCAATGTCATTAATTTCAAAAGACGTGAGGGAGGTCAACGCACCAGACGGCGTTTTTTTTTTTTTTGTGCGCGAGCATGTGCGGCAATAGACCTGCGCTCACATGCGTGCGAGGGTCTACGGGGGTGGGGAAGGGAACGCAAACACATAAACACACATGCTCGCACTCGCACACAGGCACGCACGCACACGCGTGGCGGTGTTGACAGGTGGCTGTGGTAAAGAGGTGGTCCCTGAGCTGGGGTCCGCCTGTCTCTGGCTGAGGCGGTGAGGAATAAAAAGCTCCCAGCAGCTGTCGCCCTAATTCCTCTAACACGGTGCTTGTGCTCTGATTAGAAAACAGATCTGGCCTCTAATTTACTCCTGACACCAACTAATGCTCTATATCTCAATCGCACCGTACCGGTTCGCCACGCAAAAACGGCTCCGGCCAACGAGGCCCCGGTGTCACGGTCAGGTGTGAGCAGGAGAGATGGCGGGGTATCGTCGTGCCAAAGGTTTATGGGTCTCTTGAGGGGCGCCCATCTGGAAAAGTCCAAGTGTGATTTATTTGCAGCGACCTCTAAAAAGAACAATCACAAATGTTGTCATCGAGTCATAATTTAGAAACTAGAATGTGTATAACAATCCCGGGTTGTGTTCCAAACGCTTTAGAGGAAATGCAGGGCTCAAATTTTATCGTGGCAACCACGGCAAATGCCGTGACCGCCCTCGTTTTTTGCCGTAATGCCCAAAAAATTGACCAACATCTGCGGCAAAAACCTGCCGTGGCCGCCCTAGACTTTTTACTTGTTAATGGATGAGGGATGTAACAATAAACGGTATAATGATAATTTGCGTTAGTTAGTAACCTCGTTTCATTTTTTTTAATTACAGAAAAAACGTCATTTATTAAAGGCCTACTGAAACCCACTACCACCGACCACGGAGTTTGATAATTTATATATCAATGATGAAATATTAACATTGCAACACATGCCAATACAGCCTTTGTAGTTTACTAAATTGCAATTTTAAACATTTCCCGCAAGTTTCTTGTTGACTTGTACTTGTGACATCACGGACTGTTTGGAAATATTAGCTCTGCACCACTAGCGGCTAAAAGTCGTCTGCTTTAATCGCATAATTACACAGTAATTTGGACATCTGTGTTGCTGAATCTTTTGCAATTTGTTCATTTAATAATGGAAACTATAAAAAACAATGCTGTTGGTGGAAAGCGGTGGATTGCAGCTGTCTTTAGCACCGAGACACAGCCGGTGTTTTTTTGTTTGTTGTGAAGCAGAGCGGTCAAGCAAACATGTTTTCTCCACGTCAACCAGCATGTTTTTGGAAGGGGAAATTGTGATATATATCTTACCGGAGACATCAGTGGATTATTCCTCGTCCTGCAGCAGCTGTCAAAAAAGGCAGCTGTGAGCTTGGCTCCTCAGCTTCTCTCTGAAACACTGCGTGTTCACTGCAGCCATCAGACCTCGAGGTATGTCTTTACAATATTTAAAATCTCACTTAAACACTATTAAAACAATAAGCAGATAAGGGATCTTCCAGAATTATCCTAGTAAATGTGTCTAAAAACATCTGACTCGCTCACAATGCAATCGCCCCTTTTTTTTTTTTACTTTATTATTTATTTATTTATTTCTAGTCCTTTGCTATCAATATCATCATACACGAATCTTTCATCCTCGCTCAATTTAATGGGGAAATTGTCGTTTTCTCGGTCCGAATAGCTCTTGCTGCTGGAGGCTCCCAATATAAACAACGTGAGGAGCCCTCACACCTGTGACGTCATCGTCTGCTACTTCCGGTAAAGGCAAGGCTTTTTTATTAGCGACCAAAAGTTGCGAACTTTATCATCGATGTTCTTTACTAAATCCTTTCAGCAAAAATATGGCAATATCTCGAAATGATCAAGTATGACACATAGAATGGACCTGCTATCCCCGTTTAAATAAGAAAATCTCATTTCAATAGGCCTTTAACGACAATTAGTGACTAATTCTTCAACTAATCTTGCCTAAATTTTACAAAAATGTGCTTGTCATTTCTCTAAAACTGCACACTAAATTTGGTTAAAACTGCACGGTGTGAGAAATTTCAAGTCAATCCCATTCATGGTGTTTATTAACAACACCGCGTGGGGTATTTGTCTGAAAAAAATCATTGCACACGCAACACAGTAGGGGTGAATGTTTTGATAAATTGTTGCCCTTTTATGTGTGGCGGTGCAAGAGTAGACGAGTTATGTGTCCTAACTTTACTTCAAACATAAGATTCAGTCTAGCCTCCGCCTCCAGATGAACACACACGTCTAAAAAGTTGAAGCTATTAAGAATGCCAAAGTGATGTTTGGCATTGCATTCCAACAGAGGAAGAGGAGGTGTCAGGCCTGTGTCTGCGTGTGCTGACGGTTCTGGCCCAGCAGGGGGCAGAGGTGTGATGCGGGGGAGTGGGAGGTGACAGCTCGGTGTCACACAGCACACCGGGTGTCACCTCGCCGGGGCCCGGTGAGACGGGGACAGACAGCGAGGGCGGGAGGGAAAGAGTGGACGGAGAGAAGGGCGAGATCATACATGTTTGTCACTTTGGTAGGGACCGTTGTTTTTACCACCATTTGGAGGACATCTTGGTGATCCTCAGAGGGGACACAAGTATTGGGATGTAGGCCTTTCTGCATAGGGCACGGGTGTTTATTTTTATTGCAGGCCACAGAGCCATTATGGCCTCTGGGGGCCACATGTAATGTGAATATAAACATAACTGTTTAATAGCTTTTTTACACCATTTTTGTAGATTAACTATTGTATTTTTTTACAGACGGATGCAGCTGAGATAGGGTCCAGCCCGTCCCGTAACCCCGTAAGGGACAAGCGGTAGAAAATGGATGGATGGATGGATGGATGGATGGATGAATGGATGGAAGGATGGATAGATGGATAACTTGCTTTGAAATTGTAAGTCAAATTGACAAGCAGATATTTAAGTGTTTATTTTTTCTTAGTGGAACAAATGCATGGAACATAAGATAATATTAAAGTGTAAAACACACATTCAGCCAGAGAGTGCTTTGTTAATTTCCAGCCTTTAGCACAGATGTCCCCAAACTTTTTGACTTGGCGGCCATACATACATAAATATATATATATAGATATAAACATACATACATACATACATAAATATATATATGTAGGTATAAACATACATACATACATACACACATATATATATATGTATATATATATATATATATATATATAGATATAAACATACATACACACACATATATATATATATATGTGTGTGTATGTATGTATGTATGTATGTTTATATCTATATATATATATATATATGTATGTATGTATGGCCCCCAAGTCAAAAACACATATATATATATATATATATATATATATATATATATATATATACATATATATATATATACATATATATATATATATATATATACATATATCAATCAATCAATCGATGTTTACTTATATAGCCCTAAATCACTAGTGTCTCAAATATATATATATATATATATATATATATATATATATATATATATATATATATATAGATATATATATAGATATAGATATAAACATACATACATATATATACATACATGTATATATATACATACATGTATATATATAGATATAAACATACATACATACATATATATATATATATACACACATATATATATATATATATATATATATATATATATATCTTGGAAGGCGGGGTACACCCTGGACAGACAACATTCACACTCACACACTAGGGCCAATTTAGTGTTGCCAATCAACCTATCCCCAGGTGCATGTCTTTGGAAGTGGGAGGAAGCCGGAGTACCCGGAGGGAACCCATGCAGTTACGGGGAGGACATGCAAACTCCACAAAGAAAGATCCTGAGCCCGGGATTGAACTCAGGACCTTCGTATTGTGAGGCAGAAACACTAACCCCTCTTCCACCGTGCTGCCCGAAGATAGAACTACTATAAAATAATTTGGTATATAAATGACGTGGCTGACTGCATAAAATAACGTGACAAGCCACATTATAATAATGTAGTGTGGCACATACAAATTATGGGACGGGCCATATTAAAATGAAGACGCAGTATACTATAAAATGAAGTGGCAGACAACACTAGAATGATGTGTTGGGCCTAATTTAGCCCCTGGGCCTTGAGTTTGACACCTGTGGCATAGAGAAAGTAAAAATAAAACTTCTATAAAATGATTTGGTGGGCCACATAAATGATGTGGCAGACAGCATTAAATAACGTGACGAGCCCTATTAGAATTATGTGGTGTACCACGTAAAAGTTATAGGACGGGCCACATTAATATTAAATGGGGGACCACAATAAAATTATGTAGCGGACCACATTAAAATGTTGTGGCGGGCCTTGAGTTTGACACCGTTGACATTGAAGAAGTGAAATCTGTGAAATGATTTGGCGTGCATAAATTATGTGGCGAACTGAATAAAATTATGCGTCATTATATAGTGTGCCACCAAAAATTATAGGATGGGCCATCTTGAAATGACGCGACAGCTCACAATAAAATCACGTGGCGGGCCACACAAGAATAAAGTGGCGGGGCACACTAGAATGATGTAGCGGTCCAAAATAAAATTATGGACCGGACCACACTAGAAATATGTAGCGGGCCAAAATAATTGATGTGGCGAGCCAGATTTGGCACCCCGAGCTTCTGTAAAATGATTTGCTGGGCGACATTAAAGAGATGTGGTTAGTCACAAAAATGACGTAGTGGACTGCAAAAAATTATATGACGAGTCAGGATAGAATTCCACATAATTCTATCCTAAGGGGCCACAGAAAATGAAGTTGCAGTACACAATAAAATGATGTGGCGGGACAGATTTGGCCTAAGGGCCTTGAGTTTGACACCTGTGCCATAGAGGAAGTGAAAATGGAACTTCTATAAAATGATTTGGTAGGTCACTTTAAGACAGGGGTTTCAAACACGCGGGCCAATTGCGGTCCGCGAGACGTTATTTTGCGGCCTGCACCTTAATATGAAAATTTAATGTTGGTGCAGCCCGCGAGTTTTATATGAGTAGCGTTTCACAGAGTCATACTTGTGTACCTTCGATTTTTCTGGGTGGACTCCCAATTTTCGGTGCCCCTCCAAGGGAAATCATTCTCCCGAATTTCACCCAAACAACAATATTAAGGGGGCACCGTGGAGGCACTGCCTTTGGCGTCCTCTGCAACCTGTACAAAAAGTGTGCCAGCCCAGCCACATGTTGTATTTGGCATCCGTAGACACAGTAAGCGACTGCAAGATAGTTGATCAACAGCCACACAGGTCACATTGAGGGTGGTCGTATAAAAACTTTAACACTGTTACAAATATGTGCCACACTGTGAAACCACACCAAACAAGAATGACAAACACATTTTGGGAGAACATCCGCACCGTAACACAACATAAACACAACAGAACAAATACCCAGAATCCAATGCAGCCCTAACTCTTCCGGGCTGCAATATACACCCCGCCACCCCCCAACTGTAGCCCGGAAGAGTTAGGGCTGCATTGGATTCTGGGTATTTGTTCTGTTGTGTTTATGTTGTGTTACCGTGCGGATGTTCTCCCAAAATGTGTTTGTCATTCTTGTTTGGTGTGGGTTCACAGTGTGGCGCATATTTGTAACCGTGATAAAGTTGTTTATACGGCCACTCTCAGTATGATCTGTATGGCTGTTGACCAAGTATGTCTTGCAGCCATTCCCGTGGGTCTGCAGAAGCCTCTTACAATATGTGACTGGGCCGGCACACTGTATGGTAGAAAAGCGGACGCTTAAGGCAGTGCCATCATGACACGCCCTAAATATAGTTGCCGGGGTGAAAAGTGGGAGAATGGTTGCCCCGCGATATTGTCGGAAGGGGCACTGATATTCGGGTGTTTCACGGAAAGATCGCGAGAGTTTGCTAGTATGTTGCTAGGGCAGGAAAGCTATTCAAAGAAGGTGAACGCATTAAAAAGTGCATGTTCGATTTTTTAAAGAAATATTTTCTTGTGGCCCAGCCTCACCCAGTTTCTGCATCCAGTGGCCCCCAGGTAAATTGAGTTTGAGACCCCTGCTTTAAGACGATGTGGCTGGCCACATAAATGATGTGGCGGACTGCATAAAATGACATGACGAGCCATATTATAATTACGTGGTGTACCACGTAAAAGTTATGGGATGGGTCAAATTAAAATGAAATGGCACTCCACAATAAAATGATGTAGCAGACCACAATAGAATGATGCAGCGGGGCACATTAAAATGTTGTGGCGGCGGCCCGGACTTTGAGTTTGACAATGACATTTACGAAGTGAAAATGGAACCTCTACAAAATGATGTGCATACAATGACGTGACGTGTCATATTAGAATTATGTGGTGTGCCACTAAAAAATTGGAGGATGGGCCAACTTAAAATAATGCAGCAGCCTAGAATAAAATTATGTGGCGAGGCACACTAAAATGATGTAGCGGGCCGAAATAAAATTACGTGGTGGATCACACTAGAACAGGGGTCACCAACCTTTTTGAAACCAAGAGCTACTTCTTGGGTACTGATTAATGCGAAGGGCTACCAGTTTGATACACACTTAACTAAATTGCCAGAAATAGCCAATTTGCTCAATTTACCTTTAATATATATATATATATATATATATATATATATATATGCATGTAAAAAGGGTATTTTTGTCTGTCATTCCGTCGTACATTTTTTTTCATTTTACGGAAGGTTTTTTGTAGAGAATAAATGATGAAAAGAAACACTTAATTGAATGGTTTAAAAGAGGAGAAAACAGGAAAAAATTCAAATTAAATTTTGAAACACAGTTTATCTTCAATTTTGACTCTTTAAAATTCCAAATTCATATGAAAAAAAGAAGACAAAAACTAGCTAATTCCAATCTTTTTGAAAAAATGTAAAAAATAATTTATGGAACATCATTAGTAATTTTTCCTGATTAAGATCAATTTCAGAATTTTGATGACATGTTTTGAATAGGTTAAAATCCAATCTGCACGTTGTTAGAATATATAACAAATTGGACCAAGCTATGTTTCTAACAAAGACAAATCATTATTTCTTCTAGATTTTCAAGAACAAAAATTTTAAAAGAAATTCAAGACTTTGAAATAAGATTTAAATTTGATTCTAAAGATTTTCTAGATTTGCCAGAATAATTTTTTTGAATTTTAATCATAATAAGTTTGAAGAAATATTTCACAAATATTCTTTGTCGAAAAAACAGAAGCTAAAATGAAGAATTAAATTACATTTTATTTATTATTCTTTACAATAAAAAACATTAATTTACTTGAACTTTGATTTAAATTGTCAGGAAAGAAGAGGAAGGAATTTAAAAGTGTGTTTAAAAATCCTAAAATCATTTTTAATGTTGTATTTTTTCTCTAAAATTGTCTTTCTGAAAGTTATGAGAAGCAAAGTAAAAAAAATACATTAATTTATTTAAACAAGTGAAGACCAAGTCTTTAAAATATTTTCTTGGATTTTCAAATTCTATTTGAGTTTTGTCTCTCTTAGAATTGAAAATGTCAAGCAAAGCGAGACCAGCTTGCTAATAAATAAATACAATTTAGAAAATAGAGGCAGCTCACTGGTAAGTGCTGCTATTTGAGCAATATTTACAACAGGCCAGCGGGCGACTCATCTGGTCCTTACGGGCGACCTGGTTCCCGTGCGTACCGCGTTGGTGACCCCTGCACTAGAATGATGTAGCGAGCCAGATTTGGCCCCCGAGCCTTGAGTTTGACACCTGTGGCATAGAGGAACTGAAAAAAGAACTTCTTTAAAATGATTTAGTGGGCCACATTAAAAAGACGTGGTTGTCACAATAAAATGATGTGGCGGGACAGAGTTTGACACTTGTGCCATAGAGAGAGTGAAAATGGAACTTCTATAAAATAATTTGGCGCTACACACGAAAATGATTTGAATTATGTTGCGGGGCACATTAAAAAGATGTGGCAGGCCAGATTTGGCCCCCGGGCCTTGAGTTTGACCCCAGTAAGGAAGTAAAGAGAAACTACAAATGGAACTTCTATTACAGAGTGGAGATAGTCAGTGGGCATTCTTGTCCATTTGTGAGGTCAGAGGTCACTGATGTTAATTTCACGGTTGGACGCAAACAGTCCGTCCATCCATTTTCTACCGCTTATCCCTCTCGGGGTCAGGGGGGCCTGGAGCCAATTCCAGCTGCCTGGGCGGAAGGTGGTGCACACCCTGGACAAGTCGCGGACGCACACTATTGTCCAAAATGTAGTATAAATCAATACATATGACAAGAGAAAAGAAGTTTTGATTAAAGGCCTACTGAAATGAGATTTTCTTATTCAAACGGCGATAGCAGGTCCATTCTATGTGTCATACTTGATCATTTCGCGATATTGCCATATTTTTACTGAAAAGATTTAGTAGAGAACATCAACGATAAAGTTCCCAACTTTTGGTCTCTGGTAAAAAAGCCTTGCCTTTACCGGAAGTAGCAGACGATGTGCGCGTGACGTCACAGGTTGTGGAGCTCCTCACATCCTCACATTGTTTATAATGTGAGCCTCCAGCTGCAAGAGCCATTCGGACCGAGAAAGCGAGAATTCCCCCATTAATTTGAGCGAGGATGAAAGATTCATGGATGAGGAAATTTAGAGAGAAGGACTACAAAAAAATTTTAAATTTAAAAAAAGTTTAAAATTTTTTTTTTTAAAGGCGATTGCAGTGGGGTGATTCAGATGTTTTTAGACACATTTACTAGGATAATTCTGGGAAATCCCTTATCTGCCTATTGTGTTGCTAGTGTTTTAGTGAGGTAAATAGTACCTGATAGTCAGAGGGGTGTGGCCACGGGTGTGTTGACGCCAGTCTCTCTGAGGGAAGTCATGAAGCTGCAGCAGGACAGAAGCTCCGCTGACCTCCGGTAAGAGGGGACTTATTACCACAATTTTCTCACCGAAAACTGCCGGTTGACACGTAGTCGGGATCCATGTTCGCTTGACCGCTCTGATCCATAGTAAAGCTTCACCTCTGGGAATTTTAAACAAGGAAACACTGTGTGTTTGTGTGGCTTAGGCTAAAAGCTTCCCATCTCCATCTTTCTACTTTGACTTCTCCATTATTAATTGAACAAATTGCAAAAGATTCAGCAACACAGATGTCCAAAATACTGTGTAATTGCGCGATAAAAAGAGACGACATTTAGCCGTAAGTGGTGCTGGGCTAATATGTCCCCTCCAACCAATAACGTCACGCGTACGCGTTATCATTCCGCAATGTTTTCAAAAGGAAACTCCACGGGAAATTTCAAAATGTAATTTATCAAACGAAAAAGGCCGTATTGGCATGTGTTGCAATGTTAATATTTCATCATTGATATATAGTCGGTAGTAGTGGGTTTCAGTAGGCCTTTAAAATGAACTTCTGATACTTTGGTCCAAATATCATAACACGCTATGTGATACTTGGTTTTGTACAGAATAGTCTTGTGAGTGTGTGTGCGTGTGTATGCGTGTTTGTGTGTGTGTGTATGTGTGTTTTATTTCCTCTTTCTTCTGTGCTGTCCCTTGTATACGTCTCCAGGGACGCACTTGGCATCTCTCCCTACTTTTAATTCTCGCTCGGCAAACTGCTGCTGTCTGAGCACAAGCTGGCATCACACACACACACGCACACGCACGCACCCACACACACACACACACACACACGCAGTTCACCAATGCACCGGTGCACCCGCCCTCCTCCCCTTCCCTCGTCATCTCCTCAAAAAAGCCATGAAAGACGGCCCACGTATTCGTCCCACGTCCGGCTCTGGCGCGACGTACACATTAGTGTGCGTGCGTGTGTGTGTCATCACTGTCGTCTCAAATATGGCAGGAGAAGTCATTAAAACACACACAGCAACGAGAGGGTACAAGAGGAATTCAAAGAGACGAGCGCAAATACACACACAACGAGATGAGACGCCGAGATGCTCGTCGCCCTTGGAGGAAATGCACTACATCACAAGACACACACACGTTGACAAGCTAAGCGACACACACACCACACACACATTACACTACACAGCCTCCTTGCTAGTCCGAATACAAATCCAGTCAGTGTGAGAACAAACAAACACGCTCAACGAGCCCTTCAAGCATAAATACAAATCAAGGAAATAAAAAGATTGCTATTGGTTCATAGCCCTCCCTTCTCAATAAATTTATATTATTATTATTTATTTATAATAAGATTTACACAACTCCCGTTGCCTCAACAGAGCAAAAAACATTACCAAGGACAGCACACACCCTGGCTTCCACCTGTTCGACTTGCTACCATCAGGCAGGCGCTACAGGTGCATCAGAGCCAGAACAAACAGGCTCAGAGACAGCTTCTTTCCCAAAGCTGTCACCATGTTGAACTCTAACTTATAAAAATAAAAATAAAAATTTACCCTTATACGATATCCTGCCCTAATACCCGACTGTGCAATACTACCCTTCGAGTACAATAGGTCTAACAATGATTGTTATTTATTACTTTGGTACTCTTGTCTTGTTCTGTATATTGTACAGTATTTTGTGTTTCTAGTGTTTTGTATATTGTACAGGATTGCTTATTATTTTGATTTGGATAGTAGTCTGCTTATTTCAATTGTCAGTTTTTTCCTTTATTACCTCTTGTGTTATTTATTTCACCGCATATTTGTTCCCACTACCGCACCTTAAATTGGAGTCCTTAATCTCGTTATATGCAAATATAATGACAATAAAGTCCATTCTATTCTAAAGTGGTCCTTTCAGAATAAAACACCTCCCAGTGCACACGCACACACACACACACGCGCGAGCCACCACTAAATACATTCACAAGGAGCCCGACTTCAAACACCGGGGATAAATAAGTTAATGACGAGTCTGACGGGGAGAATTAATAAATAACAGGAGGAGAGCGAGGGAAGCAAACAGGAAGCAGGAAGCAGGAAGGCAGACGGCGACTTGTGGAAGGAGCCAGGCAGCCAACCGGTGTCACACACACACGCGCACACACACACACACACACACACACACACACTTCCAATCTCATTTAGCTTCAACTGACATCTATTAGCAACTGAGGATAGGAATATGAAGCCGTGTGTGTGTGTGTGTGTCTGTGTTCTTGTATTTATACCCTTCTTGAGACATCAAGGAATAGTACATTTCTATATGAGGACCGATTAACAAGATAGGACTAAAATCATGGTCCCAATACAAAAAAACATTGCATATAGGAGAGAGCTAAATACTAGAGTCCGAGAACATTGCTCCAAAGTCAGGATTTTTTGTTGATTTAATGTGCATACAAAAGCAAACATTGACAGGTGCAAAGGCAGCAATACATGATAAAAAAAAAAAGAAGCTAAAGAAGGACTTCCCTTTTCATCCCCGAAAAAAACAGCCAGGTGAACAGCTGATTTTACGACTACAGGTGCTGATGTAAGACAACCCGTGTCCCATATGTGGCCATGGGATGAACAAATACACTACGGTACTAAGACTATAATGGCCATTAACAGTTAAGTTCTAAAGGTGTGTTGCCCAAAGTGCCGCACAGGGGCCTTCTGTGGTCCGTGACTTGTTTGTCATCGGCCTTAAAGGCCTACTGAAATGAGATTTTCTTATTTAAACGGGGATAGCAGGTCCATTCTATGTGTCATACTTGATCATTTCGCGATATTGCCATGTTTTTGCTGAAAAGATTTAGTAGAAAACATCGATGATAAAGTTTGCAACTTTTGGTTGCTAATAAAAAAGCCTTGCCTTTACCGGAAGTAGCAGGCGATGTGCGCGTGACGTCACGGGTTGTAGGGCTCCTCATATCCTCACATTGTTTCCATTCATAGCCACCACCAGCTAGAGCGATTCGGACAGAGAAAGCGACAATTTCCCCATTAATTTGAGCGAGGATGAAAGATTTGTGGATGAGGATAGTGAGAGTGAAGGACTAGAAAAAAAAAAAAAAGAAAGTTAAAAAAAAATACAAAATAAAAAGGCGAGGGCAGTGAGAGCGATTCAGATGTTATTAGACACATTTACTAGGGTAATTCTGGAAAATCCCTTATCTGCCTATTGTGTTGCTAGTATTTTACTGAGATTAAATAGTACCTAAAAGTCAGAGGGGTGTGGCCACGGGTGTGGTGACTGCCAGTGTCTCTGGTGGGAGGAGGTAAGAAAGTCCGCAGCTGCAGGAGGACGCGGGCTCCGCTCTTGTCTACGGTAAGAGCCGACTTATTCGCACCATTTTCTCACCGAAACCTGCCGGTTGACATGTGGTCGGGAACCATGTTCGCTTGACAGCTCTGTTCCATAGTAAAGCTTCACCTTCGGGAATTTTAAACAAGGAAACACCGGCTGTGTTTGTGTTGCTAAAGGCAGCCGCGCAATACACCGCTTCCCACCTCCATTTTTCTACTTTGACTTCTCCATTATTAATTGAACACATTGCAAAATATTTAGCAACACAGATGTCCAGAATACTGTGTAAGTATGCGATTAAAGCAGACTACTTATAGCTTGGATCGGGCTGGAAAAAAATGTTCGCTACAACCGGTGACGTCAAACGCACGCGTCGTCATACCGCGACGTTTTCAACAGGACACTTTGCGGGAAATTTAAAATTGCTATTTAGTAAACTAAAAATGTGCAACATGTGTTGCAATGTCAATATTTCATCATTGATATATAAACTATCAGACTGCGTGGTCGGTAGTAGTGGGTTTCAGTAGGCCTTTAAGCACATTCCCAAAAAATAAAAAATAGAGCTCTCATTTGCACCACTGGTGGTGATCTCTATCAAAATTAGGGTGGTCCCAAAAGGGAGGGATTTTTCAAATATGACTTTGAGTTGGCTTTAAAAGTGCTCTACCTCTGGTCAACATATGTAATAACAAATGTGTGTAAGAAATTGAAATGTGACCCTTTTTTTTTATATACAATATGTATATAGAGACATACTGTAATAGCTTGAAGTAAATAATGAAGATTAAAAAATAATTACCAACAAGAAAAAAAAATAACTAAAAGCTTACCTTTTTTATATTTGCATAATATGTATATATTATTAATTGTTATGATCCGATGACCGGATCATACCATATATCTTGTTTTGTTCCATTTTTGGATTATAGTCTGGTTTGCCTTAGTTCCTTGTTTTGCTTTGTCACCATGGCTGCATATTAGTTCCACCTGTTACTCTCCGTTTGCGCACACCTGTACCTCGTGATTGCTCCCTTATTTAAGACTGCACCTTTTGTTAGTTCATTCGTCCTAATTTGCTCTCATGCATCAAGCGACGACTGTTTTCCATGCTATTACTCGCTAGCTCTCACGCTATGATTTATTTTATTCCTAGCTTTCATGAAAGTTGTTTTGTTTTCCCCTTTTTGTGCCTTTGTGCCAAGTATTAGTGTGTCTGTTTGTTTTCCTAGCTTTCATGCTAGCGCTTTTTGTTTGCTTTTTCTGCCTAGCACCAGTATTTTTGTTCCTAGCCTTTTTATTAGTTTAATAAATCCTTTATATCTTACCTTACGCTGTGTTCTTGCTCGATGCATCCTCAGAAGAACGAATCCGGCATCGTTATGCCACGCAAGCCTCACATTAATGTTGTAAATACAAATCTTTATATATCTAGAAAGGGGGGTCCTAAAGAGGTAGGCATTTTTCGGAGGTCTCAAGAAGAAAACAAATACAAGGTGTGTGTGTGTGTGTGTGTGTCTGTGTGTGTGTGTGTGTGTGTGTGTGTGTGCGTGTGTGCGTGTGTGTGTGTGTGTGTACATGTTTCTACAAAGTGTGGGCACCTACCAATTAGGTAAGCCACTTACTGGGAAAGTTACACTTTTACTTGTTGATAATCAAAAATAAATGTATTTTCCCCCATTTATCACTTGTTAGGTCGACTTTGTGGAACATTTAATTAGGTTGTGATTGGCTAGAAAGAGAGCTGACAGGAAGTAGGAAGTCAGACTCCAATAAAAAATAATGTACGATTATGAGACGGCTTGTTTATTCATGATCATTTATTCATGATCTCTCAAAAGAATCCCTACTCTGTATTGCATATAAAAAATAGAGAAAGTAAGATAAACAGTGCCAGCAGCTGGACTTGTAAAGGGGAAGCATAATGCTGATTCGCTACCGTAATAGAACAAAATAATAAAGCTTGGACCCAACGTTACAAAACAACAAATTCCAAAGTATGGAACTGCATTACTTTAAGGCTTGTTTGTTTTGTTTTTTTTACTATTTTTTGTCAAAGTCTACTTTGGTAGTATTATAGTCTGCGCATCCTTGCTTTTTTTTTTTAACTGTTTTTTAAGCAATGTTGCTAATTGTTCCTTACTACCTCAGTAAAGGTGGGTTGCAATCATGTGACCAAGAGGGTTTAAAGGCCTACTGAAATGAGATGTTCTTATTTAAACGGGGATAGCAGGTCCGTTCTATGTGTCATACTTGGTCAATTCGCGATATTGCCATATTTTTGCTGAAAGGATTTAGTAGAGAACATCCACGATAAAGTTCGCAACTGCAGAAAAGCCCTGCCTCTACCGGAAGTCGCAGAAGATGACGTCACATGTTGAGGGCTCCTCATATATTCACATTGATTTTAATGGGAGCCTCCAACAAAAAGTGCTATTCAGACCGAGAAAACGACAATTTCCCCATTAATTTGAGCGAGGGTGAAAGATTCGTGTTTGAGGATATTGATAGCGACGGACTAGAAAAACAAAAAAAACAAGTAAAAAAAAAAAGTTAGTTTAACCGTACCTGATAGTCAAAGGGGTGTGTCCATGGGTGAGTTGACGCGCAGGGTCTCAGGGAAGTCGACGGCAGCTGTATGGACGGGGCAAGCTCAGCTGATCTCCTGTAAGAAGCGACTTTTTAGCACAATTTTCTCACCGAAACCTGCTGGTTGACATTTGGTTGGGATCCATGTCCGCTGTGATCCATAGTAAAGTTTCACCTCCGTGAATTATAAACAAGCAATCACTGTGTGTGTGTTTGTGTGGCTAAAGGTTAAAGCTTCCCAACTCCATCTTTCTACTTTGACTTCTCCAATATTAATTGAACACATTGCAAAAGATTCAGCAACACAGATCTCCAAAATACTGTGTAATTATGCGGTTAAAGCAGACAACTTTAAGCTGTGTGTGTGCGCAGCGCTCATATTCCTAACAGCCCGTGACGCCAAGCGTACACGTCATCATTACACGACGTTTTCAAGAAAAAAACTCCCGGGAAATTTAAAATTGCAATTTAGTAAACTAAAAAGCCCGTATTGGCATGTGTTGCAATGTTAATATTTCATCATTGATATATAAACTATCAGACTGCGTGGTCGGTAGTAGTGGGTTTCAGTAGGCCTTTAAGGCTTGTTTGTTTTTGTTACTATTTTTTGTCAAAGTCTACTTAGGTGGTATTATTTTCTGCGCATACTTGCTTTTTTTTTAACAGTTTTTTAAGCAATGTTGCTAATTTTTCCTTACTACCTCAGTAAAGGTGGGTTGCAATCATGTGACCTAGAGGGTTTAAGGCGATGGTTTAAGTCCCATTAGGCTACCATTTATTTACCTGAATCAGTGCAGATTTTGGCTATTCTGCCAAATATCACAGAATAACATTACAAAACATCTCTGACAAAACATGATCGCAATGTAAGACATGTTTATTTTGTTACTGCCAGGTTTTCCCCTAAATTTCCAAAATACCTGTGGAGGTGTGGGCGTGGTTAGGGGACCAGATCGATATGACTTCATCGCATGATTTGCTATGATGCATATTTTTTTTAAAAAGGGATGTGAATATACATTTAAAACACGTCTGTTATAGTATTTACATATATATTTTTCTTACATTATATTGTTTTGTTCTACTTTTAAATTTTTCCTGCATATTGCACAACGTGCTTTGTTGAGAATTTTTTTTTATATCTCCAATCCATTTAGTCACTTTTTCTGTATTAAAAAGGACTGGCAAGAAATCTAGCATCTATTTTTTGTGTTATTGGAGACTGTACTCGTGTTTAGAGACTCTGTTTAGAGTCCATCGCGCCAGGTCTGTGACGAAAAGCTAGCCGCAGAGAGCCTGACGTCATAGGCTTTCCAGTGTCGCTCTTAAATTATGAAGATTGCTGTCCGGGGGAATATCTCAGATATTTCAAAGTACGCCCACAGCGCGGACATGCTGCCTCCACTCCAGACAACCCCTTGCGTATAGCTAGTGTTAATGTGTATAGTGTGTTATGATGGTCATTTTTCCCATGGTATTTGAACACACCATGTCGAATGACCAAGTGTGTGTCTAGGAGTGACGTACGGAGGCAGACGTGTGTGCACGGAGGGAATACTTGATGGAATCGGGCCCGCTGGTGGCATAAAATTGGCCATAAAAGCTAAAAAGAGTGTCAGACTTTGTTTTCTCCTGGACGCTACAATACATTATGTTATTTTATTTTATTATACATCAAGGAGAAACCTAAACGTAGTTAAATCGGATGTATAGTGTAGCGCTTTTATTTTGTGTGATTTGTTTAAAAAAGTGTCGGATCGACTGTTTGCAATAAAAAAAAAAGTCTCCTTTCGACATCCTGCTGATCGTCTTTCATTTTTGTTGAGCTTTTATGTCATCTTTCGAACTAAATCAGTCACAGTAAAAATGTAAATGTTATGTCATCACTGCACCTTAACCGTGATCTGAACACGGAAGTGAAGCACCACCCACCTCTCTGACGACGCGCGCAGCAGGCGTTTGCTACAGGGATGTTGTCTCTTCTCACGGCACAAAATAGTCCTTTCTTGTCGGGAGAACAACTTGCCATGGCTTTGAACCTGATATTTCCATAATGTGCCCTTTTGTCTATCCATTTTTGCTCACTTGTGGGCTCATCAGTAGCAAGTGAACTGCAGCCAAGTTAATCGCCTGTTAAAAAAATGAGTGCCTTTATTGAAATGTATAGTTAACGCGTTATCGCATTATCTTTGAAATCCCTAAATATATTTTTTAGGCTCTTTTTTTGCACACCTTTATCTCACGGATAACTATGCAAATTGAACGATGACTTCATGTGCTCCTTTCCTTCACTATATTTTGTAATATAACTCTTACATACATGACTTTTCTTGTCCGATGCGTAATCTCTGTGTCTCTGCGAATTATTCAATTAAAAACTATAAATATATAGCAGGGGTGTCCAAACTTTTTCCACTGAGGGCTGTTCACTGACAAAAATGAAGCATGCAGCGGCCATTTGAATTACAATTTTTTAAAATTTTTTTATATCCAATACAATATACATATTTTTTCTTTTTAACCTTTAGGGCTCCAGTTTGGTCACGGGGACCCAAAAGGGTCTCACATAAAAATGTTCTAATTAAACCAAAAATATATATTTATCTCCACGCTTAAATCTCTAGATCAACTTCAGATCTATCTGTTGATATTAAAGTAAATTCAATAACTGCACCCACTTGGCGTCCATTGCAGCCGGTCACTCAGGAGGTTCCCCACATCTGCGGACCCTTGCCAAACTTTCTTCTTTTTCCCAATTTGGGCTTTCGGAGTTTTGCCATGCCTGAAAGTGGGTTCAAATCATAAGGTGTCATTGTGGTTTGAGAAGCCTTTCGAAACATTTGTGATTAAGGGCTATACAAATATACTGTGATTTATTTATTTTTTATGCCCTTTTTTGTTCAACAAAACCCTGCTTTTTATGGTGAAAACACAAAATATGCAATATCCCCCCCATAAAAAAATTCTAAGTGGAATACTTCATATAAAGTAAATGGAGTATTAAATAGGTCAATAATTCAAAACAACATTGATTTAGATTTATTATACATTTTGAAACAATGACTTTAAAAAAAAAAAAAATCCACAAAAATTCCCAGAGCTCCAAAAAGACCTCATTCATTAAAGCAGTGGTTCTCAACCTTTTTTCAGTGATGTACCCCCTGTGAACATTTTTTCAATTCAAGTACCCCCTAATCAGAGCAAAGCATTTTTGGTTGAAAAAAAGAGATAAAGAAGCAAAATACAGCACTATGTCATCAGTTTCTGATTTATTAAATTGTATAACAGTGCAAAATATTGCTCATTTGTAGTGGTCTTTCTTGAACTATTTGGAAAAAAAAGATATAAAAATAACTAAAAACTTGTTGAAAAATAAACAAGTTCAATTATAAATAAAGATTTCTACACATAAAAGTAATCATCAACTTTAGGGATTGTAATAGAGATCCATCTGGATTCATGAACCTAATTCTAAACATTTCTTCACAAAAAAAGAAATCTTTAAAATCAATATTTATGGAACATGTCCACAAAAAAATCTAGCTGTCAACATTGAATATTGCATTGTTGCATTTCTTTTCACAGTGTATGAACTTACATTCATATTTTGTTGAGGTATTATCCAATAAATATATTTATAAAGGATTTTTGAATTGTTGCTATTTTTAGAATATTTCCAAAAAAATTCACGTACCCCTTGGCATACCTTTAAGTACTCCCAGGGGTACTTGTACCCCCATTTGAAAACCACTGCATTAAAATGTTAAAAATAAGTCAGACTATCTTATTTTTTTTACTTTAACATTTAGGTCAACATCTGATCTATCCGTCGGTTGTAAGTTTGTATTTGTATTGATAAATATGCTTGTAACATATAGAATAGAATAGAAAGTACTTTATTGCACACGGCCACTCTCCCACTGCGTGTGCAACCCGAGGGTCCCTGGTTCAATTCCCACCTAGTACCAACCTCGTCACGTCCGTTGTGTCCTGAGCAAGACACTTCACCCTTGCTCCTGATGGGTGCTGGTTAGCGCCTTACATGGCAGCTTTCTCCATCAACGTGTGAATGTGTGTGTGAATGGGTAAATGTGGAAGTAGTGTCAAAGCGCTTTGAGTACCTTGAAGGTAGAAAAGCGCTATACAAGTACAACCCATTTACTTTATTTATCATTTATTTATTTTTGCTAGTTTGTTTGTTTTATGCCGTTTCTATCATAGATAACTTAGTTTTTTTTATGGAAAATACACAAAAATATGCAATATTTTCTACCAAACATATTTCAATGTGGAATATTTAACATGAAAGAATTGGAGCCTCCAATAGGCCGATAATTCATAACAACACTGATTTTGATTCATTGATATTTTTTGGTTTAAAAAAAAAAAAACAGCCTGCAAGCAAGTTTTTCTCACTACCTTTTACATGAATGCTATTTTATTCTATTTTTGTATGCTTTTTCTGTAATAGTATGTTAAGAATGTTAGATCTGGCCCCCGGGTCGCACTTTGGACACCCCTGCTCTGTAGCATAGAAAGTATATTCCATATACTGGGTGTGAAGTTGGAGTAGATGCAGGTGGAGGCCCCCTTGGTGTCCTGGGTTGTAGATTACCTGACTGACAGACCACAGTACGTTCGACTGCAGGACTGTGTGTCTGACAGGCTGGTCAGCAACACCGGGGCCCCGCAGGGCACAGTCCTCTCCCCCTTCCTCTTCACCATTTACACCACCGATTTCCACTATCAGTCAGAGTCCTGCCACCTTCAGAAGTTTTCTGATGACTGCGATAGTGGGGTGTATTGAGGATGGTGATGATGAGGAATACAGGGCACTGGTGGAGGACTTTGTCACATGGTGTGGAAAGAACCACCTCCAGCTCAATGTGACAAAGACCAAGGAGCTGGTTGTGGACCTGGGAAGGAGGAGGAGTACTTCAACGACCCCTGTTTCCATCAGGGAGGTCGATGTGGACATGGTTGAGGATTATAAATACCTCGGAGTACACATCGACAACAAGCTGAATGGGTCAAAACACGCTGAGGCACTCTACAAGAAGGGACAGAGCTGCCTCTACGTCCTCAGGAGGCTAGGATCCTTCAACGTCTGTACAAAGATGTTGAAGATGTTAAATGAGTCGGTGGTGGCGGGCGCCTTCTTGTACGCCGTGGCTTGCTGGGGCAGCGGGCTGAGAGCGAGGGACACAAACAGACTGGACAAGTTGGTAGAGAAGGCCAGTAAGGTAGTGGGAATGGAGCTGGACTCTGGTGGTGGTGTCAGAGAGGAGAAGTCTAGCAAAACTCCTAGCCATTATGGACAACACCTACCACCCACTACACTCGGACCTTATGGAGAGAATGAGCACGTTCAGTGGAAGGCTCAGACTCCCAAAATGTAACACGGAACGGCACAGGAGGTCCTTCATACAGACAGCCATCAGACTGTATGATACATATGTTCCTTGACTTCACTTAAATGTAGACATATATATATTATTATTATTGTCTATTGTGAACGAACTGTGGTGTTGAATTTCCCCCAGGGATCAATAAAGTACTTTCTATTCTATTCTATATGTTACAAGCATATTTATCAATATTCTTGATTTTATTCTATGTGTTGCAGGTGCAGGAGCGCTGGGCCTGCATGACGCAACCGCAGGCCGAGAAACTCCCACCCACTGGAGAAGGGCGTGAGTGTGAACACAAGTATGCAAATGAAATGGTTATTATTGCATTGCTCATCAAGCGGCGCGGCGAGCGGACATTAATAGGCTGATGAATATGCATGAAAATTTGTTAATTAAGTTAATTATTCTGCCGCAAAATGCATTCGTCTTCCAAGGACATCTTCCCCGGGATTCCAACCTGCTCCGCTCATTAGTCATGCGATATTTTACACCGGGCGCCGGCGCGAGAGGAGGCGGTGGGAGTGGCCACGCTGGGGGTTGCCGTGTGCACAATATAAGGTCGCCTCGGCTTTGAAGGCACCTCAAGAAGAGCAGAGAGAGCCCCTGGAAGGCGCGTAATGGCCTTCTAATGACGCCCGGGCATTCATCAGCTCCTCAAACGCGATGGGTCGCTGGAAAAGACAAAAGCGCGGCGTTCGGTTACAGTCAGACGTGCGCCCGCCTCCATGCCAGACGCTCGCACCGTCCCTTTCCTCGCCGTTAATTCCCCCTCTTTGCTGCTTTTGCTCTAATTGCTTATTAAAACCCTCTTAAATGAACTTTTTGTGCCAACTTTCCAACACATTAATTAATTGTTGTAGCCAATTAAGTGTCGCTGCGCAAATGAGCTTCAGCACAAATGGTCCTGCAGGGCCCGTCGACCCCCCCAACACACACACACACACACGCACACACACACACACACACACACCAGCATCAGCCTCATGCTCCTCTTCTTTTACCTCGACTTTCCCAGGTCTGCCTTTAAGGAGGCCACGTCCACACAGGAAGTGCGTATAGAAGGCGGGCAAAAGGCTCTTCTTGGATCTGAAAGATGATCAATGGGTTACCCTCAGAATTTCAACTGCAAAGTGGACATTTTACAACTTTCAATAATAATTTGGAGTGCCTGAGAAAGGAGAAAGAATAACTTAACTCTTTTGGACGGTCATTGTGTAACAAGTATTTAAAGGCCTACTGAAACCCACTACTACCGACCACGCAGTCTGATCGTTTATATATCAATGATGAAATCTTAACATTGTAACACATGCCAATACGTTAAGGTAACGTGTGGAGTTCCCCAGGATTCGGTCCTTGGCCCTGTACTCTTCAGCATCTACATGCTGCCGCTGGGTGACATCATACGCAAATACGGTGTTAGCTTTCACTGTTATGCTGATGACACCCAACTCTACATGCCCCTAAAGCTGACCAACATGCCGGATTGTAGTCAGCTGGAGGCGTGTCTTAATGAAATTAAACAATGGATGTCCGCTAACTTTTTGCAACTCAACGCCAAAAAAACGGAAATGCTGATTATCGGTCCTGCTAGACACCGACCTCTATTTAATAATACAACTTTAACATTTGACAACCAAACAATTAAACAAGGCGACACGGTAAAGAATGTGGGTATTATCTTCGACCCAACTCTCTCCTTTGAGTCACACATTAAAAGCGTTACTAAAACGGCCTTCTTTCATCTCCGTGATATCGCAAAAATTCGCTCCATTTTGTCCACTAAAGACGCTGAGATCATTATCCATGCGTTTGTTACGTCTCGCCTCGACTAGTGTAACGTACTATTTTCGGGTCTCCCCATGTCTAGCATTAAAAGATTACAGTTGGTACAAAATGCGGCTGCTAGACTTTTGACAAGAACAAGAAAGTTTGATCACATTACGCCTGTACTGGCTCACCTACACTGGCTTCCTGTGCACTTAAGATGTGACTTTAAGGTTTTACTACTTACGTATAAAATACTACACGGTCTAGCTCCATCCTATCTTGCCGATTGTATTGTACCATATGTCCCGGCAAGAAATCTGCGTTCAAAGGATTCCGGCTTATTAGTGATTCCCAAAGCCCAAAAAAAGTCTGCGGGCTATAGAGCATTTTCATTTCAGGCTCCAGTACTCTGGAATGCCCTCCCGGTAACAGTTCGAGATGCCACCTCAGTAGAAGCATTTAAGTCTCACCTTAAAACTCATTTGTATACTCTAGCCTTTAAATAGACTCTTTTTTTGGACCAGTTGATCTGCCGTTTCTTTTCTTTTTCTCCTATGTCCCACTCTCCCTTGTGGAGGGGGTCCGGTCCGATCCGGTGGCCATATACTGCTTGCCTGTGTATCGGCTGGGGACATCTCTGCGCTGCTGATCCGCCTCCGCTTGGGATGGTTTCCTGCTGGCTCCGCTGTGAGCGGGACTCTCGCTGCTGTGGTGGATCCGCTTTGGACTGGACTCTCGCGACTGTGTTGGATCCAATATGGATTTAACTTTCACAGTATCATGTTAGACCCGCTCGACATCCATTGCTTTCGTCCTCTCCAAGGTCCTTAGTCATCATTGTCACCGACGTCCCACTGGGTGTGAGTTTTCCTTGCCCTTATGTGGGCCTACCGAGGATGTGGTAGTGGTTTGTGTTGTGTTTGTGCAGCCCTTTGAGACACTAGTGATTTAGGGCTATATAAGTAAACATTGATTGATTGATTCTTAATGGGGAAAGACATTAATGTCTCTTGTTTTCATGACAGAATTTAAGCTAGTGAGCTGTAACCACTAAGTCTGTGAGTTTAGCAAAGTGCAGTCATTAATCAGGGCTTTTCGATCATTTTCATTTAAAATCAGTCTGGAGATTACCGCAGTTATCGTTAGTACAGTTTATTGTTCCATCTCTTTTGTGTACTATTTACTTTGTTTTACACAAACAATTGTACGTAATAAAAGGAGAATAAGGAATTTGTTAAAATATTGTGTTCATGTGTTAAAGTGTCAATAACACTCACCATAAATATACTAAAAAAGGTACAATTAATAAAGTACACGTGATCAGTATTGGTATCTTGTGGAGTTAATTAAAAAAAATTATACCAGGAGGTTGCCCACAGCCACAGCTGTTAATAACAAACCTTTAAAGGCCTACTGAAATGAGATTTTCTTATTCAAACGAGGATAGCAGGTCCATTCTATGTGTCATACTTGATCATTTCGCGATATTGCCATATTTTTGCTGAAAGGATTTAGTAGAGAACATCGACGATAAAGTTCGAAACTTGTGGTCGCTAATAAAAAAGCCTTGCCTGTACCGGAAGTACCAGACAATGTGCGCGTGACTTCACAGGTTGTGGAGCTCCTCACATCCTCACATTGTTTACAACCATGGGCACCAGCAGCGAGAGCGATTCGGACCGGGAAGGCGACGAATTCCCCATTCATTTGAGCGAGGATAAAATATTTTTGGATGAGGAAATTAAGAGTGAAGGACTAGAAAAAAAAGAAAGAAAAAAAAACTAGACGGTAGAGCGATTCCGATGTTATTAGACAAATTTACTAGGATAATTCTGGAAAATCCCTTATCTGCTTATTGTGTTACTAGTGTTTTAGTGAGATTATATGTTCGTACCTGTACAACCTGAAAGTCGGAGGGGTGTGGCCACGGGTGTGGTGACCGGCAGTGTCTCAGAGGGAAGCCACATTTCTCAACGAGGCGAAAGCAGCCGTTGGGGCCGGGCTGAGGTTGTTGTTTTTTTCCCTCCTCCACGGTGGAAGCATCCGACGGTCGGGGGCGGCAAGAGAGTCGCAGCTACCTCTTTGACAGGTGCAGGAGGAACGACGCAGGCTCTCCGCTCATGTCTACGGTAAGAGCCGACTCATTACCACCACTCTCTCACCGAAACCTGCCGGTTGACATGTGGTAGGGAACCAAGTTTGCTTGACCGCTCCGTTCCGTAGTAAAGCTTCACCGTCATCTTTCGGGAACGTAAACAAGGAAACAGCGGCTGTGTTTGTGTTGCTAAAGGCGGCAGCAATACACCGCTTCCCACCTACATCTTTCTTCTTTGACGTCTCCATTATTAATTGAACAAATTGCAAAAGAATCAGCAACACAGATGTCCATAATACTTTGGAATTATGAGATGAAAAGAGACGACTTATAGCTGTGAACTGTGCTGGACCAAAATGTCCTCCACAATGCGTGACGTCACGCACACGCGTCATCATACCGCGACGTTATAGCATGATACTTCAGTGCGAAATTTAAAATTGCAATTTAGTAAACTAAACTGGCCGTATTGGCATTTGTCGCAATGTTAAGATGTCATCATTGATATATAAACTATCAGACTGCATGGTCGGTAGTAGTGGGTTTCAGTAGGCCTTTAATTTGGAGACCCCTTGAAGTGTTTCACTTTTGCAACTGATCGGACTAGTGCGAAGACTGAGAATTATAGAATAATAGTCGTCGTTCCCTGAGCCTGTGTCATCAGCGCACATCTGCGCCTCCTAAAAACTCTCAAGAGTGGCCTCGCTGTCACGGCTAAAAAATATTTTTGGGAGGTAAAAAAAAAAAAGTAACGAGCGTGCGCGCACGACAGAAGCTTCCGTCGCCAAAACTATAAAGTGCGACGCAGTAATGGCGCCTATAAAAACGCCGTGACTTGACGCAGTAAAAAACTATATTTCACTGCTGGGAACAACCGCAGACGTTTTTAGGAGGGTACGGCCCGTCAATAAAGTGTCTGCGTTTGAACATAATGACGGACAGACAGACAGATGGATGGACAGCTCAGCGGAAGGACAGAATAAGACAAACCTGAGGGGTCGTGAAAAGGACGGACATATTATTGGATGGATGCATCGCTTTGAGACGTTTGTGATTAAGGACTATATAAGTAAACTTTGATTGATGGGTGGACTGATGGACTAATGGACATATTGATGGATAGATGTCTCTAAAGGTAGGCGGACAAACCGAGGATGGACGGCCTTACTGATAAATAAGACAAATCCAGATTTAAAAGATACTCAAGATCAAGCATTAGTCAACTTGTCTCCTACAACAGGGTTCTCCAACCTTTATCCACCAGGGGCCGGTTTAATGTATGCATTATTTGCACTGACCGGCTTTCCATGTGTGGCAAATGAAAACAGCAAAAAAATAAGCCTTTGGCTAGAACAACCTGGGTTCGATCGAACCCTAAGGGTTCGGTGAGTCTGGCTCAGGGGTTCGGCGGAGGTCAAGACACACCCGACTCATCGTGTAAATAAAAACGTCTCCCTATCGGCGGATTACGGATACGGCAACAGCAGAAGTATTTTGTTGTGAGTTTATGCACTGTGTTGGTTTTGTCCTTTGAACAAGGTGAGGTTCATGCACGGTTCATTTTGTGCACAAGTAAAAAAAACATGGTAACACTTTAGTATGGGGAACATATTCACCATTAATTAGTTGCTTATTAACGTGCAAATTAGTAACATATTGGCTCTTAACTAGTCATTATTAAGTACTTATTAATGCCTTATTCGGCATGGACTTATTATAACCCTAACTCTCTAAACCTGGCCCAAACCCTCTAAACCTAACCCTAACCAAATAACTCTAAATTAAGTCTTTGTTACTTAGAATTAGGGATGCAACAACTAATCGATTAAATCGATTAAAATTGATTATAAAAATAGTTGGCGATTAATTTAGTCATCGATTTGTTGGATCTATGCTATGCGCATGCGCAGGGGCTACTTTTTTAATTTATTTCAAAAAATATAAATATTTTTTTTTTTTAATTAACTGCAACATTTACAAACAGCTGAGAAACAATAATCAAAATAAGTATGGTGCCAGTATGCTGTTTTTCAATAAAATACTGGAAAAGATAAAAATTTAGTTTCTCTTTTATCCAATTATTAAGCGATTAATCAAAGTAATAATTGACAGATTAATCGATTATCAAATTAGCTGTTAGTTGCAGCCCCATTTAGAATATGTTCCCCTAGTGTCCAAAAAACACTAAATTAATTCTGTGTTACAGTCGGGCTTTCCCCTGACAGTTTGTCTATGTTTTAGTTTTTTCCTCTGCATGTGTCTATTTCCTCTGTGTTTAGTATCTCCTGTCTTTAGTTCCTGTCTAGTGCTCTTATTTTGTCAGCTTCCTGTCTTGTTCCCTGAGTGCTGTGTTCCTCCTCAGCTGCGGCTGATTGGCACCTGGCCACACCTATTGCCAATCAGCCTGCTCCTATTTGTACCTGCTTTGTCTTGTGTCAGTTGCTGGATCAATGTATTGTCATTTGTATTGTCGTTGCCTCATGTCACTCTTGTGTCTTTGCTACCTGTCGTGTCTGGCATCATTTCAGCTATTACCTGTCGTGCTACATCTTGTCCTGGTCGTCTTAACGGTAAGCTGTTTTTGTTAGCATTAGCTATTTCCAGTTTTTCTGTTTGTTATCCTCTAGCTTCCATGCTAAAGTTCCTTTTTGTTTTTCTAGCTCCCAGTGCTAGCTCTCTTAGTTTGTTATTCCGCCCACGTGCGCGCTTTTGGTTTGAACCCTTTGTTTGATTTTGTCTTAGTATCTTTATTAAATCATGTTTGCTCAATCTATGCCTGCCTCCATCTCTGCATCTTGGGGTTCATCAACTTATAACTCTGACAGTTACTTGGAATATGTTCCCCATACTAAAGTGTCACCAAAAACATATACAGTATTTCAGACTATAAGTCGCTCCGGAGTATAAGTCGCACCCACGGCCAAACTATGAAAAAAACGTTGACTTATAGTCCGAAAAATACGGTAACTCTGCCTTGAATTTGAAAAAAAACATTTTAATTGTATTTTTTCACTAAAGAAAGGTTCGGTGAATGCGCGTATGAAACTGGTGGGGTTCGGTACCTCCAACAAGGTTAAGAAGCACTGGGCTAGAATTTGGCACATTAACATTTTTTATGTCCATTAATGTGCATTGTCCCTTGAACTATAACAAAGGATATACATATACTGTACATATACATATGCAGTACAGGCCAAAAGTTTGGACACACTTTCTCATTCAATGTGTTTTTTTAATTTTCACGACTATTTACATTGTAGATTGTCACATCAAAACTATGAATGAACACATGTGGAGTTATGTACTTAACAAAAAAAGGTGAAATATGTTATGACGTGGATTTTTACGCAGCTTGCTGCGAGATTTGTTCTCCCGTGATGCAAACGGACTAGAACGGACATGGCTTGAAGGTAAAACATGATTTAATCTTGACTATAACTCTAACAAAGTTCAAAACAAAAGCTCTCACAAGGCAAAGGCACGAACTTGGCGCAGGGAACAAAAGCTAAGATTTAGCATAAACTATGAACATAAAACAAACAACACTTACGGGACGGCGTGGCGCAGTGGGAGAGTGGCCGTGCGCAACCCGAGGGTCACTGGTTCAAATCCCACCTAGAACCAACCTCGTCACGTCCGTTGTGTCCTGAGCAAGACACTTCACCCTTGCTCCTGATGGGTGCTGGTTGGCGCCTTGCATGGCAGCTCCCTCCATCAGTGTGTGTGAATGTGTGTGTGCCTTATCAGGGTTAATGAGTGGAATTTCTTGCTTTTTCAATGGGGTTTGAACTATCAGTTGTGTTGTGGATGAGAAGCATACAGTACTTGCCAACCTTGAGACCTCTGAATTTGGGAGATGGGGGGTGGAGATTGATGGTAGCAGTGGTGTATATTGTAGCGTCCCAAAAGAGTTAGTGCTGCAAGGGGGTCTGGGTATTTGTTCTGTTGTGTTTATGTTGTGTAACGGTGCGGATGTTCTCCCGAAATGTGTTTGTCATTCCTGTTTGGTGTGGGTTCACAGTGTGGCGCATATTTGAAACAGTGTTATAGTTGTTTATAGGGCCACCCTCGCTGTGACCGGTATGGCTGTTGACCAAGTATACATTGTAATCACCTATGTGTGTACATAAATGCTGCATATATTATGTGACTGGGCTGACACACTGTTTATATGGAGGAAAAGCGGACGTAACGACAGGTTTTAGAAGACGCTAAAGGCAGTGCCTTTAAGGCACGCCCCCAATATTGTTGTCCGGGTGGAAATCGGGAGAAATTCGGGAGAATGGTTGCCCTGGGAGATTTTCGGGAGGGGCACTGAAATTCGTGAGTCTCCCGGAAAAATCGTATGGGTTGGCAAGTATGATGAAAAGGTGTGTCCAAACTTTTGGCCTGTACTGTACATTTACATATACAGTGGGGCAAAAAACTATTTAGTCAGCCACCGATTGTGCAAGTTCTCCCACTTAAAATGATGACAGAGGTCTGTAATTTTCATCATAGGTACACTTCAACTGTGAGAAACAGAATGTGACAAAAAAAATCCAGGAATTCTCATTGTAGGAATTTTAAAGAATTTATTTGTAAATTATGGTGGAAAATAAGTATTTGGTCAACCATTCAAAGCTCTCACTAATAGAACGAGGTATTGACTCAAAATCTCACGATACATGGCCCCATACATTCTTTCCTTAACATGTATCAATCGTCCTGTCCCCTTACCAAAAAGTTATATTTTGGTTTCATCTGACCACATGACATTCTCCCAATCCTCTGCTGTATCATCCACGTATCCATTTTGGTATAAACTCACCTTGTCGTGTTTGGAGGAAGAAGAATACTGAGTTGCATCCCAAGAACACCATACCTACTGTGAAACATGGGGGTGGAAACATTATGCTTTGGGGCTGTTTTTCTGCTAAGGGGACAGGACGATTGATCCGTGTAAAGGAAAGAATGAATGGGGCCATGTATCGTGAGATTTTGAGCCAAAACCTCCTTCCATCAGTGAGAGCTTTAAATGGTTGACCAAATACTTATTTTCCACCATAATTTACTAATAAATTATTTAAAATTCCTACAATGTGAATTCCTGGATTTTTTTTTCACATTCTGTCATTCACAGTTGAAGTGTACCTATGATGAAAATTACAGACCTCTGTCATCATTTTAAGTGGGAGAACTTGCACAATCGGTGGCTGACTAAATACTTTTTGTACCCCACTGTATATACATCCATAAACAAGCTTATAGGTGCGTTTAGTTGGACAAGCGAAAGTTAAGTCGGAGAAAATGCGGTAGTTTATAAATTAATTATTGTTTCTGTGCGGCCCGGTAGCAAATGTGTCACAGACCGCTACCGGTCCCCGGACCGGTGGTTGGTGGCCACTGTCCTACAACACGTCTGTTTCCTCTTCTATTTTTCTAGAGAGTCGGTTGCCAAATGAAAATGTCCTCTCTAGCGAATCAGTCCATTGTGTCCTGTGGCACCGTGAGGAGTGACCTACATGAGTAGCGTCAAGCACATTGTCCTTTTTACTGCTGACTCACTAGCTTGCCTTCGTTTAGTGTCGGCATTGGACTTATTGAAGCAATCAGCTAAGGCACGGTACACGTTGGGCCTCACATAAAAAAACAACAAACCTGGACAATCACTGCTGTTGTTCAATCAGTGTCACAGTGCTCAAAATGGAGGCTGCGTTCCATTACCGTGTCGTCTGCGGAATGGCGACAACATGCTCCAGACTGGCAGCGTGGCACATTTATGGGCATTTCCCCCTTCATGAGATGCCACGCTGATTGATGGCGCAGCCTGGCACACCTCCCGCTCCTCGCCCTCCTGATTTATTTGTCTCGTCTCTGTGACTTGGCAGTGGTGTTGCCCGCTCCTGCCGTGGAAGCTCCCTGCGGGCACATTCACTATTATTTGGAGTCCCGGTGGGCGAAGGCATCAGACGGAAACATACACAGAGTCATGCACGCGTACGCAGCTGCACACACACACGCTGTCTGGTGCCGAACACACACACACACACACACACACACATGCAAGCGCGCGCACACGCACAGTGAGTGGGCCTATGCTGCTGCAGGGCAGGTGAGCCACTGAATGAATGCATCGTTCACCCAGAGGTCTCAGCTGCACACTTGGGCCAAGAGGGCTAAGCGTCTCTGTGAGGCTGCCAAGCGGGGAGCTGGTCCAGAGTGCGCGTGAGGCCGATCCCATTTGTGCACACAAACACACACATGTGCAATTGCTAGCAGGCTTGCCAATGTGCAGTTTATGATCCCTGTCATCCTGTCAGCAGCTGCATGAAGAGATCAAAGCCGGGTTACAATTCGTATGCATCACCACTTAATGCCTAAATAATACAATGCATGTCCATCCATCCATTTTCTACCGCTTATTCCCTTTTGGGGTCGCGGAGGGCGCTGGTGCCTATCTCAGCTGCAATCGGGCGGAAGGCGAGGTACACCCTGGACAAGTCGCCACCACATCGCAGGGCCAACACAAATAGACGGACAACATTCACACTCACATTCACACACTAGGGCTAATTTAGTGTTGCCAATCAAACTATCCCCAGGTGCATGTCTTTGGAGGTGGGAGGAAGCCGGAGTACCCAGAGGGAACCCACGCATTCACGGGGAGGACATGCAAACTCCACACACAAAGATCCCGAGCCTGGGATTGAACCCTGACTACTCAGGACCTTCGTATTGTGAGGCAGACGCACAAACCACTCTTCCACCGTGAAGCCCTACAATGCATGTACTTTTACCAAAGTTCCAGCCATCTATAACATGTTAAGAAGCAAAAGATTAAAATAATTGCCATTTCAGGCGAGTTGCCATCCATCCATCCATCCATCTTCTTCCGCTTATCCGAGGTCGGGTTGCGGGGGCAGCACCCTAAGCAAGGAAGCCCAGACTTTCCTCTCCCCAGCCACTTTGTCCAGCTCTTCTTGGGGTCAGCCGGGAGACATAGTCTTCCCAACGTGTCCTGGGTCTTCCCCGTGGCCTCCTACCGGTTGGACGTGCCCTAAACACCTCCCTAGGGAGGCGTTCGGGTGGCATCCTGACCAGATGCCCGAACCACCTCATCTGACTCCTTTAAATTTGGAGGAGCAGCGGCTTTACTTTGATCTCCCCCCGGATGACAGAGCTTTTCACCCTATCTCTAAGGGAGAGCCCCGCCACCCGGCGGAGGAAACTCATTTTGGCCGCTTGTACCCGTGATCTTATCCTTTCGGTCCTAACCCATATCTCATGGCCACAGGTGAGGATGGGAACTTAGATCGCCCGGTAAATCCAGAACTTTGCCTTCCGGCTCAGCTTCTTCTTCACCACGACGAATCGATACAGCGTCCGCATTACTGAATACGCCGCACCGATTCACCTGTCGATTACAAGATTCACTCTTTCCTCACTCGTGAACAAGACTCCGAGGTACTTGAACTCCTCCACTTGGGACAGGGTCTCCTCCCCTTTTTCCGGGCGAGAACCACGTACTCGGACTTGGAGGTGCTGATTCTCATCCCAGTCGCTTCACACTCGGCTGCGAACCGATCCAGTGAGAGCTGAAGATCCTGGCCAGATGAAGTCATCAGGACCACATTATCTTCAAAAAGCAGAGACCTAATCCTGCAGCCACCAAACCATATCCCCTCAACGCCTTGACTGCGCCTAGAAATTCTGTCCATAAAAGTTATGAACAGAATCAGTGACAAAGGACAGCCTTGGCAGAGTCCAACCCTCACTGGAAACTTGTCCAACTTACTACCGGCAATGCGGACCAAGCTCTGACACTGATCGTACCGCCACAATCAGACAGTCCGATGCTCCATACTCTCTGAGCATCCTCCACAGGACTTTCCGAGGGACACGGTCGAATGCCTTCTCCTAGTCCGCAAAGCACATGTAGAGTGGTTGGGCAAACTCCCATGCACCCTCAAGGACACTCCCGAGAGTATAGAGCTGGTGCACAGTTCCACGACCAGGACGAAAACCACACTGTTCCAGCCATCCATAACATGTTAAATGCCTACTGAAACCCACTACTACCGACCATGCAGTCTGATACTTTATATATCAATGATGTATCTTAACATAGCAACACATGCCAATACGGCCGGTTTAGTTTACTAAATTACAATTTTACATTTTCCGCGGAGTTTCCTGTTGAAAACGTCGCCGAATGACGCGTATGCTGACGCGTGTTTGTGACGTTATTGGTTGGAGGGGACATATTAGCCCAGCACCACTTACGGCTAAAAGTCGTCTCTTTTCATCGCGCAATTACACAGTATTCTGGACATCTGTGTTGCTGAATCTTTTGCAATATCTTCAATTAATAATGGAGAAGTCAAAGTAGAAAGATGGAGGTGGGAAGCTCTTAGCCTTTAGCCACACAAACACACAGTGTTTCCTTGTTTAAAATTCCCGGAGGTGAAGCTTTACTATGGATCAGAGCAGTCAAGCGAACATGGATCCGGACTACATGTCAACCGGCAGTTTTCGGTGAGAAAATTGTGGTAATAAGTCGCCTCTTACCGGAGATCAGCGGAGCTTCTGTCCTGCAGCAGCTTCGATGTTTCCCTCAGAGAGACTGGCGTCAACACACCTGTGGCCACACCCCTCTGACTATCAGGTACTATTTACCTCACTAAAACACTGGCAACACAATAGAAAGATAAGGGATTTTCCAGAATGGTCCTAGTAAATGTGTCTAAAAACACCTGAATCGCTCCCAATGCAATCGCCTTTTTTTTTTCTAGTCCTTCACTCTAAATTTCCTCATCCACGAATCTTTCATCCTCGCTCAAATTAATGGGGAAATTGTCACTTTCTCGGTCCGAATAGCTCACATTATACACTGGATAATGGATTCAAATGCATGAGAATGTTTTATATTTTGAACGTTATTTTTAACACTGTGATTACCAGCGGAACTATTTATTACTTATCGTGTTAAGCAACGTCAGCTAAGATTTATCTGAGAGCCAGATGCAGTCATCAAAAGAGCCACATCTGGCTCTAGAGCCATAGGTTCCCTACCCCTGTTCTAGTCCTTCATTCTCACTATCCTCATCCACGAATCCTTCATCCTCGCTCAAATTAATGGGGAAATTGTCGCTTTGTCGGTGCGAATCGCTCTAGCTGCTGGTGGCCATGATTGTAAACAATGTGAGGATGTGAGGAGCCCTACAACCCGTGACGTCACGCGCACATCGTCTGCTATTTCCGGTACAGGCAAGGCTTTTTTATTAGCGACCAAAAGCTGCTAACTTTATCGTGGATGTTCTCTACTAAATCCTTTCAGCAAAAATAGGGCAATATCGCGAAATGATCAAGTATGACACATAGAATGGACCTGCTATCCCCGTTTAAATAAGAAAATCTAATTTCAGTAGGCCTTTAAGAAACAAAAGATTAAAATAATTGCGATTTCAGGTGAATTGGTTCATCATAAAATAGGATATTGTAAAATAATCGAGCAAATAAATCTATCCGTCTCATCAATTCCAGCCAAGCAGATGACAAGGAGGCGGGAGCTAAAGTGAAAACATATAGCAGCTAAGCTAGCAGCCGCAGTCTCTCTTACAGCAGATTACTTCTGTCAACTAAAGCCAATATGTTGGCAATTTCGCACTTTTTTTAAATCGGTAAAAGTTGTTTATCATAAAGATACCAAAAAAATTGAAGCTCCTCTTTTCACATTTGAGGCTACTTACAAGGTCCCGCTGGCTGCAAGTCTGGCGTTCCTCTAAGCCCCACCCCCAAAATGCCGACTGACTACTTCCTAGTGGATGCTGATTGGCTGGTTACTTCCTGGTGGATGCTGATTGGCCCACAATATCATACCGTACTTTCGGAAGTAATTAACCGGCATTCTTACAAGTTGAATCTTTTAAAAATGATTAATGCACGTACAGTATAGATTTGACACAAAATAAATACCTATGTCGTTCGTACAGAGGCTTTTTTTTAAATTTTATTAAATTGGGTATATACAGATCTCATCAATTCCAGCCAATCAGATGACCGGTAGGCTAGTACTACAGTAAACACGAATAGCAGCTAAACTAGCAGCCGCTGTCTCTCTTACAGCACATAAGTTCTGTCAACTAAAACTATAACATTGTCAATTTCACACTATTTAAATCAATAAATGCTGTCCGTTGTTCCTCTAAGCCAGGGGTCACCAACACGGTGCCCGTAAGGACCAGATGAGTCACCCACTGTCCTGTTCTAAAAATAGCTCAAATAGCAGCACTTACCAGTGAGCTGCCTCTATTTTTAAAATTGTATTAATTTACTAGAAAGCTGGTCTCGCTTTGCTCGACGTTTTTAATTCTAAGAGAGACAAAACTCAAATAAAATTTGAAAATGAGAGAAAATGTTTAAAGACTTGGTCTTCTCTTGTTTAAATAAATTCATTTCTTTTTTTACTTTGCTTCTTATAACTTTCAGAAAGACAATTTTAGAGAAAAAATACAACCTTAAAAATGATTTTAGGATTTTTAAACACATATACCTTTTTACCTTTTAAATTCCTTCCTCTTCTTTCCTGACCATTTAAATCAATGTTCAAGTATTTTTTTATTGTAAGGAAGAATAAATACATTTCAATTCAATTCTTCATTTTAACTTCTGTTTTTTCGACTAAAAATATTTGTGAAATATTTTTTTCAAATTTATTATGATTAAAATTCCCAAAAATTATTTTGCCAAATCTAGAAAATCTCTAGAATCTAATTTTAATCCTATTTCAAAGTCTTTTGATTTCTTTTACACTTTTTGTTATGGAAAATCTAGAAGAAATATTGATTTGTCTTTCTTAGAAATATAGCTTGGTCCAATTTGTTATATATTCTATTGGATTTTAACCTATTTAAAACATGTCATCAAAATTCTAAAATTAATCTTAATCAGGAAAAATTACTAATGACGTTCCATAAATAATTGTTTTTAATTTTTTCAAAAAGATTCGAATTAGCTAGTTCCTCTCTTCTTTTTTTCGGTTTTATTTTGAATTTTAAAGAGTTGAAATTGAAGATAAACTGTTTCAAAATGTAATTTTCTTTTTTTTTTTTTCCTGTTTTCTCCTCTTTTAACCCGTTCAATTAAGTGTTTTTTTTCATAATTTATTCTCTACAAAAAAACATTCTGTAAAAGAAAAAAAAATGTACAACAGAATGACAGACAGAAATACCTTGTTTTATATATATATATATATATATATATATATATATATAGATTTATTTATTAAAGGTAAATTGAGCAAATTGGCTATTTGTGGCAATTTATTTAAGTGTGTATCAAACTGGTAGCCCTTCGCATTAATCAGTACCCAAGAAGTAGCTCTAGGTTTCAAAAAGGTTGGTGACCCCTGCTTTAAACCAATATCTTTCAGACTGACGCTACATACAAGCTATCACTGGAAGTCTAGTGTTAGTCTAAGCCACGCCCCCAAACATGCTGGTTGGTTCCCAATATTTATGAGACTCTGCCTTTCAAAGTAAACAAGCATTCAAATACAAGTTGTTTACTTTACAAATAATGTGTACACTTATATATTAAGCACTAAATAATTGAGATGCCACATTATCGTAGAAGAGGAGTTTGCGTGTCCAAATTTGAGGGAGACGTCGGATATTGAGTGGACATGTACTTTTATTGTCGGGGCGGCTGATGGAAGATGTGGTCCCAAGGTGGTTGGTACCTTTCGTGGCGGTAATCCCAGAACCTGCTGGTGGACACCAGCGGTGAGGGGTGCCATTAAAGGCCTACTGAAACCCACTACTACCGACCACGCAGTCTGATAGTTTATATATCAATGATGAAATATTAACATTGCAACACATGCCAATACGGCCTTTTTAGTTTACTAAATTGCAATTTTAAATTTCCCGCGACGTATCCTGTTGAAAATGTCGCGGAATGATGACGCGTGCGCGTGACGTCACCGGTTGTAGCGGACATGTTCTCCCAGCACAGCACACGGCTAAAATTAGTCTGTTTTTATCTCATAATTACACAGTATTCTGGACATCTGTGTTGCTGAATTTTTTGCAATTTGTTCAATGAATAATGGAGACGTCAAAGAAGAAAGATGTTGGTGGAAAGCGGTGGATTGCAGCCGGCCGTAGCAACACAAACACAGCCGGTGTTTCTTTGTTTGTTGTGAAGCTTTAATATGGAACAGAGCGGGCAAGCGAACATGGTTCTCTACCACATGTCAACCGGCAGGTTTCGGTGAGAAAATTGTGGTAATAAGTCGGCTCTATTAACGTAAACATGAGCGGAGCTCGTGTCGTTCCTCCTGCAGCTGTCAAAGAGGCAGCTACAACTTTCTTGGCTCTGTCACGCCAAATTTCTTCCTCCCTACAAAAACCTTTCCCCCGGAAGACATTTGGCGTGACAGACCCTCTAATGCCTGAAGGACCCCAATGAGGGTGGATGGACCTTAAAGCAGCCCACACAGCTGCCTGTTTTAAAAGCATTATAATTGGCTGATTGTCATTGGTGAAAAATAACGGTATGGAAAAAAATATTAGCATTCCAGCATGCTAACCTTTCAAGCTATTTTTTTTTCGCTAATTTTGCAGCTGTAATCCTTAAGAGTCATATAACTTGCTTAAAGCAGCCCACACAGCTGCCTGTTTTAAAAGCATTATAATTGGCTGATTGTCATTGGTGAAAAATAACGGTAAGGAAAAAATATTAGCATTCCAGCATGCTAACCTTTCAAGCTATTTTTGCTTCGCTAATTTTGTATCTGTAGCCCTTAAGAGTCATATAACCTGGTATTATCACGCCCTCATTGGGGTCCTTCAGGCATTAAAGGATCTGTCACGCCAAATGTCTTCCGGGGGGAAGGTTTTTGTAGGGGGGAAGACATTTGGCGTGACAGCTCCTCCATGGCTTCCCTCAGAGACACTGGCGGTCACCACACCCCTCCGACTTTCAGGTATGACTATATAATCTCACTAAAACACTAGTAACACAATAAGCAGATAAGGGATTTTGCGGAATTATCCTAGTAAATGTGTCTAATAACATCTGAATCGCTCCCACTGCCTTCGTCTTTTTTTTTACTTTCTTCTAGTCCAGGGGTCGGGAACCTTTTTGGCTGAGAGAGCCATGAAAGCCAAATATTTTAAAATATATTACCGTGAGAGCCATATACTATTTTTAACACTGAATACAACTGTCAGGTTCAAACACTGATGACATCTATGAAACAGACTAGAAGCAAGGAATTAAACAGAGACTGGATTTAATTTAGCTCAATGTGGAGAAACCTTGTACAGTGTCGTCCCACGCTCTGACAAGAGAATTCTACACCTCTTTTATTCGGACTTTTCCTGATTACAACAAAAAATGCGTGCATCTCTTATTCTTTTTAATAACATTGTTATTCTGAAGCTAACCAATAATAAATACAATACTTTTGACCATTAATGTGACTTCTTGAACAGGTGCGATAGAAACGGATGGACGGATTCAAATGCATGAGAATGTTTTATATTTTGAACGTTATTTTTAACACTGTGATTACCAGCGGAACTATTTATTACTTATCGTGTTAAGCAACGTCAGCTAAGATTTATCTGAGAGCCAGATGCAGTAATCAAAAGAGCCACATCTGGCTCTAGAGCCATAGGCCCCCTACACCTGTTCTAGTCCTTCATTCTCACTATCCTCATCCACTAATCCTTTATCCTCGCTCAAATTAATGGGGAAATTGTCGCTTTGTCGGTGCGAATCGCTCTAGCTGCTCGTGTACTTCAGGTACAGGCAAGGCTTTTTTATCAGCGACGAAAAGTTGCAAACTTTATCGTGGATGTTCTCTAATAAATCCTTTCAGCAAATATATGGCAGTATCGCGAAATGATCAAGTATGACACATAGAATGGACCTGCTATCCCCGTTTAAATGAGAAAATCTCATTTCAGTGGGTCTTTAAGCTGAAGAAAGAATCCTACCAGGTCCTTTTGGCTCATGGGACTCCGGAAGCGGACAGGCAGGTACCGACAGGCCAAGCGGTGCGCGGTCACGACTTCCGGACGGCTTCGAATCGATTCCGGACCACCTCCCGCCGCCTCAGGAGGGGGAAGCAGTGCACTGTCAATCCCATGTTACCATGAATTGATTAACGTGGACCCTGACTTAAACAAGTTGAAAAACTTATTAGGGTGTTACCATTTAGTGGTCAATTGTACGGAATATGTACTGAACTGTGCAATCTACGAATAAAAGTTTCAATCATTCAATCAAAGTGTATAGCGGGGATGGTGTGCTGCTGACCTCGACTGCGGATGTTGTGGATCGGTGTATAGAATACTTTGAAGACCTCTGTAATCCCACCTACATGTGATCCTATGAAGAAGCAGTGCCTGGGGAATCTGTGATGGGTTATCTTAGTTCTGGGGATAGGTTATTAAAAAGCTCCTGCCTGGTGGATGAGATCCGCCCGGAGTTCCTTAAGGTCTTGGGATGCTGTGGGGTTGTCCTGGTTGACAAAACTCTGCAGCATTGCGTGGACAATCGGGGTCAGTATCACTGGATTGGAAGGCCTGGGTGATGGTTCCTCTCTTTAAGGGGAACTGGAGGGTGTGTTCTGACTATCCTGGGATCACACTCCTCAGCCTTCCTGGTTAGATCTATTCAGGTCTACTGAAGATAATCGAACCTCGGATTCAGGAGGATAAGTGTGGTTTTTGCCCTGGTCGTGGAACTGTGGACCAGCTGTATACTCTCGACAGGGTTCTTAATGCACGGGAGTTGGTCCAAACAGTGGACTTGGGAGAAGGCATTCGACCGTATCCCTTGGGAAGTGTAGTGCTCAGACAGTATGGGGTATCAGGCTGATCGTGTCAGAGCTTGGTCCGCATTGCCGGCAGTAAGTCGGACCCATTTCCAGTCAGGGTTGGACTCAGCCAGGGCTGCCCTTTGTCACCGATTCTCTTAATAACTTTTATGGACAGAATTTCTAGGCGCAGTCAGGCCGTTGAGGGGATCCGATTTGGTGACTGCAGGAGTAGGTCTCTGCGGATCCGATTTAGTGGCTGTAGGATTAGGTCTCTGCTTTTTGCAGACGATGTGGTCCTGATGGCTTCATCTGCCAGGATCTTCCGCTCTCACTGGATTGGTTCGCAGCCAAGTGTGAAGCGACTGTGATGAGAATCAGCACTTCCCATACACTGAAACCAATACAATGTAAACCAGGGGACACCAACCTTTTTGAAACCAAGAGCTACTTCTTGGGTACTGATTAATGCGAAGGGCTACCAGTTTGATACACACTTAAATAAATTGCCAGAAATAGCCAATTTGCTCAATTTACCTTTAACTTTATGTTATTATTAATAATTAATTATATTTATCTTTGTGGGAACACTGATCATCTTAATTATTTCTCACAATAAATATATATTTTTGATGACATGTTTTAAATAGGTTAAAATACAATCTGCACTTTGTTAGAATATATAACAAATTGGACCAAGCTATATTTCTAACAAAGACAAATCATTATTTCTTCTAGATTTTCCAGAACAAAAATAAAAAACAATTTTTCAAAAGACTTTGAAATAAGATTTAAATTTGATTCTACAGATTTTCTAGATTTGCCAGAATATTTTTTCTGAATTTTAATCATAGTAAGTTTGAAGACATATTTCACAAATATGCTTCGTCGTAAAAACAGAAGCTAAAATGAAGAATTAAATTAAAATGTATTTATTATTCTTTACAATAAAAAAAAATAAATTTACTTGAACATTGATTTGAATTGTCAGGAAAGAAGAGGAAGGAATGTAAAAGGCAAAAAGGTATATGTGTTTAAAAATCCTAAAATCATTTTTAAGGTTGTATTTTTTTCTCCAAAATTGTCTTTCTGAAAGTTATAAGAATCTAAGTTTAAAAAAAAAAGAATTCATTTAAACTAGTGAAGACCACGTCTTTAAAATATTTTCTTGGATTTTTCAAATTCAATTTGAGTTTTGTCTCTCTTAGAATTAAAAATGTCGAGCAAAGTGAGACCAGCTTGATAGTAAATAAATAAAATAAAAAAAAATAGAGGCAGCTCACTGGTAAGTGCTGCTATTTGAGCTATTTTTAGAACAGGCCAGCGGGCGACTCATCTGGTCCTTACGGGCTACCTAGTGCCCGCGGGCACCGCGTTGGTGACCCCTGCTGTAGATCAATATGTGTTAACAATCAAACAGCTACTTTGTACTTCCAGTATTAACACTTTCTAGGGCACAACACAGGACCAGATTCAGCAAAGACTGAACTGACAAGCCAACACAACATGAACTATAAACTACTGCCATCTAACATCTTGGACTTACAAATGTATTTGCAACATTATGTCGTATTCAAAAAGAAATGTGATGATAAAACAATATATAGCAACCGGACAACAGTTGTCATAATCAGCTCAATAAAAAATTTGATTTTAGAGAAACATTTAACATGTATTAATACACACAGATACCAAAAATGGGTACTATATCGGTTCAAATGTCCCTTGTCATGGCACCATAAAAGTAGTTCATCCATGTATGAACAGTTTCTATTTATAAATACATAACCGAGTGACAATTCAATTGGTTTAATAACTTTCTTTAATTAACTCAACAAAACAAAACACATATTACAAAATATTTTTACTCTTGGACACGTGAAATCTTTTTTCCTCTTCCAAAGGAAAAAAAAGAAAAAAAAGAAACAGAATCATGGCCCACGATTAGAAATACTCTCTGAGCGCATCGTTTTCTTTTTTTTTTAGGAAAAAAAAACAAAACAGCACCCACAACAAAACAAAAAAAGCTTTTGCTGCACACAGGGAGGCATTGAGCAGCTTTGGATGCCCTCCAGGAAAAGCGCTTAAAAGTCATCAAGTATGTTTTTCTCTTTTGTTGCGACTAACTTCATAATTGGGCCGAGCGGAACCGTGAGATTTCATGTTTCGAAGCGCGGAAGATGATGAGCCACGCAGCTAAATTAAGGCTTGTCACAACACTGCTGAGTTTAGGGCTGTAAGATGGATTGAAGGGGAAAAGAAAAAGCATCCAGCCTTCCAAAAAGGTCACCGGGAGAGGTCAGGGGGAGCATGTCCAGATTAGCAGGAGACCACACACTTTCTCTGGGTTCCAGTATAGGCGTCAAAACCTCCGTGGAGGTCGGCACTGCAGTGGTGACGACAATCATTCTTCTGGGAGAGGGCCTGCATCAGCTTCCCAAAGCGGAGTGCTTGTAGACGATGCAACACTTTGGAAGCGACAGTGATCCAGAAGGCAAACATTCACTTCCTGCTTGCAGCTGAATCCTGAAGGTGCTCTCAGGTAAAGATCTAATCGGTCTTATCGGGAAGCTCCAAATCGGAGGTCCTGGTCTTTGGGGAATTGTGCTGTGCGAGAAGAACTCGCCACTTCCTCCGAGGCTTCCTTTAGGGGCGACGGTTTGGAGGGGGAATCTGCTGCCCAGGGCGGCTTCCCCGGGCCATCACCTCCGGGTGACGGGTCGTCACCATCCGGAGAAGCGCTAGTGTCCGAGTCTTGATGGGAGATGAGCTGGAGCAACGCGGCCGCCACCGAGGGATTGATATCCTGGCTGGAGTGGGCTTCAGCGGGCCGGGTAGACGGAGGCGGGCCGGGTGGAGATGGTGGACGTTGCTCGGTGGACGGAGGTGCACGGTGGGTCCCGAACGGCTTCCTTTTGGGGACATCTGAAGAGAAAACATCACGTTAGCGGGCATTATAGACGAATGTAATGCAACAGCTAAGTCATGCATTACACCCTGCAGCTCCCACCGTCGCCACAAGAGGGAGCCATGCAATGTTATAAAATGCAAGTAAAACTGCACAAATCGAGCCTGCTTTTTGCATTTTCAAGTAAATCCCCAATAAAGTACTAAGATTAATTCAAGAACACATGGGAAATGGGAGAGAAACAGTGGGAATGGTACAAGCTGGATAGACAAAAAAAAAATAAAATGGGTGACGACAGTTGAGAAAAGTTGCAGCACAGTTAATTGACTGCAGAACAAAACCAAACAGGACCGGCTCGGTGGCGTTTTGTTTTCTTCACTCAATCCCGTTCTAAATTGACTATGTGAACTGTGTGATAAACACAACCAAAAATGTGGGGAAATGAAAGTAAAAAGAAAAAAAAACACATGCAGGTGAGGTCTAAAAGATTGAAAACATTTATTTTCACTTGATAATTTATTAGACGTCGCATGTAAAAAGGCTGACCAGACAGTCTGAAGCTTCCTGCTGACAGTGGGGAGGTGAAAAAAAACTTGACAAAAAAAAGGAGCAATACACGAGCAATGAGGAAACAAGGAAGAGTGGGAAAATGTGGGAAGGTGGTGGTTAAAAAAAACAAAATAATTCCTGCATGAAGCTCTCTCTCCCCTTCAAATGAATGACACTTGACTTTCTGGTGCTTTTATTGTGTAACACCAGCTGCCTGTGTGCAGTGAAAGGTTACGGTTACCTCGGTAACATGAAAACACTAAACATTGTTCTATACATTTGTCAAAATGTGTTGATAGGATTGTGGGTACAGGGGCTAAAAAAAAAAGGGATGTAAAATTTGATGGGAAAAAAAGGATTAAAAAGGGGCAGGGGATTATTTGCCAAATTAAAATGCATTGATTATCTTGCTAATTTGAGATAACGTAATATTATTGTGTGATAGAGATCTAGAGTAGCGATACTTCTTGTTCTACTGCAGTCCCCAGTGATTTCCACATGACCCTGCTTGCTTCCCCGTGTCACCTCCTACAGACTAAAGCCAGACTTGCCCTTGCGGTCAGTAGTAGATGCGGATGAACCGCGCGTTAGTGCCTCTTCTGATTGGACGCCGTTGCTCTCGTCGGCTTGCTCCTCGCCTTGCGGCTTCATGATGTGGCCCAAAATGAGAGCCAGTAAATTGGCCTGGTCCTCCGGGATGTTGGCCGGGTCGCCGGAGGTTGGCGAGAGCTCCTGCGGCTCTGGGGGGCCGGCCCTGGACGACGAGGAGCCCCGTACTTGGTGCTCCGGAGCCCCCTGGTGGTGGTCGGAGGCCTCGCTGAGGGCAGACAAGGACTGGCTGAGAGTCTCTGCGTTGGAGAGGTTGAGGAGCTGAGCCACCTGGGGCAGCGAGAACTCCGTCTGTCCCTGGAGGAGGTTGAGCAGCAAGGCCAGCTCCGTCTGGTTCAATTGCTCGGCGGCAGCTCCCAGCGCTGGAGGAGGAAATACCCATTAAAAGGCAAACATTTGCAGATTTCATTGGCTCGACACATTCACAGACAGATTTCAACAACGCCTGCAAAAAAAACCTGCACTGTTCAAAATTGCACCGGCAAGCCAAAATGGCAGACGACTAGGGAGGGATACCTGTCACATTTGAATCCGTATGGCTCCAATTCCCGGTACTTAGGAATTGATACCAGTACTCACATTACTAATTTCCGTACTGGGGTTTTCATGTGTTAAATGTTTGATAACAAACAAAAATTTTATTATATTATAACTTTGCTGACCAGTTGTTGTTCAAACTTTCTAACACTTAGAAGTTTTATTTGCAAGTATTATACTTTATACTAGACTTTGCATGCAGTTGCAATTCCAAGATGCCAGATAGCACTAGTGTATAGACCAGGGGTAGGGAACCTTTTTTGCTGAGAGAGCAATGAAAGCCAAATATTTTAAAATGTATTTCCGTGAGAGCGATATAGTATTTTTTTAACACTGAATACAACTAAATGCGTGCATTTTTAAGTAAGACCAACATTTTTAGAGTATAATAAGTCTCTTATTCTTTTTAATAACATTGTTACTCTAAAGTTAACCAATAATAAATATAAAACTTCTTACCATTAATGCGACATCTTGAACAGGTGCGATAGAAAAAGGATGGTTGGATTAAAATGCATGAGAATGTTTTATACTTTGAACTTTATTTCTAACACTGTGATTACCAGCGGAATTATTAATTACTTATCGTGTTGAGCAATGTCAGCTAAGATTTATCTGAGAGCCAGATGCAGTCATCAAAAGAGCCAGATCTGGCTCTAGAGCCATAGGTTCCCTACCCCTGGTATAGACTACGACAGTGGTTCTCAAATGTGGGTACGCGTACCCCTGGGGGTACTTGAAGGTATGCCAAGGGGTAAGTGAGGTTTTTTTTTTTAAATATTCTAAAAATAGCAACAATTCAAAAATCCTTTTATAAATATATTTATTGAATAATACTTCAACCAAATATGAATGTAAGTTCATAAACTGTGAAAAAAAATACAACAATGTAATATTCAGTGTTGACAGCTAGATTTTTTGTGGACATCTTCCATAAATATTGATGTTAAAGATTTCTTTTTTTTGGGAAGAAATGTTTAGAATTAAGTTCATGAATCCAGATGGATCTCTATTACAATCCACAAAGAGGGCACTTTAAATTGATGATTACTTCTATGTGTAGAAATCTTTATTTATAATTGAATCATCCATCCATCCATCCATGTCTACCACTTATTACCTTTGGGGTCGCGGGGGGCGCTGGTGCCTATCTCAGTTACAATCAGGTGGAAGGCGGGGTACACCCTGGACAAGTCAATCTTTTTTTCCCAAATAGTTCAAGAAAGACTACAAATGAGAAACATTTTGCACTGTTATACAATTTAAAATATCAGAAATTGATTACATAGTGCTGTATTTTACTTCTTTATCTTCTTTTTTCAACCAATAATGCTTTGCGCTGATTAAGGGGTACTTTAATCAGAAATATGTTCACAGGGGTACATCACTGAAAAAAGGTTAACCACTGGACTACGGTGTGTTGGTGTAGACAGGAAATAGTCTGTCATTAAGTTCAATGTGCTTGTCTTTTGTTACGACCTAAAAAAGTGTGTATACTCTAAGTATTGTACCATTTTCGCACCAGCTGTTTGGTTATAACGTGCAACTTATTTATAGTTTCATTAACAAACCTGGAGGTATTAAAATCACCATGTAAAATTGCTAATGTATATGGCATATGCAATGTAAATTACCATGAAGCTGTTGCAATTTCTTATTCTTATAGCCAGACCTGTGTGTTTACTTACGTACCTCATGGTTTGGGCAATAGACACACAGGTCTGGCTATAAAAATAACAAATTGCATAGTTTTTGGAAGATCTAATGAAACTTCTTTGGACTAACGAAGCTGTTGCATTTTGAGAAATGGAGTTTCACTTTTGAGGGCTTTTCTATTTAACATGCTTGCTTTGTTGACATGGAAAATTGCAACATTATCTTGAGGCAGTCGGGAGTCTGCTCTGAGTGCTTGAGCGGGTGTCGAGTCTGCAACTGGACGAGACACAAAAGTTTGCAACACAATATTTTCTCCTCAAAGTCTAATATCAATCAATCCAGTAATGCACAGGCCAATATAAATCAACTCAAAAAATGTGAAACATTTAAGTAAAATAAAATGTCATTAAGTTGCTCAAAGGCAAGATAGCATCCACTGACAAGTATGTAGTTGCCGTCTGATGTCACTCCATTGCGCCGCGTTTGCGTGGCATCAAAACACATCTTGCTTAACTGCACACCCAACTTATATGCTAATTGATGTATTAATTTTGATATATTTGATTTGATATAAATTATATGATGTACAGTACCACGTAAAAGGTTTGTGCTCTGCTGATTTCCATCCGAGTGTAATTGTAATTAATAGAAACACAGTGATGGATCAGTGTGGTCTTAATAAGATGACATAACTGCATTGCACTGCAAATACAACTGACTCGTTCACGACTTAAAAGCAGATGTTGGTAAGACGTCCATGCTATGAGATTTTACATGTTTACCTCTTGTGCCGATTAAATTGTCATAGAAATGCCTTTTTTAAATCTTTATTTATACCAATTACATATGTACCGATAAGAGTACAAATTAATACCCCGGTATTGCATAGATAACAATTTAAAGATATACATTCATTGTCATCAGTGCATTCTTTTACTAAAATAGGGACTTTTGTCTAGGCTGGAACCAATTATTCATGTTTACATTGCATCTTATGGGAAACTATGCTTCACTATACAAACTTTTCGATTTACGAACCATGTTCGAAAATCAAACAAGTTCACAAATTAAGTTTCCACTATATAAGTTTGTCTTATGATTTTCATGTTTCCTGTTAGAATGAAAATTGGAGATACCAATGCTTGTAAAAATTGCTAAATTTTCAGAGACTAATTAAACCCTGTAAAAGATGGTATAGTTATCAAAATTATAACAATAGTCATAGTAGTAAAGAACAAGCCAGTTAAATTGACCAAAAACTGAAGCGCAAGCTTTTTAATAAGTTAATATAAAATGACAGCAAGATTAGGTTAATAGGAGTGTCACATGACACATTATTTTAACACATGGATGTGTTTGATTTCAAAGAGAATGTTTTATGTGTTTATTTAGTTCAGCCGTTACCTGACAAGTCGTTTTCCGGGACAACGGCCGCGGGCGGCTTTCCCGGCGGAGGAGGCGGTGCTACGGCCGGGCTTGTTTGGGGACGACTGTTTTCGCCGCTGGAGGTGCCCGATGCGTCCTTCCGTGGCGCTTTGGGTACAGGCACATCCTCGGGCAGCCCGCTCTGACGCGCCCGCCGTCGCTTCTTGCTCCACAGCTCGTGGCAGTCTTGGTGGTGCGGAAGGCTGGAAGGCAAACCGCACATCAGTTACGCCGACAACAAATTGACAAAAAAATAAGCCAAAAACTAAACAATTCTGACTCTGGAGGCGGCATCTTGCTGGGCTCCACGTCGCTGAGGAAGTCGCTGTTGAGGGCACCCTCCGACGTGCAGCGCCGCAAAGGGTCAAGTGTCAGCATTCGGTCCAGCAGGTCCAAGGCGGAAGTGGGCAAGCTGTACACAAAGGAAGGCGTTTTTTCAGCCGTGCAACTGAAACACCAAAGACTACTTTGGACCACATCATACAAGGCGAACTCCTCCCGCAGGCGACGTCGGTACTGTTTCTTGGGCTTCATGGTGTTGAAGAGGGGCAGTTTGATGACATCAGGCCAGACTGCAGGACAAGGAGAACCACACAGACGGCTGGCGGACAAATAGGGACAACATTGGCGGGATGTGCATAGAAAGTTGTTTCTGTCCTTTGGTTTACAAAAGTCCTACCTGATGAGCTCCAGCTGCAAAAGCTCCTGGTTAGCTTGAAAGATGGGCTTCTTAGTGAACAGCTCTCCCAGAATGCACCTGAAGCGACGGCAGTAGCAGTGAAGGGAGTGCGCAATGGAGGGAGGTGGCAATAAGGAGTAAACTAAGACAGACACTCACCCGCAGCTCCACACGTCGATGGCCGGAGAGTACCTCTCCTCTCCCAGCAGGAGCTCAGGAGGACGATACCACAGCGTGATCACTTTATTAGTGTATGGACGACTGCAAGCAAAGAAGTCAGCGTGCACTCATGGAGCGCCTCGGTAGAGTAACAATGCCATCTAGTGGCTAGTTGCTGCTTATACAGAGAAAATCCTAAGGCCATGACAGCGTGGCAAACAAAGCATCTCTTACCTTTCTTCGGAGTTATAAAGCCGAGCCAAACCGAAGTCAGCCAATTTGATCTGACCCCTGTATGAACGCAGGCGGTCATCGCACATGAGCGAAATGTGACAGGCCACATTTGAACCCCATCTTTTACCTGTTGTTGAGCAGTATGTTGGAGCACTTGATGTCCCTGTGCAGGAAGTTGTTCTTGTGGCAGTAGTCCAGGCCCTCCATCAGCTGGCGCATGAAGCTGCGAATGTGCTCGTGCGAGAACTGGACCAGGCCCGACTCCAGCAGGCCCATGAGGTCGTGGTCCATGTACTCGAAGACCAGGTAAAACGCCCCTAAAAACACAGAAATCGTTTCTCATTTGAGTGAGGTAATTCTGCGACAATTACTCAATACCAACATTTTAGCCTACACTCTACTGCTCAAAAGCTGCCATTAAATGATGCAATGCATTGGCAAACTTTACAGTCAAACAACTACAAAAAGCGACTCGCTAAAGAATCTGGGTATTATGTTCAACCAAACTCCAGGTTTTCCCACACATTTATTTGTGGCGGCCAGCCACGAAAAAAAATAAATAAATAAAATATATATATATGTATATATATATTTTTTTTCTGGCTTTTGACTCGCTTGACCGCTCATAAAAGCAATTGGACTGTCTGTGAATGGAGCTTGTAGTTACATATTATATAAATATGAAAATATTATATAAATATGTACATAAACTGTCGTAATTATATTCCAACTCCGCGTTCTTCTTGGTCATCACCGCCGCCGCCTCCCCCCGCCGCCCGACCACACCACCACAAATAGATGCCTGACCGGTGGGAAACACTGAACTCTCTCATTTCAGCCACACAGAGTGTTATTAAAACAGCCTTCTTTTATCTCCGGAATATTGCTAAACTTTCATTTTCTCCACCACCGACGCGGAGATCATTATTCAGGCATTCGTTCCGTCTCGATTACTGTGAAGTATTATCTTGGGGTCTCCTTATGTCTAGCATTAAAAGATTACAGTTGGTACAAAATGCGGCTGCAAGACCTTTGACAAGAACAAAAAAGTTTGATCACATTAGGCCTATACTGGCTCACCTGTACTGGGTTCTTGTGCACTTAAGATGCGACTATATTTTACTTATAAAATACTAAAGGGTATAGCTCCATCCTATCTTGATGATTTTATTGTACCATATTTACCGGGCAGAAATCTGCGTTAAAAAAAATATTTGTGATTATTAGAGCCCAAAAAATGACTTCAGGCTTTTGAGGGTTTTCTATGGGCTCCAGTACTCTGGAATGCCCTACTTGTAACAGATAACATATGCTACCAAAGTAGAAGCATTTAAGTCCAATATTAAACTCAATTTTACACTCTTGTATTTAAATACACCCTTTTTTAGACTAGTTGATCTGCTGTCTCTCTTTTCTGCTCGGCTTCCCTCTCCTGCGTGGAGAGATTATCAGGTGACCTTGGATCAGCCGCCACGGAGGACGCACCAGCTGTTCAAAATTGGGACCCAGGATGGACCACTCCCCTTTGCATCCGTTGCCGACGTCTCTGCGCTGCTGAATTGTCCACATGCAAGAAGATTCCCTTCTGGCCCCATTATCCACTGGACTCTCACATTATTAACCGTATCCACTTGGCACCCGGGGGGGATAGTCCCCACAACTGCAGTGCCTTCCAAGGCTTTTCCTTCCCATTGGATTGAGTTTTTTCTTGCCCTCATGTGGGATCTGAGCCGAGGATGTTGTTGTGGCTTGTGCAGCACAGCTTCTAAGTTCAATGTGCACTATTGAGTAACTTGGTTACTCAGACAGCAATGTGTTTTTATATGTTTAGATCAGTGTTAATTTTGTTGACTAAAAACTTTCGTCTTGGTTATCGTCAACTTATTTTTCCATGACTAAAATAGGGACAATAACGAATCAAAACAAATGTACGTTGACGAAAACAATGACAAAATTAATTGAAAATTTTGTCGACGAATAGAACCAAAATGTTGACAAACAAAATCCAATCAAATCTAACTTCGTCTTTTGGGGGGCAGAAACATTTATTCAATCACGGTTGCATGTGGGTGAGGGGCGGGAGATAAATCACAAAGGGGTGCAATCAGAAGTATTGTTTTTGTTAGGGGGAAAAAAAACAACTTGTATTGTAGGGAATCCCTATTAGGGATGTAATGATAAATAGTAATAATTATGACTGCAGCAAATCTCCTGGCAGTTAGTAGTACCCTTTTAAATTAAAATGATGGAAAAACCAAGATTGATAACTGCACTTTGATAAACTCACGGACTGACTGGTGCAAGATCGCTAGCTTAAATGCGAACAATAACGTCTTTCCCCACTAAGAAACAACAGCTGTATCCCAATACAGGGTCTGCATTCTTTGAAGGGCGAATTTGAAGGTCCGCTTACGTCACAAAGCTGCGCGAAGGCTGTCCCAATTTATTCAAATTCGAAAGCTCCTCCAAATGCAGCAGATGAATGCGCCTTCCTTTTCCCTGTATTTGGAGGATGCACAGTGACTATCGTTCGTGGCCTCCCATATCCCAAGATGATTTGCGCAACTTTGTTCAACCCCGATCTTTTTGACGATGGCGGCAAATACAAGCAGCGGCACCGGCAGCAAATACACTTTCAAATGTAAGTATCCTCCGCAGGCTAAACTGTCCAATTTAACAACGGGTGACGCATCCTTCGGAAGTCCCAGCCTTCTGAGGCTGCGTAGGCCGGGTCCTCCGAAGGATGCAGACCCTGAATTGGGACACAGCTAACATACTCCAATCCAAACTTCAAAGATCACATTACTGTCTGAGCAACTAAGATATTCACTTGTGCACATTGATCCTCCAAGCTTTGTGGTCTTAGAACAAAATTATGACGATCTTCCCTCAAAGAAAAGTGACGTGTTTTTATTGTGCGTTCAAGGACCGCTGAACACAGTAGTTCACAACGCTCCTCCCAGAAATAATAAATAAAAATCGATTTTCTTTCTTATGCACTTTTCATTTAAATAAGTCTTAAAGTACTACAGTAGAAACCAATATTTAAAACAATAAAAGCTGATGTTTTATCTATTAATACAGATAAAAATACTAAAACACTATCAATCAAACATAAAAAACAAGACAATTTAAGTAGTGCCTTTTCTATCATTGTCCATTTCAGTTATGTTTAAAAAAAATGACTTGGTCAAAAGTTTTTACCGTGTACTTCCAAAGACATGCACCTGGGGATAGGTTGATTGGCAACACTATATTGGCCCTAGTGTGAGAATGTGAGTGTGAATGTTGTCTGTCCGTGTTGGCCCTGCAATGAGGTGGCGACTTGTCCGGGGTGTACTTCGCCTTCCCCCCGATTGCAGCTGAGATGGGCTTCAGCACCACCCGTGACCCCGAAAGGGATAAGCGGTAGAAATTGGATAGATGGATAAACCTAAATTAAAATCTCCTGTTTGGGAGTCCATTAGAAAACATGAATGGACAAAGACTCGTGGATAAGATGAACACAGTACGCAGCAATTTATCAGCAGATATAGTGTATGCTTTTAGCAATACAATCATGTTTACTCATTGACAAAAAAAAGTTTAAGTAAGCTGCCGGCTTTATTAAAACAGCTCATCTCCTTGGGTCAACATACGGCATAATAAATGCAATTGGTGTTTTTATAGCAGTGGATTCAAAGAGGAACTGCACTTTGTTATTTTGTTTTGCCTATCATTTACAATCATTATGAAAGACATGATGACGGATGGATTTTCTTTTTAATGCATTCTAAATATTGACTAAACGTAAATGAAAGTCAGCTTAAAGCTGAGCCAAAGGGAGCTCCATTATTCCCCCGTAAAATCCAATAAATAACTATTCAAAAAGCGCCAACAATACACCATTTACATTTCCATCCAGCCATCCATCTTCTATTGCTCGTTCCTCTAAGGAGACTTGAATATTAACTAAGTATTAATAATATTTCTATTATAAGCATAAACACGGCGATGTGATCACTTACAAGTGTCCCTATGTTTACATCAACAAGTGGTCTGCTGCTTACTCTCTTCCCTGCTCCCTGTCAGTTATTGTATATATAAATCATGCCTCTCACCTGAAAAGTAGATGGTGGAGATAATCCGACCAGTTGGGACATTTTGACATCCATTGAACTGTCGTGAACGACACGAAAAGCGCATGTTCCACAACCCCTCACCCTGTTTCTTCACGAGCATTATGAGTCATTTTCATCTAAATAGGAATATATGAACATCTTAGCAATTGGCATTCTAATGACAGCAGACCTTACACAGTAAATTATGTTTTATTATGTTTGTTGTCTCTCATAAAGTCTGCAGTGAGCAGAAATCAGTGATGAAGAAAAAAAAAAGCTAACGTTGAAATTAAAGTGCTGCGTCTGCTTAACTTGATCAAAATAGGTAAATATTATTGTTATTATAAATGTGCCCATTACTATATTACATACATACTTACATTATGTATATAAAATCCTGAGGGAGGTGTTTGGCTGTTTTTTTAGGGACTCTATAAGCAGAATTGAACAGCTCCCATAGGTTCCAATGCAAGCAGATTTTTGATTGCATTTATTTAATATTTAGAATGCATTAAAAAAAAATCCATCCGTCTTCATGTCTTTCCTAATGATTGTGAACGATAGGAAAAATTAAATAAAAAAGTGCACTTCCCCATTTCTTAAATTTTTCAGAATGTGAAAACCAAAAATGCAACTTTTAAGTAACCCAAAGTAAACTTCACTAAAAAAGTAAATTATTATATGTCACATTTTTATTTTTGGTAGTAGCGGGGGTGTATATTGTAGCCCGGAAGAGTTAGGGCTGCATGGGATTCTGGGTATTTGTTCTGTTGTGTTTATGTTGTGTTACGGTGCGGATGTGTTTGTCATTTTTGTTTGGTGTGGGTTTAGAGTGTGGTGCATATTTGTAACAGTGATGGCTGTTGATCAAGTATGTCTTGCAGTCACTCGTGTGTGTTCCAGAGCCAGACACAACAAATGACTGGACTAGCACGATGTTTGTACAGGTTGTAGAGGGAGCTAAAGGCAGTGCCGTTACGATGGCCCCTGAACAATGTTGTTTGGATGAAAATCAAAAGAAATTTGAGAGAATGTTCGCCCAGACATTTGGGAGTCTCCTGGAAAAATCCGGAGGGTTGATAAGTCTGACGCTGTCAAGCGCCAATCATAAAAAACTTGCGGGCCGCACTAACATTAACTTTTCATATCAAGATGCGGGCCGCAAAATAACATCTTGGGCTGCGTCTCTGTGACCTCTGCTTTAAGGGGTACCTATTATGCACATACAATTGTTCTTACTTATTGGTACCTGTTTTTGTGCATTTGGGATTTGCACAAGTCCCAAAAATGTGAAATCCAATGGAGACATGGTAGGATATTCAAAAAACAATCTTGCTTTCTTTCATACTTCCTTCAAACAAGCCATTTGGAATTTGCACAACTAGTGACGTTTTCAAACATATCTATATATAGTAGAGATTTTAGTCTGAGATTTAAGATTGGTCAGATCTAGTCTATTTCTTATTACGTATTTCTCTAGTCTAGCAGCTGATGCCAACACCCCAAATATTTTGTAAATATTGTCTTTCCATATGTATTAGGTCTATCTGAGAAACTCAGATGATTTTTTTAACCAACATCCGAGTAGACTTCAAACCAGGCAACACCATCAGACAGAGACTGGTGCACCCCACACCCACAAAAACAGTCTGATGTACACTATCTAGTGCAGGGGTCAGGAACCTTTTTGGCTGAGAGAGAAATGAAAGCCAAATATTTCAAAATGTATTTCCGTGAGAGCCATATAATATTTTCTAACACTGAATACAACTAAATGCGTACATTTTTAAGACCAACATTTTTAGAGTATAATAAGTCTCTTATTCTTTTTAATAACATTGTTATTCTAAAGCTAACCAATAATAAATATAATACTTCTTACAATTAATGCAACTTCTTGAACAGGTGCGATTAGAAAATGGATGGATGGATTAAAATGAATGAGAATGTTTTATAATTTGAACGTTATTTTCAACACTGTGATTACCAGCTGAATTATTAATTACTTATTGTGTTCAGCAATGTCAGCTAAGATTTATCTGAGAGCCAGATTTAGTCGTCAAAAGAGCCACAGGTTCCCTACCCCTGATCTAGTGAAATTATGAATGCACTGCTTCATATATTAAGGAAACAAAACAGCCACTAAGCCAATGTAAGGCACAGCACAGACTGGCAAACTCCTCAGGCCAAGACTCAGCTGTCTACCAGCAGCTCAAGGAGAAACGGCACATCTTTGAAAACAAAAATGTACAGATTCTAGAGAGGGAGGACAGATGGTACGAAAGAGGAGTGAGGGAAGCCATCTCCATCAAGGTTGAAAAACAATCCTTGAACAGAGGAGGTGGTCTGCGATACCACTTACAACACTGTCCTTTAAACCCTTCCTAAAGGACTCTGGAATTTAGCCTCCAACCAATAACAGGAGTTAGAAACATTCTGGTCACAGATGTTCCTCTGTTACATTTGATTACAAGTGAATGGAATGCTAACATGGGTGATTCCGACTATTTTGGGCGGATAGTGGTCAATCAACAGCAATCGTTCAGCCACACAGTACCTCAATGCTAACGGGGAATTTCACTTCAACGGCTATCGTTGGCTTTCACAGTAGTATTGCTGTTTTGCCCCTCAACAGTTTTTCTCACTACGATAGGGCGGAACTATCTTTGCCTACGCACACCCTCCTAGTGTTCAATTGAAAATTTGGGGTCTTAGCACCAGCCGCTAGACTAGATCTGACCAATCTAAGTTTCTTTCTTTTCTTTTCTTAGTTTATTTCGAACATGACATACATACAACATTATACATCAGTTAATTTCATCATTTCGCAATACACAATACATCATGTCCGAAAAGGAGTAGGAAGAAGCAAAGCTTATTTAATCCTACCCCTTTTCCACTTCAGAGCGCCCACAATATATACATTCATTCATGAACATAAACTGACAAAACCTACTTGGAGAGGCGAAAACGCTTGTGAGAAGTCAAGTTACGTTCGTTGAATGCCCTGAGAATACAATGACCTGGATAAATGAGAACATCTACAAATAAAGTATAGTTTAAACTGAGTGGACTCGCTATGTAAGTGTTAAAAACTACAATATGGCTGATGGGGAGAAAACGCAGTCAAAGTGGAGCCACATAAGCGCTGTGTATCCTGGCACCCAGAAAACGGCGCATCCTAACGAGACTGTCAAAAATCAACTTAAAGATGGTTTGTAAAACAACCTATACAAAATTGTTTTAAATGTAGATCAAAAATCCTAATATAACCCCTTTAAGACTCAAACTGTGTCAGAGTTAAACACAGCTCGATAGTATTAAAGCTACAGGCACAAAACGTGTTCTCAATAAGGCAGACTAAAAGCCTTTTTCTGTCTAAATTTCAACATCGGAGGTGGATTTTGGACAATACTATCATCTCTGAGACGCATTTAAAATGGTCAAAAGACCATAGAATACGGGAGCTGTAAAAAGAAGCAGTGAGTTTATTGCTTTTCTTGGCAGGGCTGCTTACCTTTGTCCTTTTTAAAGTCAAGCGCATCCTGTTTGTCGGTGACGATCTCCTTCATGTTGACAACGCTGCAATGCTTGAGTTGCCGCAGGATCTTGATCTCCCTGATGGCTGTGATGGGGAAGCCTTCTTTCTCGTTGTCTAAGCGCACTTTCTTAAGAGCCACCAGTTCACCTTGTCGAGAGTTTGAGACATTTCAGGCTCAGCTTGGTATTAGAGGAGAGAAAAACGGTAGGTGGTCCTACCTGTGTCTCTGTCCTTAGCTTTGTACACTTGGCCGTAGGTTCCTTCTCCTATGATGCCGATTATGTCGAACTTATCCACGCATCGCTTGCCCCAATCGCTTTGGGTGTGTTTGCGCTCGCCGTACCGAGGGCAACAAATCCTTTAAAAAAACAAAACAGATTTAATTTTAAGAAATGTAAAAGTAAAGTAAAAATCCCATAAAACACACTGACTTTGGTCTCTTTTTAAAAACTGGCTGTGGAAGCGACAATCCCAGGTTTGTAGGAAACTGGAGGGGTGAGCAGTCGCCTCCAGGCAGGGTGGGCGGGAGCGGGAGGTCGATAATGGACGGCCGACTCCGCATTTCCTTCTCTTTTCTCGACCCCTTCTGAAAATAAGTTGTCCTCTTTGGGCTGAAAATGAAAGCATGTATGATAAAAATTGAGAAATAATTTCAAGAAGGGCTGTGCAATACGACTATTAATATATAGTGCGATGGACACGATATCAATAAAAAACTGGTTCGATAAAACGTTCCATGTATTTTTATGTATATATATTATTTGTCAGCAGAAACCGAAAGTTACAAAGCAATGTTGGTTGCATGAACAAAGCCACTCGCTCTTTGGTAACCTAGCAAAGCAGAGAGTTACACACTAACAGCCAATCACCTAACAGTATTAACTATTAAGTTTGGTTGCACAAGCTTGTTGTCTCACATTTGCACGGAGTAAGAAGAGAAACTAGATATGAGTGCTGCAGAGACTAAGAAATTGCCCACAAAACAGGAAAAGTCCCCTGGACAGTATTACAATTTTTGGATACTTTTTAAAAACGGACCGTAGACAGACCAAAGCACTCGTAACCAATTATACTAGAGAAGTGAAGTGAATTATATTTATATAGCACTTTTTCCTCAAGTGACTCAAAGCGCTTTACATAGTGAAACCCAATATCTAAGTTACAATTAAACCAGTGTGGGTGGCACTGAGAGCAGGTGGGTAAAGTGTCTTGCCCAAGGACACAATGGCATTGACTAGGAAGGCGGAAGCGGGGATCAAACCTGCAACCCTCAAGATGCTGGCACGGCCGCTCTACCAACCGAGCTATAATGCCCAAATATATTACAAGACCACATTAGCTGCGCTCACCCTTCAAAGTTTTTCACAGATTTCTCTTATGTTTACATTTCTCAAACTTTGCACTATTTTGTTACACTTTATGAAGCATTTCTTACATATTACTTATTGTTACACGTTTCAAGAGGCTAGGTGTTCAGTATAATTTTAGATTTTTTTTTTACATTGATTGTTTTCCATGTTTGTGTTGACATTTCCATTTTTTCTGCATTGACAGCTGAGGGGATTAAAAATCAGAGGAAGATTATTAAAAACAATTAAATTGTATATATTTTTTCTCCTGGTCCTTATTTCCGAGATCCTTAATTATTGATATCAACCAATATAAAACACTAATATCGTAATGCAGTTTTCAGCCATATCGTCCAGCCCTATTTTCAAGCATCCTCACCTGTCCTGAGAGTTTCCCAGCAACATGGGGGGTAGTGGCAGGGGGGGCAAAGTCAACGTCTTGTGAAGCGGCGTTGGTCGGGCGGGGCTTCGCATAGGAATATGCGCTGGTGATTTTGCGGGGGCTGAGGGCGCAGGTGGTTGAATGTTGTCAGATTGCGGGGGTGGCGTGGGTGGGGGTGGGGGTGGCGGTGGGGGCACCGGCACAGCAGTGGTGGTTGAGGGCTCAGGGGGTGATGGTTCAGGAGGAGGAGGAGCAGCAGGGGAGATGTCGGCGGTAATGGAGGGTAAGGAGGGTAAGGAGGGTAATGGAGCAGCAGGCGGCTCTTCCATGATGGCTGCTTCCTGCGGTGACTCCTCTGGAGGCCGAGGTTCCTTTTCTCCCGAGCCACTTTCCTCCTGCGGATCCTCAACCGGAGGGCCTGCAGAGTAAGAGGAGGAAGCCATCGAGGAGGTCGCCAACGAGGAGGCTGCAGGTTTTTGTGGAGCCGGGGAGGCGGCACCGCTGCTGCTGGCTCGAGCCGCCGCCGCCTCGGCAGCTTGCCGCTCCTTCTTCCTGCGGGTGAGCTCCGCACCCAGGCTGGAATTAAGGGGAAGGCGAGTGGGTGGAGGGGAGCGGCTAGCGGGACGGTTGCTGTAGGAGCTGGGCCCCAGACCGCTAGAAGACCCGCCGTGCCGTTTGCCACGGGACCGAGAGGAAGAGTGATGGGAAGAGGTGGTGTACAGCATAGGGGATCGACTCCTCGAGCGGGCAGAGCGTCTGAAAACCAAGTTAAGGAAATTACAATAAACATAACGATAGTAGTTGTTCAATTCTGCATGACAAATGTTGAAAAAACAAAATGGCATCTGGAAGTTCCTCAGAATTAAGTTAAGTGGTTTGAATGCCTCAAAAGTTGTGCAATTCATATACCGCCCAAACTTTGCTTTTTTGTTATTTGTTTATTTAAATCATTTTTGATGTATATAGCTTTCTAAATAAAGTTCAGGGTTTCCCTTTGGTTGTCAAGGTACACGTGGCAGTGGGGGCATGGTTAGGGCCGTGGTCAAAATGGCGTCAATACATTATTTACAATGATGCATATATTTTCCTTAAAATGGCAAAAAAAAAAAAGTTTACATACATTTACAACTAATATGTTGTGTTATAGTTTATAGTATTAACATATATTTTTCTTCCAAAATATATTATTCAATTCTTGCTGCCTATTGTACAATGTACTTTTATTTATTATAATTTTCTTCTACAGATCACTAGTCAGTACTAGTGCTGCAACGATGAGTCTACACTTCTACAAATGCCAACAATAAAATTTGTCGCCGACAATTATATTTGTCGACAATAGTCGTGACGCCATCTCTTGTGTTTTTCCGTCCGGGAATGGGTCACACGCAAAAACATTGCCAATGATAACATGTAAGGATTATTGCTATGGCCGTAGCCCAATATGTGGAAATACTTACCACGAATTGATTAACGTGGACCCGGACTTAAACAAGTTGAAAAACTTATTCGGGTGTTACCATTTTGTGGTTAATTGTACGGAATATGTACTGTACTGTGCAATCTACTAATAAAAGTTTCATTCAATCAATCAAAAACGTATTAGTCGCATCCTGGGTATTTCGTCTTAAGTTAGGAATAGGCTTTGATGTGCTGAAATCATGGGCAGGTGTCAACTTGACATTTAGCCATGTTTTTTTTTTTTTTAGCATTTTGTGTTATGCATTGTCATTCCACATCGCTCACTGGTCTCACTGATGTGTTATAGATGTCAACAATTAAATTTAACCTTGAATCCTTTATGCTTTCTGCACTTAAGACTCCCCGGACAACTTGTTGTTAGGGCTGCACGTTTTTGAGAAAAAACATAATTGCAATTTTTCTCTCCGAAATTGCGACTGCGATTTTCATATTTAAAACTGCAAAAAATAAGGGAGCGAAAAAGACAACTTACTTTCAAACTGTCAATCAACGTATTCTTATCTTGGGTGCCACACGTTAAAACAATATGCAATAATTGGCTTTAAAATTTATTTGGCTTCATACATGCAGACACTTAAGAGTTTTTGTCTACATCATGCCTTTATAATGAAGAAATAACATAAAAACTATAGTGTTTATAATCTAATTCTAACACCAATACAAGTAAACATTCAGAAGGATATATACACTTGTATTTCTCATTACTGTAGAATTGTTTACCATTGTACTGTAATTAGAAGGTAAATAACTTTTAGTTATCTAAATACATTAAACAAAAAACGGACTCCCATCTCTGTAAGCAAACATTTAACTTGTCGCAATTTTTTCCTACACTTTGAGCCTTGGGACTTATAAAACGGTGCAGCTAATTTATAGATTTTTCTTTGCTAACCGCCATATTGTTTCGTGTTCAATAGTTCACTAGCCACAAGCAGACACACTGACATGGTGTTATTGCATGTGCTATGGCGCTATCTTTTGGGCGAGTTTGCTCACTGCAGGTGTTATCGGTTAAAAATGTACTTCTTGTTTTGTCGCCTTAAACAACAAGTAAAACAGTCTGGCTCGTAAGGATGCTTCACTCATCACGCCAAGCAACGCTTGTAAGTTATCCAATTTAATTAAAACAATTCATACTTACCAAATTGACCCATAAGTGATTTATGCAGGAGTGCTTTCATGCATATTTGTCTGTGCTATCGTAATATAATGATGCTAGCGTTGTTAGCATTAGCTAATATGCTAACACGTTTACGAGTGTCTGTGTTGGTAATATTGACTTCACAAATTCCTCAGGGGATTCACTAAAACATCCACCTGGAGTTATTGAGTCTGTTTAGCTGATTGGGAGTGATCTTACGCAGCTGGCGGGTCCATGATGATGATTTTTGTTTTGTTTGATCATCTGATTTACTGCCATGTTACAGACACCGTTTGGAAACAAATAGGTGTATAAATAAACATTTACAAAATCTGTCTATGTAAAGGGGAAATACTGAGCAATTTTCTACCTTCAAAGTACTCAAACCTTGCCATCCCAACTAATTTCACAACACACAGTATATATCTGCGGCTTATAGTCCGGAGCGGCTAAAATATGTAAAAACATGTTTTCCTTCTATAATGTAATGTTTGTATACCGGTGCACTCTAAAGTGCATTTTTTCCCCAGTTGAAAAAACTACATCAAGTTGTGTTTTTTATGTTGTGTGATCACGGCATTCTCTCTCGTACATCCATATTGTTGGGCTCATATTGCCCATCCTTGTTAAAGCTAAACTATTGACATTTTGCTTTGTTTCATATTTTTCTTCTTTATTTTTGTTACTTTGCAAAACTTCTCACTAGTGTGTCGCGACGGTCTGTCTGTTGTGCTTCCTGTGTGTACAAGCAAATATTATTGCTCTCTGCCCACAGAGAAAAAGACTGGATGATTATAAAGAGTGCGAACAGCGTTCAGCCAATTCTGTTAAATAAATGTGCAAAGGTGCTGAGAGCTATGCAGAGAGTGAGACCTCTTTCTTTTCCTCTGTTTGACTAAGAAACAAACCCACACGGCTGCAAAGTATTTCAAGTTCATCCATCCATCCATGTTCTACAGCGTGTCCCTTTCGTGGTCGACAGGATTGCTAAAGTTCATGTTCCTTTATTGTTCGATTGACTGACTTACTATCAGCCCAGGCCTAGTCATCATTCAAACTTTTTCCAAGGAGTAAGTGGCATTTGTTACTAGCATAGAGGCTGGCTCCACTGCAGCGCACACAAACTTGCAGTTTCCTTAAACACTTTTGATAGGCCAGGAGGCAAAAGACACACGCTCAACAATTCTGATTGGCAAACATGTCTGTCACTCAATTGCCAATGACAGCGGAAAAGTCTTGCAGTTATATATCACACTAATCGAAACTTCAATGCCAATTAAAGGCCTACTGAAACCCACTACTACCCACCACGCAGTCTAATAATATATATATCAATGATGAAATATTAACATTGCAACACATGCCAATACGGCTTTTTTAGTTTACTAAATTACAATTTTAAATTTTCCGGGAGTTTCGTCTTCGAAACATCGTGTAATGATGACGTATACGCAAGACGTCACAGGGTTTTAGCAAGTGTGAGCGCTACGCACACACTCAGCTAAAAGTCGTCTGCTTTAACGGCATAATTACACAGTATTTGGACATCTGTGTTGCTGAATCTTTTGCAATTTGTTCAATTAATATTGGAGAAGTCACAGTAGAAAGATGGAGTCGGGAAGCTTTAGCCTTTAGCCACACAAACACACGGTGATTACTTGTTTAAAATTCCCGGAGCTGAAAATTTACTATGGATCACAGCGCGGTCAAGCAGACATAAATCCAGACCAAATGTCAACCAGCAGGTTTCGGTGAGAAAATTGTGGTTAAAAAGTCGCTTCTTACCGGATATCAGCGGAGCTTCCGTCCTGCTGCAGCTTCGTGACTTCCCACAGAGACACTGCGCGTCAACACACCAGTGGACAAACACCTCCAACTATCAGGTAATATTAAACTCACTAAAACACTAGCAGCACAATAGAAAGATAAGGGATTTCCCAGAATTATCCTAGTAAATGTGTTTACAAACATCGGAATCCTTCCCAATGCAATGGCATTTTTTTTTCTAGTCCGTCGCTATTAATATCCTGAACCACGAATCTTTCATCCTCGCTCAAATTAATGGGGAAATTGTCGTTTTCTCGGTCCGAATAGCACTGTTTGTTGCAGGCTCCCATTAAAATCAATGTAAATATGTGAGGAGCCATCAACGTGTGACGTCATCGTCTGCGACTTCCGGTAGAGGCAGGGCATTTCTCTGAGCACCAACAGTTGCAAACTTTATCGTCGATATTCTCTACTAAATACTTTCAGCAAAAATATGGCTATATCGCGAAATGATCAAGTATGACACATAGAATGGACCTGCTATCCCCGTTTAAATAAGAAAATCTCATTCCAGTAGGCCTTTAATCGTGCAGTCCTACTTGGCATGTCGGTACTGGCAAGTCTCGCCTTTAGACAATACTCACTTCACATTATCACTAAATGTGGAGATGTGTTATTAATGAGGCATGGGTCAAAGATGAAGTGCATCAAAACGTTGTTCTGCAAAAAATTGGTCAACTTGATTGTTGTAGCGCCAAAATTAACCACCATGTTAGCATAGGCCACCCTTAACCTAGGAATGGAAGTCACGGTTAGAAAATCATTATATTCATTGATAGAAAGTAAGACAAATACTGTACCGTAAAACATATGACACAAACATACGCATATATACGTGTGTATGTGTGTCTTCTATGTATCATGATACAGAATTTGTCCTAATGTATGTATGTTTAAGAATTAATCCAACACTTATTTTAGGAACAAAATGTGTAAAATATCATTAAATTGTGTATTTTCTTTTTTTTTCGCAATGTAGTGAATCCACAATATTTGCTGAGCGTAACATTGCAAGATTATCTGAATGTTGATTGTACACAGTATTAACTGTTCACAATAAATCTGGCTAGTTGAGACTGAATAAGCATCACCGCTATTGGTCGCAGGAAAGTGATGCACCTCATTTAGTCAAAAGATGCCATTACAATTGACAATCAATTGTAATGGCAAAATGCATTTTAAATAAACAATAAATTGTTTTAACTATAAATGTGTTTTTTGTGACGGCCTTGAAGAGACACAAAAGCAATGTTTGGTGCAACAAGTTGTTCTGAAGAACTAAAATGGCTGATGACACCAATACATGCTTGTTTGGATGCAAATGACTACTTAAAAGCTTTAGTTTGCGTCATGAAGTGGGAACTTCATATTGCCAACGTTAAAAATGCTAAATAAGAACAATGTGTGTCGTACTTCAGGAGACATTTTCCTGACTGACAAGATCAACATGTCTTTGGATTTAACTTCTACATTCAACAATTTAAGAACTGTGTACAAGTTGCAGGATGAGACTTGACCTGAGAACCCACTCATATCTCCAAACACGTCCACCAAAACGGCACTGCACATACTCACCGAGACATGGGGCTGGTGCTGGAGGACCGGCGGTTACCGTAGGGGCTGTTGGAGCGCCTCCTGGAGAAGGGACTGGGCTCCCTCTCGAAGCTTGAGGACCTGTGCCTGCTGCCGTAGGGGCTGTCCGATCTCTGCCTGCTGCGGCGGCCCATGTCCCCGTAGGGACTGGGGCTCTGCTGAGACGCTTTGCGCCTCGGATAGCTGTCCTCCCCTAGTTGGCCATACCCGCCGCCGCCCAGTGGACTCTCACCACCGGTCCCTCCTCTCTTGGGACTGGGCGACATAGCAGCGCTGGGGGGTTTCCTGCGGGGATTACCTGGATTCGGCTTGACCTTTGGGCTGGACTTGTGGCTCTTGGAGGACTTGCGATGGCTCCGCTCTACCCGGACCTTCTGGGGGTTGCCATGGACGCTTTCCACTCTCTCCCGTTTCTGCGGTTTGTCCTTGCGAGACTTGCCTGAGCGGCCGCTCTCTTTACTACGGGACGACGACGTGGAGGACGTGCTCCCGACGCTGGTGGCGGGGTACACCTGGACGGCCGGCATGGGATCCAACCGTCTGAAGTCCACCTCTTGCTGCATGTAATGCTTGGACAGGCCGGACGAGGCGGGTTTCTCCTTGTCCGTCCAAGTCGCTCCCTTCTCCCGGTCCTTGCTGCTCTTCTTCTTACTACCACGCTCCCCATTGCCAGGGTCCCGAACCTTATTGGGGTCCTTGGACTTTTTCCGGGAGTGTCTATGCGGCTTGCTTTCTCGGCTGGGCTCTTCGATAAAATACTCCGGCGAAGGCTCCAGGCGCTCCGCAACCGTCTCAAGTGGTCTAGAGGTCGGGGGGTCTGAAAATGTGTCAGAGTCCGAACTGATGTCGTCGTATTCCACCAGAGGTTTCACCAGGCTGACACTAGGCGGCGCCGGGTAGCCCATGGTAAAATAGTCGGCCTCGGCCGAAGGTTCCCGATATTTTGCCGATTTATGCCGTTTACGTTTGGTGGAAGACATTAAAGATCTTAAATGCAACTTGCCATCTTGATTGGCCATGTCTCCCGCGGCCGTGTGGAACGCAGCATGGGCGCCGTGCGCCAGGCTGCTGATGCTCGATTCCGGCTTCCGCTTGGTCCCATGGTGTCGGTCCGACCCAGGCATCCCTCAAACCGGCGTCGGTGCCTCTCCTCCTGCGGCTGGGTCCAAGCAACTCATTAACCAGGGCGTCGATTCAAGTGTCCAGCATGCGGCTAACGACCACACTAGGCCGCAAACGTCCAGTGCTTCGCCTCAAAGCTGATTCATCCACTCCGCGTCGGTCAAACGCCTCAAAAATGACCCAAAAATAAATCCACCGTTGTTCTCCAGCGACGTAAATGACCAAAAATGAAAGCTTCCTACCGAATATTGAAGCATTGCGCTGTCGTCTCCGTCTCAACTGAGCTAGCACCGTTAGCTAGCCGAGCTAGCGGCTGTAGCCGCAAAAAACGAAAACAAAAAAAATAAAGTCCCCTTTGTCAAAGCTGTCCTTGTCCGGTGTCAAGTTAAGGAAAGGTGATTTTATTCCACAGAATTACGGTCTTGGCACTCAAGTGACGAGCAAGTGTCTTCATTTAAAGACAATCGTCTCTCGGAACAAAATGAAAACTTGACCCTGTAGGTGCTGTTTACATGTTCCCTTTAATGTAAGCTTTATCCCCTATAAATTCTATATTTGTAAGAAATTATAGTTTTTTCATGTGCAGTAGATGTTCCAGTTTACTATCAATGGCTCTGGAAATCAACCAGGCCTATATTGAGGGCGATGCTAGTGGATTTAATACATCCACAGCCCTAACAGCCGGAGACTACAAACGCCATTGTGGCTCCTGTGACTAGCTACTTCTGCGCAACGATGCAATGGACCGGAAGTTGGGGGGTGGGGGGTCAAGCAGGGGCGTGTCCCAGCAACAGCCAATCAGCTGTATGAGCCCGCCTACTTCTGACAGTTTGAGGAAGTGATTTTATTTTGTGAAACCCAATCGAAATTAAAACAAAATACAACGATTTGTAGAAATATAATAGTAATAATGCTGCTGGAATTTTATTTTTAATTTTCCTGAAGGAATCAATAAAGTACTATCTATCTATCGAGTAGTTACGGGGATAGTTTTAAACCAGTATTCAAGCTTGAATCAACAAACCACAAAATAAGAATTACATTAGGACGTCCTTGGATCATAAATACGTGACAATTACATATACCAGGCAATAAAACGTAATTCGTAAAAAATAAATAATCAAAAGACAAGATAAGTATTGTTTTGGGGGAAAAAAAGCCATTCGTCCCAGAGGAGTATGTGACGTCATATGACGACAGGCGTGCTGACTGGCCAAGTCGTCAAATGGTGGGTGCGGTAGAAAAGGGGGAAGTCGTGTCCCTTATAACAAAAGTTGCAGTTTTCTGTTTTTTTATACTGAACAAAGATATACAATGTAGAAACAACTCACTTTTCAATACAATGCGATTCAATATGTTTTTCCAATATTTCACACCAGGTTGAGCAATTATAGTGATACAAAATACAATCCTCATACAAACAAACAAACAAACAAAAAAAAGTAAAAGTAAATATAACAGACAAAACAAACAAGATTAAAATCCATTCATCCATTCACACCGCTTGTTCCTTTTGGGGTTGCGGAGGGGCGCTGGAGCCGATCTCAGCTGCATTCGGACGGAAGTCGCCGCCTCATTGCAGAGCCCGAGATTAAAATAAAAATATAAAAATAATAATTCAAGGGATTTTCGACTTTTTGCCATCTTCCAAGATTTAGTCAATACCTTGATATCATTAAACCAATGTGATGATTTGGGTTTCACTGTATGAAAAATGTAGCTTGCAATATGATATTACACATCTTTTCCAAGTTTCTATCTTTAAAGGCCTACTGAAATGAGATTTTCTTATTCAAACGGGGATAGCAGGTCCATTCTATGTGTCACACTTGATCATTTCGCAATATTGCCATATTTTTGCTGAAAGGATTTAGTAGAGAACATCGACGATAAAGTTTGCAACTTTTGGTCGCTAATAAAAAAGCCTTACCTTTACCGGAAGTAGCAGACGATGACGTCACGGGTTGTAGGGCTCCTCACATCCTCACATTGTTTATAATGTGAGCCTCCAGCATCAAGAGCTATTCGGACCGAGAAAGCGACAATTTTCCCATTAATGTGAGCGAGGATGAAAGGTTTGTGGATGAGGATATTGATACGGAAGGACTAGAAAAAAATAAATAAATGAATAAGGTTTAAAAAAAAAAAAGGGCGATTGCATTGGGAGCAATTCAGATGTTTTTAGACACATTTACTAGAATAATTCTGAGAAATCCCTTATCTTTCTATTGTGTTGCTAGTGTTTTAGTGAGTTAAATAGTACCTGATAGTCGGAGGGGTGTGTCCACGGGTGTGTTGACGCCAGTCTCTGAGGGAAGTCACGGCAGCTGCATGGACCGCGCAAGCTCTGCTGATCTCCGGTAAGAGGCGACTTATTACCACAATTTTCTCACCGAAACCTGCCGGTTGACAAGTGGTCGGGATTCATGTTCGCTTGACCGCTCTGATCCATAGTAAAGCTTCACCTCCGGGAATTTTAAACAAGGAAACAGCGTGTGTTTGTGTGGATAAAGGCTAAAACTTCCCACCTCCATCTTTCTACTTTGACTTCTCCAATATTAATTGAACACATTGCAAAAGATTCAACAACACAGATGTCCAAAATACTGTGTAATTGCGCGATGAATAGAGACGACTTTTAGCCGTAAGTGGTGCTGGGCTATTATGTCCCCTCCAACCATTAATGTCACAAACACGCGTCATCATTCTGCGACATTTTCAACAGGAATCTCCGCGGGAAATTTAAAATTGCAATTTAGTAAACTAAACAGGCCGTATTGGCATGTGTTGCAATGTTAATATTTCATTATTGATTTATAAACTATCAGACTGCCTGGTCGGTAGTAGTGGGTTTCAGTAGGCCTTTAATACATATGCCAAATTGATATAGTGGTAGTTTGAGTTGGAATTTTTTAATTTGTGGTATTTAAATTATAAACCAATCGAAATGAAAGTAAAACACAAAAGTTTGTAAAGATAGTAGTATAATAATAGTTATAGGGACACTTTTAAATCTGCATACAAGCTTGAATGAATAAAACACAAATTTGGCATTACATTAGAATGTTCGTGTCTATTTTTCATATTTACGCGCCAGTAACATAGACCAGGTAATAAAACATTTATTTTTAAAGTTACCGTATTTCCTTGAATTGCCACCGGGGGCGCTAATTAATTTAAAACCTCTTCTAACTCCTGCGCTTACCAAAGGCATGCGGTAAAATTAAGCACGCGGTAATTATTTTAAAACCTCTTCTCACTCCGGCACTTACCAAAGGTATGCAGTACAAATTTGAGTGTGATGTAAGCTTGGACCTTAAATCCTACTGAATAGCTCTTAATCTTCTTCCCTTTATGCGATTTCAAATTACCGGTATTGAAATCAGCCTCCTCCATTTTGAAAATGATGACAGGGGAAGTGTCCATCGTGACGTCACAAGTTTGACCAGGCGGTAATACTAAGCATGCGCTAATTATTTTGGGAAGCGAGTTTGACCCGACAGTTATTCAAGGCAGGCGCATATTATATGCCCTGCGGCAATTCAAGGAAATACAGTAAATAGTTTGGTGACAAGAGAAGTATTTTTTTTAGTATTGTGAAAAAAAGCCATTTGTTCCAGAGGAGTATGTGACGTCATATGACGACATGCGTGCTGACTGGCCAAGTTGCCACAATGGGGGCGTGACCAACAAGAAATGAGGAAGTGGTGTCTCCCTTAGCAATAACAACAGTATCAAAGAGTGTTGTGGGGCAAAATAAACAGTCAGAATTGAATCAATCAGCTTGTAAGCAAAGTGTGTAAATAAACAGACACCTTAAGTGTCAATTTAGTATGGTTGTCTCAGTTAGAAGATGTAAAAAACACATTTTAGGTCTGACGTTTACATTTGGAATGTATGTATTGTATATTTATGGTTTAATGTTGAGTATGCCCATTTTAATTGGCTTCCATATACTTTTGCATGTTGTAAAATATTTTCATTTTTTTATTTAATTGTACTCACGCCGAGACAAAAACATGTTTTCGGGCTCATATAATCATCCATCCATCCATTTCTACCACTTATTCCCTTTTGGGGTCGCGGGGGGCACTGGCCCCTATCTCAGCTACAATCAGGCGGAAGGCGGGGTACACCCTGGACAAGTCGCCACCCCATCACAGAGCCAACACAGATAGACAGACAACATTCACACACTAGGGCCAATTTAGTGTTGCCAATCAACCTATCCCCAGGTGCATGTCTTTGGAAGTGGGAGGAAGCCGGAGTACCCGGAGGGAACCCACGCATTCACGGGGTGGACATGCACACTCCACACAGAAAGATCCTGAGCCTGGGATTGAAACCAGGACTGCAGGACCTTCGTATTGTGAGGCAGACGCACTAACCCCTTTTCCACCGTGAATCCCCCTCATATAATCATGTTTTTTTAATCTATTTATCAGCATTAGACGCGTCACAATTAACTTGATATCGTTAAACCAACGTGATGATTCCGGTTTCACTTTAAGGAAGCGACTTTTGTGTATGAAAAATTTAGCTTGCAATATAATAATATTAGAAATCCTTTCTAAGTTGCTATCGTTAATAAATATGCTTAATTGATATAGTTATAGTTTGAGTAGGTATTTTTTTATTTTGTGGGATTCAAATCATGAACCCAATCGAAATGAAAGTGAAACAACGTTTTGTGATGATAGTAGTATAATAATAGTTATAGGAACAATTTTAAATATGCACAGAAGCTTGAATGAACAAATCACACATTTAGCATTAGATTAGAACGTTCGTGTCTATTTTTCATAAATACACGCAAGTAACATAGACCAGGTAATAAAACACATCTGGTTTAAGTTATTTGTTTTAGTGTTGTGAAAAAAAGCCAAGTATGTAACGTCATATGACGACATGCGTGCTGACTGGCTAAGTTGCCACAATGGGGGCGTGACCAACTAGAAATGAGGAAGTGGTGTCTCCCTTAGCAATAACAACAGTATCAAAGAGTGTTGTGGGGCAAAATAAACAGTCAGAATTGAATCAATCAGCTTGTAAGCAAAGTGTGTAAATAAACAGACACCTTAAGTGTCAAATTAGTATGGTTGTCTCAGTGAGATGATGTAAAAAACACACTTTAGGTCTGACCTTTACATTTGGAATGTATATTTATGGTTTAATGTTGAGTATGCCGATTTTAATTGGCCTCCATATACTTTTGCATGTTGTAAATTATTTTCATTTTTTTATTTAATTGTACTCACGCCAACACAAAAACATGTTTTGGGGCTCATATAATCATGTTTTTTTATTTATTTATCAGCACTATATGCGTCACATTAACTTGATATCATTAAACCAAGGTGATAATGTGGGTTTCACTTTAAGGAAGTGACTTTTGTGTATGAAAAATTTAGCTTGCAATATGATGATATTAGAAATCATTTCCAAGTTGTTATCGTTAATAAATATGCTTCATTGATACAGTTATAGTTCGAGTAGGTATTTTTTTTATCATGAAACCAATCAAAATGAAAGTAAAACACAAAGGTTTGTAATGATAGTAGTATAATAATAGTTATAGGCGCACTTTTAAATCTGCATACAAGCTTGAATGAACAAATCACACATTTGGCATTGCATTAGAACGTTCGTGTCGATTTATCATAAATACGCGCCAGTAACATAGACCAAGTAATAAAACACGTATTTTTTAAGTTAATAGTTGTATTTTTTTTAGTATTTTGAAAAAAGCCATTCGTTCCAGAGGAGTGTGTGACGTCATATGACGACATGCGTGCTGACTGGCTAAGTTGCCACAATGGGGGCGTGACCAACTAGAAATGAGGAAGTAGTGTCTCCCTTAGCAATAACAACAGTATCAAAGAGTGTTGTGGGGCAAAATAAACAGTCAGAATTGAATCAATCAGCTTGTAAGCAAAGTGTGTAAATAAACAGACATCTTAAGTGTCAATTTAGTATGGTTGTCTCTGTGAGAAGATGTAAAAAACACACTTTAGGTCTGACCTTTAAATTTGGAATGTATATTTATGGTTTAATGTTGAGTATGCCCATTTTAATTGGCTTTCATATACTTTTGCATGTTGTAAATTATTTTCATTTTTTTATTTAATTGTACTCAAGCCAAGACAAAAACACGTTTTCGGGCTCATGTCATGTTTTTTTAATGTATTTATCAGCACCGTACGCGTCACATCAGCTACATTGTTTATCATATTCCAGTACCCGGGCTATTGTGCGCACGGGAGGGAGTGAGGGAGGGCAATCCGTGCCAAACCGGGCCTATTGGCTGGCCGCTGCCTGGGAAAGCGGTATTATCTTTTCATGCTAATAGACGAGGTCACTCGTGTTGTTCGGGCCAACGGGGACGGACGGACGGACGGCGGTGTCGTCCAAGTAGCTATGCCCGGTGGACGGTAGCATGGGAGTCGGCAGGAAGCTCGTGTCCGCTGCATTTTGACTCACGCCCGCACCGAAGCCACCGAGTCGGTGAGCAGCGTCCGTCATGGGGAAGGAGGTGAACGGCGTTTCCCGGAGCCGTTTTGAGGTGAGTTTTACGGCGCTGTTAACCGACATTGACGGAGCAGAGAGATATGAAAAACTGGGATTATGTTCAAACACTGTTGCGTTTGTGCTGTCAACAACAACAACAACAACAACAACAACAACAACATGCAGCAGGCCTGACATGTCTTGACTTGTTTTAATCTTTGGCAAATCTTTTTTTTTTCCTCCTGTGCACCATCACAACAAAGAACGCGGAGGCTATACGCCGAATGCTGCACTTAAACTTCACTATAATTCACAACGACGCACGTATTTTAACACGCATTGTCGACGGCGAGACTTTTTGTGATGCTAGCCGGGTTGTTGTGCTGGTGTAGCCGCCGCCACGGTGGGGGCCCTCGGCTTGGGACTGCTGACATCCACGGCCGTGTGCTAGCGAGCCACAATAGGCCCCAGGCCTGGTAAACAATGACACTTTGACGCCGTGCGGTGATTGCTAGTTGATGGAAAACATTTTAATCACAATAAGCGCTGTGTTTGGCTGCCAACTTGTTCCCTTTAAAAAAATATATACATACAGTGGGGCGAAAAAGTATTTAGTCAGCCACCGATTGTGCAAGTTCTCCCACTTAAAATGATGACAGAGGTCTGTAATTTTTTCATCATAGGTACACTTCAACTGTGAGAGACAGCATGTGGAAAAAAAATCCATAAATTCACATTGTAGGAATTTTAAAGAATTTATTTGTAAGTTATGGTGGAAAATAAGTATTTGGTCAACCATTCAAAGCTCTCACTGATAGGAGGTTTTGGCTCAAAATCTCACCATACATGGCCCCATTCATTCTGTCCTTAACACGGATCAATCGTCCTGTCCCCTTAGCAGAAAAACAGCCCCAAAAGCATGATGTTTCCACCCCCATGCTTGACAGTAGGTGTGGTGTTCTTGGGATGTGGAAAAAAAACCCAGGAATTCACATTGTAGGAATTTTAAAGAATTTATTTGTAAGTTATGGTGCAAAATAAGTATTTGGTCAACCATTCAAAGCTCTCACTGATGGAAGGAGGTTTTGGCTGAAAATCTCACGATACATGGCCCCATTCATTCTTTCCTTAACACGGATCAATCGTCCTGTCCCCTTAGCAGAAAAATATCCCCAAAGCATGATGTTTCCACCCCCATGCTTGACAGTAGGTTTGGTGTTCTTGGGATGCAACTCAGTATTCTTCTTCCTCCAACACGACGAGTTGAGTTTATAACAAAATGGATACATGAATGATACAGCAGAGGATTGGGAGAGTGTCATGTGGTCAGATGAAACCAAAATATAACTTTTTGGTATAAACTAAATTTGTCGTGTTTGGAGTAAAAAGAATACTGAGTTGCGTCCCAAGAACACCACACCTACTGTGAAGCATGGGGGTGGAAACATCATGCTTTGAGGCTGTTTTTCTGCAAAGGGGACAGGACGATTGATAGGTGTTAAGGAAAGAATGAATGGGGCCGTGTATTGTGAGATTTTGAGCCAAAACCTTCTTCCATCAGTGAGAGTTTTGAATGGTTGACCAAATACTTATTTTCCACCATAATTTACAAATAAATTCTTTAAAATTTCTACAATGTGAATTTCTGGATTTTTTTTTTCACATTCTGTCTCTCACAGTTGAAGTGTACCTATGATGAAAATTACAGACCTCTGTCATCATTTTAAGTGGGAGAATTTGCACAATCGGTGGCTGACTAAATTATTTTTTGCCCCACTGTGTATGTATATATATATATATATATATATATATATATATATATATATATATATATATGGTGGCATGTTCGCTTGTGCGGCTCGGCCACTCGCTGGTTTTAATCTCTCCCCCCGTTTAAACCGAGCGTGGGATTTGTGAGTAGGTTATTGTTTATTTTTAACAGTGCAACAGCTGACGACTCGCAAGATTCAGGCCGTTACCTCGCCGTCAAACAGCTGCGAGCGTGCCGTGCTAGCAAGCTAGCCGCAAACACCGGAGGCTGCAACCGGAAATGGCGCCTTGTTTCGCCTTCAGAGTAAGGTCTTTTGTTGACTTTTTTGGGGGGTACTCTCATTTCCGGTTTGTGTTTTAACGCAGTGTTTTTCAACCACTGCGCCGCGGCACACTAGTGATTGATTTATTGATTGAAGCTTGTATTAGTAGATTGCACAGTACAGTACATATTGCGTACATTTGACCACTTTTCTTTCTTTCTTTCTTTCTTTCTTTCTTTCTTTCTTTCTTTCTTTCTTTTATTTTCATAGTTTATTTCGAACATGAGCACATTTACAATATAATACATCACACAGTTTCATATCACCTTATATCGCATCATGTCCGAAAAGGAGTAGGAAGAAGCAAAGCTTAATTAATCCTACCCCTTTCCCACGTCAGAGCCCCACAAATATATACATTCATCTACTGACTCTCCTTACAACAAAGTATTAAAATGACATCCGTGAATGAGTAATACAACAGTTCTGTAACATGTAATTAATTAATTCAGTCATTAACATACTGAGATGAAGAATATCTTATTTTCAATAAGGTTGAAAGTGTTTCTCATAATTCTTCTTCTTTGTATTTTGTAAGCACTATTAATTTGAACAGCCTCTTAAACTGGATCATATCAGTACAATGTTTAACTTCTTTACTTAATCCATTCCATAATTTAATTCCACATACTGATATGCTAAAGGTTTTAAGTGTTGTACGTGCATACAAATATTTTAAATTAGATTTTCCTCTAAGGTTATATTCCTCCTCTTTTATTGAGAAGAATTGTTGTACATTCTTTGGTAGCAGGTTATAATTTGCTTTGTACATCATTTTAGCTGTTTGCAATTTTATAAAATCATCCAGCTTTAATATTTTTGACTCAATATTTTTTTTTTTTAATTAAAGGCCTACTGAAATGAGATTTACTTATTCAAACGGGGATAGCAGGTCCATTCTATGTGTCATACTTGATCATTTCGCGATATTGCCATATTTTTGCTGAAAGGATTTAGTAGAGAACATCGACGATAAAGTTCGCAACTCTTGGTCGCTACTAAAAAAGCCTTGCCTGTACCAGAAGTAGCAGACGATGTACGCGTGACGTCACGGGTTGTGGAGCTCCTCACATCCTCACATTGTTTACAATCATAGCCTCCAGCAGCAAGAGCTATTCGGACCGAGAAAGCGACTATTTCCCCATTAATTTGAGCGGAGATGAAAGATTCGTGGATGATGATATTGAGAGTGAAGGACTAGAAAAAAATAAAAATAAAAGGCGAGGGCAGTGGGAGCGATTATAATGTTATCAAACACATTTACTAGGATAGTTCTGGAAAATCCCCTATCTGCTTATTGTGTTACTAGTGTTTTAGTGAGATTATATGGTACCTGAAAGTCGGAGGGGTGTGGCCACGGGTGTGATGACCGCCAGTGTCTCCGGTGGGAGGAGGTAAGAGAGTCCGACTGCAAGCTCCGCTCATGTCTACGGTAAAAGCCGACTTATTACCACATTTTTCTCAACAAAATCTGCCGGTTGACATGTAGTCGGAAACCATGTTCGCTTGTCCGCTCTGTTCCATAGTAAAGCTTCACCTTCGGGAATGTAAACAAGGAATCACCGGCTGTGTTTATGTTGCTAAATGCAGCTGCAATACATCGCTTTCCACCTACATCTTTCTTCTTTGACTTCTCCATTATTAATTGAACAAATTGCAAAAGATTCAGCAACACAGATGTCCGGAATACTGTGTAATTATGCGATGAAAAGAGAAGACTTTTAGCCGTGAGCGGTGCTGGAAGAACATGTCCGCTACAACCGGTGACGTCACGCGCACGCGTCATCATTCTTCGACGTTTTCAACAGGATACTTCGCGGCAAATTTAAAATTGCAATTTAGTAAACTAAACCGGCCTTTTTGGCATGTGTTGCAAAGTTAATATTTCATCATTGATATATAAACTATCAGACTGCGTGGTCGGTAGTAGTGGGTTTCAGTAGGCCTTTAGGTCGGGGTCCACGGGGTCCAGTGTGCCGTGAAATACAGTCTGGTGTGCCGTGGGAGATTATATAATGTCACTCAGCAAGCTAGCCGCAAACATTGGATGCTGCAACCGGAAATAACGCCTTCAGAGTAAGGTCTTTTTTTTTTTTTTTTTGGGGTACTCTCATTTCCGGTTTGTGTTTTAACGCAGTGTTTTTCAACCACTGTGCCGCGTCACACTAGTGATTGATTGATAGATCGATTGATTGATTGAAGCCTTTATTAGTAGATTGCACGGTATAGTACATATTGCGTACAATTGACCACTGAATGGTAACACCCAAATAAGTTTTCAACTTGTTTAAGTCGGGATCCACAGGGTCCAGTGTGCCGTGAAATACAGTCTGGTGTGCTGTGGGAGATTATATCATTTCAGTCAGCATGCTAGTCGCAAACACCGGAGGCTGCAACCAGAAATGGCGCTTTGTTTCGGCTTCAGACTAAGGTCTTTTGTTGACTTTTTTTGGGTACTCTCATTTCTAGTTTGTGTTTTAACGCAGTGTTTTTCAACCACTGTGCCGCGGCACACTAGTGATTTGTCATGTCCGTGTGATCATGTTTTGTTTTAGTCATGTTCAGTTTTGTTTTTGTACTCGTAGTGCACTTTTTTTTGTCTTTGTCACCATAGCAACTCATTAGTTTTCACCTTGTCCTCACGTCACGCACCTGTCTTACGTTTTGCACTCACACACCTGTTTTCACTGATCATGTCACTGCTATTTAAGCCGGTCTGTTTCTGTTCTTCGTCCGGACAACATCACCTTCTACCACCATCTATCACCCTCGATACCTCTATTTCATGCCATGCCATGCCTGTCACTCATACTGTCCATAGTTTCCCTCCTGCAAATGCCACGGATGTTCTTGGTTTTTACGTCACAGTTATCGAGTTTTGCTTTTTGTCCATAGTTCTGCTCTTGTGCTGGTTTTTGTTTTCATTAGTCAAGATTGTTCTCCGCCATTGTGCGCGCCTTTTGTTTGCTACTTTTTTTGTATTTATAGTGTATAAATAAAATGTCTTGACCTTCACGCCTTGTCCGCGTCAATTTTCCTTTGCCTTCCTGAAAAACAAACCCCAAAGTCCACGTTCTGACATGATTGATGGATTGATTGAAACTTTTATTAGTAGATTGCAAAGTACAGTACATATTCCATACGATTGACCATTAAATGGTAACACCTGAAAAAGTTTTTCAACTTGTTTAAGTCGGGGTCCGCGTGGTCCAGTGTGCCGTGGGAGATTATATAATTTCGCTCAGCTGGGTTAAAACATTTTTTTTTTCCAAACCAGTAAATCCAATCCGCAAATAATGTTCCATTGTTGAGTTTCGGTGTATTTTTAAAAGTATTTTGATACTTTTCGATACTTGTCTAAATAAAGGGGACCACACAAAATGACATTATAGGCTTTATTTTAAGAAGAAATCTTACAGTACATTTAAACAAATGTTTTCGATTGATTGATTGAAACTTTTATTAGTAGATTGCACAGTACAGTACATATTCCATACAATTGACCACTAAATGGTAACACCCGAATAAGTTTTTCAACTTGTTTAATCAATTCATGGTTCTTATTGCAATTTTGTCCTTAAATAAAATAGTTAACATACGAGACATCTTTTCTTTTATTATCCATCCATCCTTCCATTTTCTACCGCTTATTCCCTTTTGGGGTCGCGGGGGGCACTGGCGCCTATCTCAGCTACAATCGGGCGGGAGGCGGGGTACACCCTGGACAAGTCGCCACCTCATCGCAGGGCCAACACAGATAGACAGACAACATTCACACTCACATTCACACACTAGGGCCAATTTAGTGTTGCCAATCAACCTATCCCCAGGTGCATGTCTTTGGAAGTGGGAGGAAGCCGGAGTACCCGGAGGGAACCCACGCATTCACAGGGAGAACATGAAAACTCCACACAGAAAGATCCCGAGCCTGGATTTGAACCCAGGACTGCAGGACCTTCGTATTGTGAGGCAGACGCACTAACCCCTCTGCCACCGTGAAGCCCTTTTCTTTTATTAGTAAAATAAATATATATATATTTAAATGTAATATATTTATTTTAATTTTCTTTTATTAGTAAAATAAATATATTACAACAGGTCGGCAGAGTAACCATGTAATACTCTTCCATATCAGTAGGTGGCAGCAGGTAGCTAATTGCCTTGTTGATGTCGGGAACATGGTTTGTCGTGATTCCAATTTGCAGACGACAGCGGAAGGCAGCGTGCAGGTAAACAAGTATCTAACGCTTAAACCAATAATAAAAAAAAGGCATTAAAGCTTAGCGAAGGCTATGCAAAACAAAACTAAAACTGAACTTATGAATTGATTAACGTGGACCCCGACTTAAACAAGTTGAAAAACTTATTTGGGTGTTACCATTTAGTGGTCAATTGTACGGATTATGTACTGAACTGTGTAATCTACGAATAAAAGTCTCAATCAACTGGCTACAAAGTAAACAAAAACAGAATTCTGGACGACAGCAAAGACTTACAGTGTGTGGAGTAGAAACGGCGTCCATAAAGTACATCCGTACATGACATGACAATCAACAATGTTCACACAAAGAAGGATAGCAATAACTTGAATGGTCTTGATTGTTAAAACAAAGCGGGTGCGGAGAATAGTGCTCAAAGGAAGATGTGAAACGGCGACAGGAAAATACCAATTAAACAGATGTGACAGGTCGTGACAGTAGACCTACTTTGAGACAAGAGTTATAGTGATGCACGGCTGGTTATGGTTTGAATTCATAACCAACAATTGCGGGAACGACTTTTTACTGTCAATATCGGCTGCTGAGGTTTCATTTTTTTATGTTTTTTGCTAGTGGTCTGCCTTGGCTCAAAAAAGGTTGATAAACACTGTTTTAACGAGTGTTGTCCAGACACCAAAATTTTGGTACCGGTCCTTAAATAAAATAGTGAACATACCCGACAATTTGTCTTTTATTAGTAAGTAAGCAAACAAAGGCTCCTAATTTAGCTGCTGACATAGACAGTAACATATTGTGTCATTTTATATTGTATTATTTTGTTAAAAATATTAAGGAAAAGTGGTAGAAATTTAATTATTAATCTACTTGTTCCATTACTATTATTATCTGATTACTTTCTCTTTTACATGTTCTAGCTACTATTACTATGTAATAATCACGTATTCTCCTGTTGTTTGATACTTTACATTAGTTTTGGATGATACCACAAATTTGGGCATCAATCCGATACCAAGTCGTTACAGGATCATACATTGGTCAACCGGAAATGGCGCTTTGTTTCGCCTTCAGAGTAAGGTCTTTTGTTGACTTTTTGCGTACTTTCATTTCCCATTTGGGTTTAAACTAGTGTTGTCACAGTACCAAAATTATTTCAACACTTTTCCAGAACACTGGACCTTGAGGAGCTGTTCTTTTCAAAGAGCCGTTCAAAAGACTGCCTTGTTATTTTATATATTTTTTTATTTAGTTTTTTTCAATCACGAAAACAATCACTAGCATCAGTAATCAGAATCATTTTTTTTGGGGCCAAGTATGCTTAACACCAGTCCTTCTCAAATAGTGGGAGACCAGGAAAGACCGGTGTTTTGTTTCCTTTAATGTTAATAAGCTTACAATTTTATGCAGAGGTATAATTATAACAATTTTGTAGACAAATTATACTATTTACTATTTAATTATACTATACAAAAAATATTGAATTTTTCCTTGGGAGGCATAACAAAATATTTAAGAAGCACTGATTAAACACACAAGGAATTTAACTTGGTAGGCTGTGCTCTCTTTGTTCCATTTAAACAATATATTAACATTTATTTAGAAATATAAACAAGTCATTAAATTACTAATATGTGCAATAACACTAAATAACCGTGCAGCAGTGAATAGAGCAAAAGCAAAAAAAGGTGATGACGTGAACATGAGTTAGAACATTGACAGTGACTGATTAGTTCCTGGGTTATTTTACAGCGTTCATCAGATTTATAGCCTGGGGGAGAAAAACTGTTCTTATGACGGGTTGTTTTACGTCCAGTGATTTGTAACAGTTTGTGAGTATGGTGTGAGTGGTCTGCCGTTTCCTGACCCTGGAAGTCCTAAATGGGGTGAAATGTCCATACCAACGATACAATATAGATTAGAATAATTAAATTTGCACAAACATTACTCTATTGGTGGGAATAATTCTGAAATATTGTCGGTAAATACTATTTAAAACTAGTTTTCATTGTAAACATTCCATGAGGTGGTGCCATATTTCCATGCTTTGGCAGTAACATCCCTAGTTTGAATCCTCCCTCGCCTTAAAAAAGTGTGTAAAAATATAGAAAAAATACTCAAATAACAAGTACAAATAAAATGCATCAATGGATGTTAAAAAATATAAATACTACAATTAAAATAGGACATATTTATGTATATATGTATATACAGTAAATGTACATATGTATGTATGTATGTATGTTTATATGTGTGTGTATGTATGTATATATGAATGTATGTATATATGTAAGTACGTATACTGTATATGTGTATATATGTATACAATTTGTATGTACATATCTATATATATATATATATATATAGATATATAGATATATATATATATATATAGGGACGGCGTGGCGCAGTGGGAGAGTGGCCGTGCGCAACCTGAGGGTCACTGGTTCAAATCCCACCTAGAACCAACCTCGTCACGTCCGTTGTGTCCTGAGCAAGACACTTCACCCTTGCTCCTGATGGGTGCTGGTTGGCGCCTTGCATGGCAGCTCCCCCCATCAGTGTGTGAATGTGTGTGTGAATTGGTAAATGTGGAAGTAGCGTCAAAGCGCTTTGAGTACCTTGAAGGTAGAAAAGCGCTATACAAGTACAACCCATTTTTATATATATATATATATATATATATATATATATATATATATATATATATATACATACATACAGTAGGGCAAAAAAGTATTTGGTCAGCCACCGATTGTGCAAGTTCTCCCACTTAAAATGATGACAGAGGTCTGTCATTTTCATCATAGGTACACTTCAACTGTGAGAGACGGAATGTGGAAAAAAAAATCCAGGAATTCACATTGTAGGAATTTTAAAGAATTTATTTGTAAATTATGGTGGAAAATAAGTATTTGGTCAACCATTGAAAGTTCTCACTGATGGAAGGAGGTTTTGGCTCCAAATATCACGGTACATGACCCCATTCATTCTTTCCTTAACACGGATCAATCGTCCTGTCCCCTTAGCAGAAAAACAGCCCCAAAGCATGACGTTTCCACCCCTGTGCTTTACAGTAGGTGTGGTGTTCTTGGGATGCAACTCAGTATTCTTCTTCCTCCAAACACGACGAGTTGAGTTTATACCAAAATGGATACATGGATGATACAGCAGAGGATTGGGAGAATGTCATGTGGTCAGATGAAACCAAAATAGAACTTTTTGGTATAAACTCAACTCGTCGTGTTTGGAGTAAGAAGAATATTGAGTTGCATCCCAAGAGCACTATACCTACTGTCAAGCATGTGGGTGGAATCATCATGCTTTGGGGCTGTTTTTCTGCTAAGGGGACAGGACGATTGATCCGTGTTAAGGAAAGAATGAATGGGGCCATGTATCGTGAGATTTTGAGCCAAAACCTCTTTCCATCAGTGAGAGTTTTGAATGGTTAACCAAATACTTTTTTTTCCACCATAATTTACGAAAAAATTCTTTAAAATTCTTACAATATGAATTCCTGGATTTTTTTTTTCCCCCCACATTCTGTCTCTCACAGTTGAAGTGTACCTATGATGAAAATTACAGACCTCTGTCATCATTTTAAGTGGGAGAACTTGCACAATCGGTGGTTGACTGAATACTTTTTTGCCCCACTGTGTGTATATATATATATATATATATATATATATATATATTAGGGGTGTGGGAAAAATCGATACTAATTGAATCGAATACGATGTGCGATTCAGAATTGATTCTCATTTTTAAAAAAATAGATTTTTTTTTTCTGATTTATTTATTTTTAAAAAATTTTAAATATTTTTAATCAATTCAACAAACCACTACACAGCAATACCATAACAATGCAATCCAAGTCCAAAACCAAACCTTTCCCACCAACACTCAGAACTGCAATAAACAGAGCAATTGAGAAGACAAACACGACACAGAACAAACCAAAAGTAGTGAAACAAAAATGAATATTATCAACAAGAGTATCAATATTAGTTAAAATTTCAGCATAGCAGTGATTAAAAATCCCTCATTGACATTATCATTAGACATTTATAAAAATTAAAAAAAAGAAAGATAGTGTCACAGTGGCTTACACTTGCATCGCATCTCATAAGCTTGACAACACACTGTGTCCAATGTTTTCACAAAGATAAAATCCATCCATCCATCCATCCATTTCCTACCGCTTATTCCCTTTTTGGGGTCGCGGGGGGCGCTGGTGCCTATCTCAGCTACAATTGGGCGGAAGGCGGGTTACACCCAGGACAAGTCGCCACCTCATCGCAGGGCCAACACAGATAGACAGACAACATTCACACTCACATTCACACACTAGGGCCAATTTAGTGTTGCCAATCAACCTATCCCCAGGTGCATGTTTTTGGAAGTGGGAGGAAGCCGGAGTATCCGGAGGGAACCCACGCATTCACGGGGAGAACATGCAAACTCCACACAGAAAGATCCCGAGCCTGGATTTGAACCCAGGACTGCAGGACCTTCGTATTGTGAGGCAGACGCACTAACCCCTCTCCCACCGTGAAGCCCACAAAGATAAAATAAGTCATATTTTTGGTTCGTTTAATAGTTAAAACAAATTTACATTATTGCAATAAGTTGATAAAACATTGTTCTTCACAATTATAAAAGCTTTTAAAAAAAAATCTACTACTCTGCTAGCATGTCAGCAGACTTGGGTAGATCCTGCTGAAATCCTATGTATTGAATTAATCCAAAATCGTTTTGAATCGGAAAAATATCGTTTTTGAATTGAAAAAATCGATATATTATCGAATCGTGACCCCAAGAATCGATATTGAATCGAATCGTGGGGCACCCAAAGATTTGCAGCCCTAATATATATATATGTATGTATGTATGTATATATATATATATGTGTGTGTATGTACATATATATGTATATATATGAATGTGTATATATGTACGTATGCGTGTATATATTTATATGTATATATATATATATATATATGTATGTATATGTGTATATATGTATGTATATATATGTATGTATATGTGTGTACATATATGTATTTATTAGGCATGTCCCGATTCAGGTTTTTGCACTTCCGATTCGATACCGATATTTTTTTTGCACTTCCGATCCGATACCGGCCGATACTGGCCTATCCGAGCATGTATTAAAGTTAAAAGTTATTTAGCCTACTTAGTTGTCAGATTCATGCTGAAAAGGGTTTTAGTATTCTTGATAACAACTAGCCAGCTGAATTAGGTGAGTTTGAATAATAGACAATGGTTTGTATTCAAGGACACAAAATATCAAAAATTATACATGACAAACAGAAATGGCATCATTAAAGGGGAACATTATCACAATTTCAAAAGGGTTAAAAACAATAAAAATCAGTTCCCAGTGGCATGTTGTATTTTTTTGAAAATTTTTTCAAAATTTTACCGGTCACCGAATATCCTTAAAAAAGCTTTAAAGTGCTTGATTTTCGCTATATGCGATGCCACTATCCATTTCCCTGTGACGTCATACAGTGCTGCCAATGTAAACAAACAATGGCGAATAGCACAGCAAGATATAGCGACTTTAGCTCGGATTCAGACTCGGATTTCAGCGGCTTAAGCGATTCAACAGATTACGCATGTATTGAAACAGATGGTTGTAGTATGAAAGTATTGAAGAAGAAACTGAAGCTATTGAGCGAATAGCTATTGACGCTATTCATAGCCATAGCATTGCCGAATAGCTGCGTTAGCATCGCCGGTAAAATGTGCGGCCCAAACGATCAGGACTTTCGCATCTTGTGACACTGGAGCAACTTAAATCCGTCGATTGGTAAGTGTTTTTTTCGCATTAAATGTGGGTGGAAGGAAACGTAATATAGTTGCAAATGCATCTGCAGGTTATCCATACATCTCTGTGCCATGTCTGCTTTAGCACCGCCGCTAAATAGCATGTTAGCATCTATTAGCGTAGCATGTTAGCATCGATTAGCTGGCAGTCAACATCAACAAAACTCACCTTTGTGATTACTGTGACTTTATCGTTACAAATGCATCTGCAGGTTATCGATACATCTCTGTGCCATGTCTGCTTTAGCACCGCCGGTAAATAGCATGTTAGCGTCGATTGGCGTAGCATGTTAGCATCGATTAGCTGGCAGTCACGCCGCGACCAAATATGTCTGATTAGCAAATAAGTCAACATCAACAAAACTCACCTTTGTGATTTCGTTGAATTCATCATTGCAAATGCATCTGCAGGTTATCCATACATCTCTGTGACATGTCTGTCATCGCCGGTAAAATGTGGAGACACTTTGGTACATTCAACGGGGGTCTGGCGGCAGACACTTTCGCATCTTCGGGCCAGTGGTGCAACTTGAATCCCTCCCTGTTAGTGTTGTTACATCCTCTGACAACACACCGACGAGCCATTATATCTCCAAGGTTCCAAAAAATAGTCGAAAAAACGGAAAATAACAGAGCTGAGACCCGATGTTTACAATGGGTTGAAAATGAAAATGGCGGCTGTGTTACCTCGGCGACGTCACATTCTGATGTCATCCCCTCCAGAGCGAAAAACAGAAAGGCGTTTAATTCGGCAAAATTCACCCATTTAGATTTCGGAAATCGGTTAAAAAAATATATGGTCTTTTTTCTGCACCATCAAGGTATATATTGACGCTTACATAGTAGGTCTGGTGATAATGTTCCCCTTTAAACAGTAAAAAAGTGAACAGTATAAAGTGCAAATAATGGTGTAAACATTATTTTAAAAAAGCAAAACACACAAACAACCTGAGTGGGATAAAATGTCTATAACTCAGCATCAATACTTGCTCTTGAACAAGTGTGAACTTAAAAAAAACTTATCTACACACTCCCTTCAATTGTTTGCCCCAGTCACGGGGGGCAAACAATTGAAATCCAAGCATAATGGGGAGATTCTTTTTAACAAAGACGAGCACTTCAAGATGCTCAGGTGTCAGCCTGCTCCTGTGTTCATCTATGAGTGCTAAAAAGCCTCTCACTCGCAAGAGTCATTAAAATGTCTTACAACTTTACCACCACGCTTGACTTTATTGTGGCATGTTTTCCACTCCACCTCTTCATCTTTTTTGTTTTTTAGGGTAAAATAATCCCACACAGCTGACATTTTTACCGTAACTTTTAATTCACACGGCCGTCTGAACGGTTAGAACACAGACCTGTGGATGTTTTGACGGTGTGCTGGAAAATGCGAAACGGAGTTTAGGGAGCAGCAGAAGAGTGGAATGTATTATTTAAATCGGTGCGTTGAAAAACACGGGCCGGAGTTTTTTTAATAAACTGGATCTGCATCGGCATTTTCCCATGCCTTGCCGATACGCATTTTTTGGCAAATATCGGCATCCTATCCAAATATCGGATCGGGACAACCCTAGTGCATATATATGTATATATGTATGTATATGTATGTATATGTGTATATGTATGTATATATATGTGTATATACATGTGTGTGTATATATATATATATGTATGTGTATATATATATATGTATATGTGTGTATATATATATATATATATGTGTGTGTGTATATATATGTATATGTGTATGTATATATATATGTATGTATCTGTGTTGGCCCTGCGATGAGGTGGCGACTTGTCCAGGGTGTACCCTGCCTTCCGCCCGATTGTAGCTGAGATAGGCGCCAGCGCCCCCCGCGACCCCAAAAAAGGGAATAAGCGGTAGAAAATGGATGGATGGATGTGTATATATGTATGTGTGTGTGTGTGTGTGTGTGTGTGTGTGTGTGTGTGTGTGTGTGTGTGTGTGTGTGTGAATATATATACATGTTTATATGTATATATACTGTATGTATATCATTTAATGTTTATCAAGAAATCTTTATTTATAAAGCCCTAAATCACAAGTGTCTCAAAGGGCTGCACAAGCCACAACGACATATATATGTATGCATATGTCTGTGTGTGTAATTGTGTGTATATATATATATATATATATATATATATATATATATATGTGTGTGTGTATATATATATATGTGTATATATGTATTTATATATATGTATATATACATGTATATATATATAAAATAGTTTTTAAGTTAGTGTACTTACAGAGATATTAAATATGTGTAATGGAATTAAGTAAGCATCTCTACATTTGATATTTAAATCACAACATTAAGTTCAGTTTTGTAAGGCATTTTTAATTCTGTTGGCAAAAAGGGACAGATGTTATGCTATTATTATGTCGCGCTATCATTGTGTGTGAGAGAGAAAGTGCCTTGACGAGAAGCCAAGTGTGTTGTCAAGAGACGTGCGCGCACACGCACAACTTTTTTTTATGGTGAGTGTAAAAAGTAAGACATATTATCTGGCGTTTTGTTTTGCAATATTATGCAACAGAAACTTTTCTTACCGTCTGATACCTGCTGATCTGTATTTGGGATCTGCATAAATCCTGAATCTGCTTTTGAAGTCCCTGCCGATGAGCTTCTTCTTTTTCTCTATCTTCTTGTTATGGGACATTCACGCTCCGCTGTTGCCATTTGCAATGTAAAGTAATGTAAAGTTCTTACTTACTTATAGCTTTCAGTAAACTCTCCATTAAAGCGCTAAAACATACCGGTGTAGTGAGTTTACATTATTCACCCAAGGAAATTTAGTTATTAGAGAGTTCAGGTCGGACGTTTTTTCACGGGACACATTTCCAATGTGGTTGTTTCCGGATGAGGAGATGCTGCTCCGTTATTGATCTAAGTAAAATCCGAATGTCATTTAAACAGTTAGCTCCATCTTTTGACACTTCTTCCACTCCCGTCCTTGCACGCTACACTGCTACAACAAAGTTGACGTGAAGAAGACGCTCCCGAAGGTAAGCCACGTAAATAAGACCGCCCACAAAACGACGCATCTGGACGCGACTGTCAGAAAGCAGCTTAAAGATGATCTGTAAAACATCAGCTATGCAACATTTTGACCAAATAACCACCATTACATGTTATGTAGACCAAAGGAAAGAGTTTTACATTTAGATAAAAACAAATAATATGACTCCTTTAATGCGCCCTATAGTCCGGTGCACCTTTTATACGGTGCACCGGACTATATACCATTCATCGACGGTGTATACCATTCATCGACGGTGCGCCCTATGGTCCGAAAAATACAGTACTGTTAGTATAAGTTGATTTAGTAAAACAAGTCTGCCATCTTTGCTCTTTTTAAAGGTCACCGTAGCAACAAATGTCCGCCTCCTACATGACGACTGTGAGCACTATAAGTACACATCCTCTAATTGCGCGTATGTTTGCACTTGTGAGGACGTGCAAATGTTGATCTTGTCACAGTTGTTTGCCTTTTTATAAATAGTTTGCACATCCCTTTTACTTTTGTGTCCCCGCTCCCCTAAATTACTCCAAGTCCTGCTTTTGTACTCTTTGTGTACAGAAAGGACTTTCTCTGAATTTTGTTTGAGCGTTTGTTCTTCCTCCCAACAGTACACACTTGTTTGCTTGGCAATAGACTCTCACAAGGCACATACAGCTAATAATAAAAAGCAGCATTTTTTTCATATCATCTACCGTATTTTCCATACCATAGGGCGCACCGGATTGTAAGGTTTGCTGATGAATGGTCAGTTTTTTCATGTATAAGGCGCACCAGATTATAGGGCGCATTAAACTTCCTTGTGATCTACATAACTTGTAATGGTGGTTCTTTGGTCAAAATGTTGCATAGATGATGTTTTACAGATCATCTTCAAGTTGCTTTCTGATGGTCGCTTCAGGATGCGCCATTTTGTGGGCGGTCTTAATTACGTGGCTCACCTTCGACAGCGTCTTTTCCCCGTCATCTTTGTTGTAGCGGTGTAGCGTGCAAGGATGGGAGTGGAAGAAGTGTCAAAAGATGGAGTTAACTGTTTTAATGACATTTAGACTTTACTTAAATCAATCATGGAGCAGCATCTTCTCATCTGTCAACAACAAAACCGGAAATGTGTACCGTGATAAACCGCCCAACCGGAACGCTCTAATAACTAAATTATCTTGGGTGAATAATGTTAACTCACTACACCGGTATGTTTTAGCGCTTTCACTGCGAGTTTACTGACAGATATAAGTAAGAACTAGAGATGTCCGATAATATCGGATTGCCGATAAATGCTTTAAAATGTAATATCGGAAATTATCGGTATCAGTTTCAAAATTATCGGTATCGGTTTCAAAAAGTAAAATTTATGACTTTTTAAAACGCCGCTGTGTACATGGATGTAGGGAGAAATACAGAACGCCAAAAAACCTTAAAGGCACTACTTTTGCATGCTGGCCCCAAGGGATGGCGTGGCGAAGTTGGTAGAGTGGCTGTGCCAGCAATCTGAGGGTTGCTGGTTCAATCCCCACCTTCTACCATCCTAGTCACGTCCGTTGTGTCCTTGGGCAAGACACTTCACCCTTGCTCCTGATGGGTCCTGGTGAGCGCCTTGCATGGCAACTCCTGCTGTCAGTGTGTGAATGTGTGTGTGAATGGGCGAATGTGGAAATACTGTCAAAGCGCTTTGGGCTCCTTAAAAAAAGAGTCAAATATTTTGTTAATTCATGTATGTTACGGTTAGCATGCTACCGTAAAGATGCCTGATGTTTAAGTTAATAGTGCAGGTATACCCTTCCAGAGTCAAATATTTTGTTAATTCATGTATGTTACGGTCAGCATGCTACCGTAAAGATGCCTGATGTTTAAGCCAATTTTGCAGGTATACACCTCAGTCAAATATTTTGTTACTTAACGCATGCTAGATTTTTAGCGCATTACATCTAATACCGAAATGATGGTCTGATTACAAGAACATTTGAAAAAGGATAATTTGGGCTTCTGAATGTTTTATAGGCTGGAATAGAGTGACTCCAATTGGCTCAATGGTTAGCTGACTTTTGCTAGCGTTTATTTACGATTTAGAATGTAATAAAAAAAAACATATGTGCTTGTCTTAGGATAAGGATTGGGAATGATAGGCAAAATAAAAAAAAAAAGTACAGTTCCCCTTTTAAAAGACATAAAATCCTGTTCTTTATGAGCTCCATGACAGTGCATTTATCATCATCATCATCCTCATCATCCTCATCATCATATTCCCTTGAGTGATATATGATTAAAGCGAGGGTTTTGCGAACATAATCGTCTGTTGCTTTATCGTTTTCCAGATGTTCACAAACAGCGACGAGGCAGTCATCAATAAGAAGCTACCTAAGGAGCTGTTGCTGCGGTGAGTGACATTTGCAAAACACACACACAAAAAAAAACCGTAGCGGCTTGAACACGTTTTCCCTCGACTCCGTGCGGAGCGATGTGGAGTATTCAAAGGCGCCATTGGCCTCCTCCTTGCTCAAACAAACATAATGCATTCATGCCCTTTAGCAAATATATCACCAAACCTGCAAGGCTTCTTCTTTATTCCCTATTGAACCTCCGCTGCCTGCATGTTTAAAAGTCTTAATTAAATCAGATGCCTTTAGGTTATACAACATTCAAATTGTTCTCAGACGAGGGGCAGGGGGGAAAAAAAAAAAAAACACAACATAAGCCTCTTATCAAAATGAAGGCCATAACTCAGCCCTCGGCCTCGCCAGCCCAAACGCTCATCTTGTGAGGTCGTCTGCATCGAAGCTCGCAAACTATTACACTCTGCGCTGGTACCTCTCTGGCTAGTAGTTCCACTTATTATTAGCCTGTGAGGTTCCCACATCATAGAGCGGAGACAAGCACCAAATTGGCTGTGCATCCTGATGAATTATTCAAACATTCGTGGCGGCCCGCCATTAATGCGTTTGGACCGCCACAAATACAAATCCCAAAACCAGTGTAGTTGGCACGTTGTGTAAATCGTAAATAAAAACAGAATACAATGATTTGCAAATCCAACAGCTCGCTTTAATGTGTGCAGCAAGCTGTCGGAGATACTTCATCAGTCTGTGGCCAGCGCCCTGTACTTTCAATCATCAATCATCCATCCATCTTCCTCCGCTTATCTGAGGTCGGGTCGCGGGGGAAGTAGCCTAAGCAGGGAAGCCAATACTTTCCTGTCCTCCCAGCCACTTCATCCAGCTCTTCCCGGAGGATCCCGAGGCGTTCCCAGGCCACCCGGGAGACATAGTTTCCCCAACGTGTCCTGGGTCTTCCCCGTGGCCTCCTACCAGTTGGACGTGCCCTAAACACCTCCTTAGGGAGGCATTCGGGTGGCATCCTGAACAGATGCCCGAAGCACCTCATCTGGCTCCTCTCGATGAGGAGGAGCAGCGGCTTTACTTTGAGCTCCTCCCGGATGACAGAGCGTCTCACTCTATCTCTAAGGGAGAGCCCCGCCGCCCGGTGGAGGAAACTCATTTCGGCGGCTTGTACCCTTGATCTTATCCTTTTGGTCATGACCCAAAGCTCATGACCGTAGGTGAGGATGGGAACATAGATCGACCGGTAAATTGAGAGCTTTGCCTTCCGGCTCAGCTCCTTCTTCACCACAACAGATCGATACAGCGTCCACATTACTGAAGACGCTGCACCGATCCGCCTGTCGATCTCACGATCCAATCTTCCCTCACTCGTGAACAAAACTCTTCGGTACTTGAACTCCTCCACTTGGTGCAGGGTCTCCTCCTCAACCCGGAGATGACACTCCACCCTTTTCCGGGCAAGAACTATGGACTCGGACTTGGAGGTGCTGATTCTTATCCCAGTATCTTCACACTCGGCTGCGATCCGATCCAGTGAGAGCTGGAGATCCTGGCCAGATGAAGCCGCCAGGACCATATCATCTGCTAAAAGCAGAGACCTAATCCTGCAGCCACCAAACCGGATCCCCTCAACACCTTGACTGTGCCTAGAAATACTGTCCATAAAAGTTATGAACGGGGTCGGTCACAAAGGGCAGCCTTGGCGGAGTCCAACCCTCACTGGAAACGTGTCCGACTTACTGCCGGCAATGTGGACCAAGCTCTGACGCATCAATCAATCAATGTTTATTTATATAGCCCTAAATCACAAGTGTCTCAAAGGGCAGCACAAGCCACAACGTCATCCGCGGTACAGAGCCCACATAAGGGCAAGGGAAAACTCACCCCAGTGGGACGTCGGTGACAATGACTATGAGAAACCTTGGAGAGGACCGCATATGTGGGCAACCCCCCCAACCCCCTCTAGGGGAGACCGAAAGCAATGGATGTCAAGCAGGTCTAACATGATATTGTGAGAGTCCAGTCCATAATGGATCCAATATAGTAGCGAGAGTCCTGTCCAAAGTGGAGCCAGCAGGAGACCATCCCAAGCGGAGACAGGGCAGCAGCGCAGATATGTCCCCAAACGATGCGCAGGCGAGCAGTCCATCCCGGGTCCCGACTCTGAACAGCCAGCACTTCATCCAGTTGATCTGTGTCCCCCTCGCCTCTACAAGGGAGAGGGGGGCAGAGGAGAAAAGAAAAGAAACAGCAGATCAACTGGTCTAAAAGGAGGTCTATTTATAAGCTAAAGTATACAAATGAGTTTTAAGATGGAACTTAAATGCTTATACTGTGGTAGCATCTCAAACTTTTACCGGGAGGGCATTCCAGAGTACTGGAGCCTGAATAGAAAACGGTCTATAGCCAGCAGACTTTTTTTGGGCTCTCGGAATCACTAATAAGACGGAGTTCTTTGAAGGCAGATTTCTTGCCGGGACATATGGTACAATACAATCGGCAAGATAGGATAGAGCTAGACCGTGTAGTATTTTATATGTAAGTAGTAAAACCTTAGTCACATCTTAAGTGCACAAGAAGCCAGTGCAGGTGAGCCAGTATAGGTTTAATATGATCAAACTTTCTTGTTTTTGTCAAAAGTCTAGCAGCCACATTTTGTACAAACTGTAATCGTTTAATGCTAGACATGGGGAGACCTGCAGTGGTTTTTTTGGGGCAGCAGCACCAGCAAAAAGGGACTCAAACCGGATGTCACGACCCGGATAGGACACTGGACAGAGATGCAGGATTTGGGAAACAGATATTTATTCCGAAAAGGGAAGGGGTCCAAAAAGGGACAAACAAAACAGGCTATCAAAACAGAACTAACATGACCTCTAAATCTGTGGTTCTCAAATGGGGGTGCACGTACCCCAGGGGGTACTTGAAGGCATGCCAAGGGGTACGTGAGATTTAAAAAAAACATTCTAAAAATAGCAACAATTCAAAAATCCTTTATAAATATATTTATTGAATAATACTTCAACAAAATATGAATGTAAGTTCATAAACTGTGAAAAGAAATGCAACAATGAAATATTCAGAGTTGACAGCTGGATTTTTTGTGGACATGTTCCATAAATATCGATGTTGAAGATTTATTCTTTTGTGAAGAAATGTTTAGAATTAAGTTCATGAATCCAGATGGATCTCTATTACAATCCCCAAAGAGGGCACTTTAATTTGATGAATACTTCTATGTGTAGAAATCTTTATTTATAATTGAATCACTTTTTTATTTTTCAACAAGTTTTTTTTTAATTTTTATATCTTTTTTTCCAAATAGTCCAAGAAAGACCACTACAAAAGAGCAATATTTTGCACTGTTATACAATTTAATAAATCAGAAACTGATGACATAGTGCTGTATTTTACTTCTTTATCTCTATTTTTCAACCAAAAATGCTTTGCTCTGATTAGGGGGTATTTGAATTAAAAAAATGTTCACAGGGGTTACATCACTGAAAAAAGGTTGAGAATGACTGCTCTAAAATAACAAAAATCTCAATAAACTCAAAAAGCTCTGGCTGCAGAGGGGGAAAAAAGGTGCTAAGAATACAAAATGCAAAAATACAACAAAAAGCAATGCCAGGAAGCTAATCTTACCTGACCAAAAGGTTTACAAACACAGAATCTCCCGTTGGTCAAAAAAGTAAAAAACGTGGCAACGGCTGTAGACGAGGAACACTGGAGGTACGCACAAGAAGATACAAAACACTCTTGCACCGGACAGAAGGAGGACGAGACATTTATACACATGAGGGAGGGAGACACAGGTGGACACAAACAGGCATTCAGGAAAGACCGGTGAAACGGGAGGAAGGGCAAGTGATCTGAAACAGTTTTGGTAAATTGACTTACTTGTGGTTTCCCTCTCTGCATGAAAGTTTAAATTGAGCATATATTAATGCAGTATGAACAAGAATGTTTTAATGTTGATACAGAATCATCATACTGCTGTGATTATATGCTTCAAGTTTTCATTCAGGGCTAAGGCAAAATATCGAGATATGGCCTAAAAATATCAAGATATTAAAAAAAGGCCATATCCCCCAGCCCTACTGACAACTTCCGATTGTTTTCTTTGGTTAAAAATAGAACAAGCACATTCTGAAAATGTACAAATCATAATGTTGTCTTGTTTTTTTACACTTACATGGTGCGGTTAATAGTAGGGATGCACTGAATAATCGGTCGCCGAATATGGCAAAAAAAAGCCACATTCGGCCTTCGGTGGAATGAGTTAAAAGCAAGGCCGAATAGTGGCGTGTGACGCAATGACGCAATTTTTTGACGCGGTGACGCAATCAACCAACGTGCAGTGACGCGGTGACGTTGAAACCCGGTGCCTTCGGGAAAATGTCAGCAGTGTGGAGATGTTTTAAAGGGGAACATTATCACCAGACCTATGTAAGCGTCAATATATACCTTGATGGTGCAGAAAAAAGACCATATATTTTTTTAACCGATTTCCAAACTCTAAATGGGTGAATTTTGGCGAATTAAACGCCTTTCTGTTTATCGCTCTTTTTGTGATGACGTCAGAACGTGACGTCTCCGAGGTAATACAGCCGCCATTTTCGTTTTCAACACATTACTAACACCGGGTCACAGCTCTGTTATTTTCCGTTTTTTCGACTATTTTTTAGAACTTTAGTTGGTGTGTTGTCGGAGGGTGTAACAACACTAACAGGGAGGGATTCAAGTTGCACCACTGGCCCAAAGATGCGAAAGTGTCTGCCGCAAGACCCCCATTGAATTTGCCAAAGTGTCTCCACATTTTTCCGGCGATGACAGACATGTCACAGAGATGTATGGATAACCTGCAGATGCATTTGCAACGATAAAGTCAACAAAATCACAAAGCCGAGTTTTGTTGATGTTGACTTATGTGCTAATCAGACATATTTTGTTGCGGCGTGACTGCCAGCTAATCGATGCAAACATGCTACGCTAATCGATGCTAACATGCTATTTACCGGCGGTGCTAAGGCAGACATGGCACAGAGATGTATGGATAACCTGCAGATGCATTTGCAACTATAAAGTCAACAAATTCACAAAGGTGAGTTTTGTTGATGTTGACTGGCAGCTAATTGATGCTAACATGCTACGCTAATCGATGCTAACATGCTATTTACTGGCGGTGCTAAAGCAGACATGTCACAGATATGTATGGATAACCTGCAGATGCATTTGCAACGATAAAGTCAACAAAATCACAAAGGTGAGTTTTGTTGATGTTGACTTATTTGCTAATCAAACATATTTTGTTGCGGCGTGACTGCCAGCTAATCGATGCAAACAGGCTACGCTAATCGATGCTAACATGCTATTTACCGGCGGTGCTAAAGCAGACATGGCACAGAGATGTCTGGATAACCTGCAGATGCATTTGCAACTATAAAGTCAACAAATTCACAAAGGTGAGTTTTGTTGATGTTGACTGCCAGCTAATCGATGCTAACATGCTACGCTAATCGACGCTAACATGCTATTTACTGGCGGTGCTAAAGCAGACATGGCACAGAGATGTATGGATAACCTGCAGATGCATTTGCAACTATATTACGTTTCCTTCCACCCACTTTTAATGTGAAAAAAACACTTACCAATCGAAGGATTTAAGTTGCTCCAGTGTCACGATATGCGAAAGTCCTGATCGTTTGGTCCGCACATTTTAGCGGCGGTGCTAACGCAGTTATTCGGCCATGCTATGGCTATGAATAGCGTCAATGGCTATTCGCTCAATAGCTGCAGTTTCTTCTTCAATACTTTCATACTCCAACCATCCGTTTCAATACATGCGTAATCTGTTAAATCGCTGAAATCCGAGTCTGAATCCGAGCTAATGTCGCTATATCTTGCTGTGGTATTCGCCCGTTGTTTGTTTACATTGGCAGCACTGTATGACATCACAGGGAAATTGACAGTCGCATCGCAAATAGCGAAAATCAAGCACTTTAAAGCTTTTTTTAGGGGTATTCAGGGACCGGTAAAATTTTGAAAAAAACTTCAAAAAATACTACAAGCTACTGGGAACTGATTTTTATTGTCTTTAACCCTTTTGAAATTGTGATAATGTTCCCCTTTAAAGTGTCGGAAAATGACAAAAGAATTGCAGTTTGCAACGAATGTTCAGCCAAACTGTCTCGAGGAGGTGCCTCAGCAAAGACCTTCAGCACTACTGCTTTAATTGATCATTTAAAAGCCAAACACCCATAAAAGCATGCCGAGTACGAGAGAGAGGCGGCTGCGGCTGCAGCTGCAGCAGCTGAAAAGAGACCTGGTCACAGCACTTGATTGCCCACCCCGTCCGTGGCCGACGTCTTTGAGAGGACGAAAAAGTTATCGACTGACAGTGCCAAAGCAAACGGAATTACAAAGAAGGTAATGGAGTTTATGGCTTTGGATGATCAACCGTTTAGTGTTGTGGAGGACATTGGCTTTCGGAGACTCATGGAGCACATTGAGCCCCGTTACACGATACCCAGCAGACGGTATTTCTTCTGTTTACATTATTAGCCTGTTGTGTAGGCTACCTGTATAAGTCTATGACGTTACAAGCACACACTTATTGAGATTTACTTGAGCCTTCTGTTTACATTATTAGCCCATCTACTGTGGCTAAGCAGACTTGCCAAAATGACAATAATTCATTTGTTGTGGGTTTATCCACTTTAATGCACTTTATTTTTTGGGGGAATGCATGTTTTGTTTGAAGACCTAATATAAATGAAAAACTTTGTGCTTTTTTTGAAAAGCAAAGGCTACTGGAAAATTAAAAAAATGTCAATATTCAATAAAAATGTACTTTATTTGAAAAACATGTCTAAAAAGGTATTCTAGGCTATTTATGCAATATAAAAACACCTGTAAAAACTGCATTCATTATTCGGTATTCGGCTTCGGCCACAAATTTCCATTTTGGTGCATCCCTAGTTAATAGTATTCTCTCTTTATTTGTTGTCATTTATACTTTCTGAATAAATTATGTGACAATGTTCATCAAACAACTCATTGGTGTTAATTTTCAATCTATCAAGATAAAAAAAATATATCAATATCCAATTACAGGATGTTATTTATATAGTTTGCTCATTTTCTTCGACTTACGTGCTAACATCACATGTTTTTTTGGTGTTTTTTTTTTTTAACATATTTAGCATAATCTACAAAGATACAAATAATTCCTATTGCAACGTCTAGTGGACACGTATAGAACAGCAGTTCCTTTCAGTGAAAAATTTCGGGTAATTTTTATACTTGCAAATTCACCCTTACGTTTGACACCCTTGGTCTAAAGCATGGGTGTCAAACTCTGGCCCGCCGTGTAATTATTTAATTTGGCCCTTGAGGCAATATCAATTTAGCATTAGAGCTGGCCCGCCGGTGTTATACAGCGTCGGTGCCGCTGTCACACCGCATTCACCGCTAATACTCATACTTGCAGACACCCCTAATTTTCCCGGTAGACTCCCGAAGTTCAGTGCCCCTCCCGAAAATCTCCCGGAGCAACCATTCTCCCGTATTTCTACCGATTTCCACCTGGACAACTATATTGGGGGCGTGCATTTAAGGCACTGCCTTTAGCGTTCTCTACAACCTGTCGTCACGTCCGCTTTTCCTCCATACTAACAGCGTGTCACATAATATTTGCGGCTTTTACACACACACACACACACACACACACACACACACACACACGCACGAGTGAATACATGGCATACTTGGTCAACAGCCATACAGGTCACACTGAGGGTGGCCGTATAAAAAACTTTAACACTGTTACAAATATGCGCCACACTGTGAACCCACACCAAACAAGAATGACAAACACATTTCGGGTGAACATCCGCACCGTAACACAACAGAATAAATACCCAGAACCCCCTGCAGCACTAACTCTTCCGGGAAACTTCCAGCAAACTGACCAATAATTAACGTTTTATTCATGCATTTTCTCTTGCTACTTCAGGGCTTGAATGTTTGGTTCATTCATTATTATTTTATTATTAGCCTGTGGAAAAAATTTGATATTTCCCTCAGAAGATTGCAAATCGAAAAAAAGGCATAACGTTTTATTTAAATTTTATTTGATATGCACCTGGGGATAGGTTGATTGGCAACACTAAATTGGCCCTAGTGTGTGAATGTGAGTGTGAATGTTCTGTCTATCTGTTTTGGCCCTGTGATGAGGTGGCGACTTGTCCAGGGTGTACCCTGCCTTCCGCCCGATTGTAGCTGAGATAGGCGCCAGCGCCCCCCGCGACTCCGAAAGGGAATAAGCGGTAGAAAATGGATGGATGGATGGATGCCATTAATATTTTTTTAATTATTCTTATTCTTATTCTTATTATTGTTATTTAAAACTGGATTTTGCATGTCATTAAAGTTATATAAGCCTTGTTTGTTCAATATTTAATGCAAAACTTGTTCTGTTTAAAATTTTGGCCCACTCTGTATTTGAGTTTGACACCCCTGGTCTAAAGTGTCTTTGTCTGTCTTCCAGAATCTTCTCATTTCTGGATGTGGTGACGCTGTGTCGCTGTGCTCAAGTTTCACGAGTGAGTGTGTGCATATAATTGTACCAAGTTAATTTTTCGTGGTACATGCCCACAATGATTGGTCTGCCGCTCTGCTCCCTCTCAGTCCTGGAATGTCCTGGCGCTGGACGGCAGCAACTGGCAGCGGATCGACCTCTTTAACTTCCAGCGGGACATCGAGGTGAACTTCTAGCATGTCTGCCTGATAGCGCGCGTGTGGAGCGCAGGCACTTTGTACGCTGGTGTGTCTTGCAGGGTCGGGTGGTGGAGAACATCTCAAAGCGATGCGGGGGCTTCCTGAGGAAGCTGAGCCTGCGGGGGTGCCTCGGCGTGGGCGACAGTGCCCTGAGGTGAGGCCCACCTCGTAGAGGGGATGACTTTAAGGCTTTTTGCCCTCACATGAACGTCAATACCTTGTTTTTCCCAGGACGTTCTCTCAGAACTGCAGGAACATTGAGCTGCTCAGTTTGAACGGCTGCACCAAGATCACGGACAGGTGCGTCAGTGATTTTTTTTTTTTTACCTGTTATAATACTTGAGTCGATATTGAAAGGGTAAAAAAAACACATTTTGGTGTGTTTTATAGCACACACTCATGTAAAAAATATACAACATAAAGTAGCAAGAAACAGGTCAATAATGAATAAAGCAAAACATGTTTTAGACCCAAAATCACTTCATATTCTCTACTGCTCGCTAGTGTTACCATATCTGAGTTATTGTGTAGAAATATGGAGAAAAAACTATAAATGTGCGCTTCATTCACTAAAAGTGTTACAAAAAAAGATCAATTAGAATAATACATAAGGTTGGATATAGAGAACATACAAACCTTTTATTTATTTAATCACAAATATTGAAATTCAACGATTTAGTGCATTTTCAAACAGCTAAAATGATGTACAAGTTAAACTATAACTGCTACTCAAGAATGTACAACAATTCTTCTCAACAAAAGAGGAAAAATATTACTTTTGAGAAAAATCTAATTTAAAACATTTGTATGCGCGTACAACGCTTAAAACCTTTAGCATATCCGTATGTGGAATTAAATTATGGAATGGATTTGCCAAAGAAATCAAACAAAGTACCAATATGATTCAGTTTAAGAGACTGTTCAAACTACAAGTGTTCACAAAGTACAGAGAACAATAATTATGATGAACATCTTAAACACCTTTTAAAAAATATTTTTTATTGAGACAATGATTATTTATGTATTTAATATTTGTTTACTTACTATGGTACCGTATTTTTGGGAGTATAAGTCGCACCTGCCGAAAATGCATAATAAAGAAGTAAAAAAACATTTATAAGTCGCTCTGGAGTATAAGTCGCATTTTTGGGGGAAATTTATTTGATAAAATCCAACTTCAAGAATATAAATTTGAAAGGCAATTCAAAATAAATAAAGAATAGTGAACACAGGCTGAATAAGTGTACGTTATATGAATAAATAACCAACTGAGAACGTCCCTGGTATATTAACGTAACATATTATGGTAAGAGACATTCAAATAACTATAACATATAGAACATGCTATATGTTTACCAAACAATCTGTCACTCCTAATTGCTAAATCCGATGAAATCTTTTACGTTTAGTCTCTTACGTGAATGAGCTAAATAATATAAATTGATATTTTACGGTAATGTGGTAATAATTTCACACATACGTCGCTCCCGAGTATAAGTCGCACCCCTGGTTAAACTATGAAAAAAATTGCGACTCATAGTCCGAAAAATATATTATTTATTTATTATTTGTTTGTTCACTGTTCTGTTACAGAAAACAAGGAAATAAGATCAAATTGCTATGGTATGAAAAGGGGTAGGATTAAATTTGCTCAGCTTCTTCCTACTCCTTTTTGGATGTACTGTAATGAAACAACTGGAAATATGTGATGAATTACATTGTATTGTATGCATGTTCGAAATAAATGGAAAAAAAATGAAACTTTTTGTGTGTGGCATAAACACTTGTCTTTTGCAGCACCTGTAACAGCCTGAGCAAGTTCTGCCCAAAACTAAAGCACCTGGACCTCACCTCGTGTACCTCAATCACCAACCTGTCACTCAAAGCTCTCAGGTGAAACTTTTGTGGTAAAACAAAAGCTAAGTGCTTAACAGTTTAGCCATCAATCAATTGTTTTAGATGTAAATATAAACGGAATACAATGATTTGCAAATCCTTTTCAACCCATATTCAATTGAATGCACTACAAAGACAAGATATTTGATGTGGAAACTCATAAACCAGATTTTTTTGTGCAAATAATAATTAACTTAGAATTTCATGGCTGAAACACGTGCCAAAGTAGTTGGGAAAGGGCATGTTCTCCACTGTGTTACATCACCTTTTCTTTTAACAACACTCAATAAACATTTGGGAACTGAGGAAACTAATTGTTGAAGCTTTCTAAAGTGGAATTCTTTCCCACTCTTGTTTTATATAGAGCTTTAGTCGTTCAACAGTCCGGGGTCTCCGCTGTCGTATTTTACGCTTCATAATGCGCCACACATTTTCGATGGGAGAGAGGTCTGGACTGCAGGCGGGCCAGGAAAGTACCCACACTCTTTTTTTACGAAGCCACGCTATTGTAACACGTCTTTGTAGCATATTCAACTGAACATGGGTTGAAAATGATTTGCAAATCATTGTATTCAGTTTATATTTACATCTAACACAATTTCCCAACTCATATGGACATAGGGTTTGTATAACCCATCCGTTTAGCAAAGGCATAAGTTTGTGTTGAAAAAAAAATCGAGTATGTGTTTCGCTTTAAGATGATATTTCAAACTTGATGAGCGCTGATGATAAAAATGTTTGTTGCTGCGATACCAACAAGCTATACCTTTTTATCCAAAGTTCTGTTTTAAATCGTAATTGGCCGCCGCCTCTCATCGTGATCACAGACTATATGACAAATGCGTGCGTCGTCCGGGTAAGCCTTAAATCTCTTATCTCTCTTTTTGTTACTTCTCAGTGAGGGCTGTCCACTGTTGGAGCAGCTCAACATCTCCTGGTGTGATCAGGTCACCAAAGACGGCATCCAGGCTCTGGTTCGGTGCTGTCCTGGACTCAAGGGCCTTTTTCTCAAAGGCTGCACACAGGTGCATTAGCTAAGACTGAGACTGATGTCCTTTTTGTATTTGTTTTGATCCTTTTCCTTTTTTCTTAGCTGGAGGATGAGGCACTGAAGCATATTGGGGCGCACTGTCCTGAGTTGGTCACGCTCAACCTGCAGACATGCTCTGTAAGTACAGTCAATATGAAAACAGTCTTAATACGGAACAGTGGAACTCGCTTATCTTATCTTTTATGCTTATATTCATCTTAATATTTAATATTCTTATCTAACAGAGCTATTTTCAATAAACAACACAGCTTCAATACATGCCTAAATCTTTCTGGTTGTGTTCTAGTGTTACCATATTTAGTTATTATGAATAAATATGGGGAAATAGCTACACAAGTAAACTTCATTCACAAACCGTATTACAAAAGAGGTTTGTAAGAATAAGTCATAATGTTGAATATTGGGAAAAAGATGTAGAACATTACAGCTAAAATATTGAGATTCAATGATTTGGTGCATTTGCAAACTGCTAAAATTTTATACAAAGCAAAGTATTTTCTGCTTTGATTGATTGATTGAAACTTTTATTAGTAGATTGCGCAGTACAGTACATATGCCGTACAATTGACCACTAAATGGTAACACCATAATAACTTTTTCAACTTGTCAATTATCAATTCATGGTACAAATATACACTATCAGCATAATACAGTCATCACACAAGTTAATCATCAGCATATGCTACCCAAGAATGTAGAACAATTCTTCCCAGCAAAACCTTGTTTATGTTGTGTTACGGTGCGTATGTTCTCCCGAAATGGGTTTGTCATTGGTGTTTGGTGTGGGTTCACAGTGTAGCGCATATTTGTAACAGTCTTATAAAGTTGTTTCTACGGCCACCCTCAGTGTGACCTGTATGGCTGTTGATCAAGTATGTGTTGCATTCACTTGTTTGTGTGAGAAAAGCTTTAGATATTATGTGATTGGGCTGACATGCAAAGGCAGTGCCTTTAAAGTTTATTGGCGCTTTGTACTCCTCCCTATGTCCGTGCACACAGAAGCGTTTTAAAAAGTAATAAATGTTACTATTTGAAACCGATACTGATAATTTCCGATATTTCATTTTAAAGCATTTATCGGCCGATAATATCAGCAGTCCGATATTATCGAACATCTCTAGTTGTAACGACAAGCAGACAGTCCCTAATGTTTTATGAAGGAGGGATAACCTCTGGCACCAAGTCTATTTGTGGCAGTCTGAATAAAAATTTAATAACAACATGTATAAGAAATACGAGAAGGAAATATGCATCAAGAAAAACAGAGCAATTTATATACTCTTTTGGGTCTCAATTTAAGCAGTCGACCATGTGTGTCGACTTAAGCTGGGACTTTTTTAAATAATAATGATAACGACCTAATGAGTTGTTCGACATTAACCGGTTCCACTATAAACCCAATATTGCCGCCTTGCCCGTCTGTATCAGACCAAAAACCCTTTCCTATGTCTGCTCGAGCAGCAGATCACAGACGAAGGCCTCATCACCATCTGCCGGGGTTGTCACCGTCTTCAGTCGCTCTGCGTGTCGGGCTGCGCCAACATAACAGACGCCATCTTGCACGCGCTCGGACAGAACTGCCCACGCCTAAGGTAAAATTAAACCCTCAAAGGGTTCAGGTTGGTCAATAAATTAATGTTAGTGTTGTTTTCACCCCAAATGAGTCACCCTACTGTAAAAAGCAGTATTTCATGCACCTTTTGTCCTTTGGTAGAATATTAGAAGTGGCTCGCTGCTCTCAACTTACAGACGTGGGCTTCATAACATTAGCGAGGGTGAGTCTGTGCGTACTTCTTCACTGCGATATTGTTCTGTGTTTCGTTATATTGACTAAACAAGTCTGATCAAATGTCTTTGTAGAATTGTCACGAGCTTGAGAAGATGGATTTAGAAGAATGTGTCCAGGTAAGTAAACAGTTTTATTTAATTTGTTTTACAAAAGCAGTATTTTTTTGGTTCATGTTAGTGTCTACTTGGTGTGTTTTGATCGCCACTTTGCATCACATTTCAATTTAAAGGTACTATATGTAATAATTTCATGTCAAGTCATTATTAAATGGCCCTGATATGTCAAAAGGCATTATTAAAGGCCTACTGAAACCCACTACTAACGACCACGCAGTCTGATAGTTTATATATCAATGATGAAATATAAACATTGCAATACAGGCCAATACGGCCTTTTTAGTTTACTAAATTGCAATTTTAAATTTTGCGCGACGAATCCTGTTGAAAACGTCGGTATGATGACACGTGCGCGTGTTGTCCCGGATTGTAGCGGACATTTTGTTCCAGCCCGATCCCAGCTATAACTCTTCTGCTTTAATCGCATTATTACACAGTATTCTGGACATCTGTGTTACTGAATCTTTTGAAATTTGTTCAATTAATAATAGAGACGTCAAAGAAGAAAGATGTAGGTGGGAAGCTGTGTATTGCGGCTGCCTTTAACAACACAAACACAGCTGGTGTTTCCTTGTTTACATTCCCGAAGGGGAAGCTTTACTATGGAACAGAGCGGTCAAGCGAACATGGTTCTCTACCACATGTCAGCCGGCAGGTTTCGGTGAGAAAATTGTGGTAATAAGTCGGCTCTTACCGTACACATTGAGTGGAGCTTACGTCGTTCCTCGTGCACCTGTCAAAGAGGCAGCTGCGACTCTCTTGCCTCCTCCGCACACACCCGTGGCCACACCCCTCCGACTTTCATGTACGACTACATAATCTCACTAAAACACTAGTAACGCAATAACCAGACAAGGTATTTTCTAGAATTTTCTTAGTAAATGTGTCTAATAACATCTGAATCGCTCCCACTGCCCTCTTTTTTTTTTTTTTCCTAGTCCTTCATTCTCACTATCCCCATCCACAAATCTTTCATCCTCGCTCAAATTAATGGGGAAATCGTCGCTTTCACGGTCCGAATCGCTCTCGCTGCTGGTGGCCATGATTGTAAACAATGTGAGGATGTGAGGAGCTCCACAACCAGTGACGTCACGCGCACATTGTCTGCTACTTCCGGTACAGGCAAGGCTTTTTTATTAGCGACCAAAAGTTGCAAACTTTATCGTGGATGTTCTCTACTAAATCCTTTCAGCAAAAATATGGCAATATTGCGAAACGATCAAGTATGACAGATAGAATGGACCTGCTATCCCCGTTTGAATAAGAAAATCTCATTTCAGTAGGCCTTTAAATTATGTTCTTTTTGAATACTTTATAATTGATAACGGTAGTTCAGACGGGATATGCTCATTTCAAAATTATATTTACAGACCCGAAATATTGTTATTGTTTTCATTTCGATGCCCCGCCCCCCCCACCGTTTGACCAATTAAAAAGTCTGAGTGTGTCACATCCAGGTTTCCAGTTACGCATCGCCATTTTCGTCTAGCTACTGCTATAGGACAGCTTGCTCATAGGTGAAAGGTCGGAACGATCGTTTCAATGGCCTGAGAGTACAATGACTTAAAGAGGCCCTCTTATGCAAAATCAACTTTTCTTACCTGTTGTTCTTGTGTATTTGGGATCTGCCTAAGTCCCGAAAATGTGAAATCAAACCACAAAGGCATAGTGGAGCTATTTATAAATTAATCTTGCCTTGCTTCATACTCACTCGATCGGTTCGCAGCCGAGTGTGAAGCGACTGGGATGAGAATCAGCACCTCCAAGTCCGAGTCAATGGTTCTCGCCTGGAAAAGGGTGGAGTGCCATCTCCGGGTTGGAGAGGAGACCCTCCTCCAAGTGGAGGAGTTAAAGTACCTCGGAGTCTTGTTCACGAGTGAGGGAAGAGTGGATCGTGAGATCGACAGGCGGATCGGTGCGGCATCTTCAGTAATGCGGACGCTGTATCGATCCGTTGTTGGGAAGAAGGAGCTGAGCCGGAAGGCAAAGCTCTCAATTTACCGGTCGATCTACGTTCCCATCCTCACCTATGGTCATGAGCTTTGGGTTATGACTGAAAGGACAAGATCCCGGGTACTTGTTCATACTTCCTCCAAACGATTCGTTGGGAAAAACAAAATGTGACGTGATCAGATTATCCATACATGGTAGAGATTAACCTGAAGTGTTTTGCGCAAGGTTGCCATTGTAATCAGACAATGTAGTCAAGAAGCCCCTTCTTTTTCTCTGTTCTCTCGTTGTGGGGCAGACTGGTTCGTACATGCACATGTGTCTTTCACTGTTGCTATTTCCAATACAAAGTAGTGTGTAGTTTGAACTTGTATCTGTCAGTAACCTTGCAATGGAAGTGCTAAAAGCCACAATATGGCTGACGGGGAGAAGACTCTGTCAAAGTGGAGGCATGTAAATAAGACCGCCTACTAAACGGCGCATGCTGAAGAGACGGTCTGCAAAACATAATCTATGTAAAATCATGAGCAAAGAACCACCATTGCATGTTACGTAGACCATAAGGAAGTGTTTGATATGCGTTTCTCATTCTCATCCCATTGGGTTGAGTTTTTCCTTGCCCTGATGTGGGATCTGAGCCAAGGATGTCGTTGTGGCTTGTGCAGCCCTTTTAGACACTTGTGATTTAGGGCTATATAAGTAAACATTGATTGATTGATTGATAAATGTAGAAAAAAATGACCCATTTTAACGGGAGTATTCACACACCATTTGTCTCGTTTTTTCTGGCATTTGTGGAGGTCTTGGAACCCCATAAATATCGAGGTTCTACTGTAAACTCAAGTTTTAGCAAACCTTTTAGCATCTGTTTGACATTGTAATTGTATTTTGTATTTTAGCTGTTAATGTATTTATTTGTGTTACTTTTTAATGGACTTGGATTTATTTTATTTTATTATATAACTAATTTGTACGTACCTGAATTGACGACATTTGCGATGTGTGCACTTTGTGCTCCGTTGATAGACTGTTTTATTCATTGAGCTTTTAAAGCGTTTGTTTTATTGTCTATGATTCATGGCATTGTTTGCGTCAGACCACAGATGAAACACTTACACAGCTGTCAATATACTGCCCTCAAAACGGCGCATTCTGATGAGACGGTCTGCAAAACATAATCAATGCAAAAGTTTGAGCAAAGAACCACTGATGCATGTTATGTAGACCATAAGGAAGTGTTTGAAATGTTGAAAAAAAATTACCCTTTTTACGGGAGTATTCACACACCATTTATCTCGTTTTTTCCCACATTGTTGGAGGTCATGGAACCATATTTGCCAACCATCCCAATTTTCCAAGGAGACTCCCGAATTTCAGTGCCCCTCCAGAAAATCCCCCGGGGCAACCATTCTCCCGAATTTCTCCCGATTTCCACCCGGACAACCATATTGGGGGCGGGCCTTAAAGGCACTGCCTTTAGCGTCCTCTCTCACTTGAAAAGGAGACTATTATATATGTCTCCGTTATCCATAGGTTTATCTATAAACCATAAAGTAAGCAGGCATGGAGCTATTTGTCAGCGTGTGTTTGTTCCAGCCGGCACGTTAATACACTGACACACAACATCCGGATTCCCATCATGCATTGCTTCAAAACTATGTCCAAAAACATAACAGACGAAGCAGAAGAACGAAGAAGAGACATGGCTACGACGAGTAAGAAGAAGAAGTATGCTTGCAAGTTCCAAAATGATTGGAAAAAAATATTTTCAGTTCATCCAGGACAGTTCGAAGGGGAAGGTGTATGCTGCCTGCAAATTTTGTGGATCAGACTTCTCCATTAAACACGGTGGATGAACGGATATACTCATTCATGAAGGGATTATTTACAGTGACCCTCGGTTTGCGCACGGCCACTCTCCCACTGCGCCACGCCGTCCCACACAAACACATACACAAACAC
>NC_084617.1:15356016-15431016 GCF_033978795.1 Nerophis ophidion
AATGATTTTAAGATTTTTAAACACATTTACCTTTTAAATTCCTTCCTTTTCTTTCCTGACAATTTAAATCAATGTTCAAGTAAATTTATTTTTTTTACTTTAAAGAATAATACTTTTTTATTTATTTAATTCTTCATTTTAGCTTCTGTTTTTTCAACGAAGGATATTTGTGAAATATTTCTTCAAACTCATTATGATTAAAACTCCCAAAAAATATTCTGGCAAATCTAGAAAATCTTTAGAATCAAATTTAAATCTTATTTCAAAGTATTTTGAATTTCTTTTTTTTTTTAAATTCTGGAAAATCTTGGTCCAATTTGTTATATATTCTAACAAAATACGGATCGGATTTTAATCCATTTAAAACATGTCATCAAAATTCTAAAATTAATCTTAATCAGGAAAAATTACTAATGATGTTCCACGAATTCTTTTAATTTTTTCAAAAAGATTCAAATTAGCTAGTTTTTCCTCTTCATTTTTTTCGGTTGAATTCTGAATTTTAAAGAGTCGAAATTGAAGATAAACTATGTTTCAAAATAAAATGTTCTTTTTTTTCATGTTTTCTCCTCTTTTAAACCGTTCAACTAAGTGTTTTTTCCCATCATTTATTCTCTACAAAAAACCTTCCGTAAAAGGAAAAAAATGTACGACGGAATGACAGACAGAAATACCCATTTTTTATTATATATAGATTTATTTATTAAAGGTAGATTGAGCAAATTGGCTATTTCTGGCAATTTATTTAAGTGTGTATCAAACTGGTAGCCCTTCGCATTAATCAGTACCCAAGAAGTAGCTCTTGGTTTCAAAAAGGTTGGTGACCCCTGTTTTAGATGAATGAATGCTGCTAGAAAGTAAATAAATAAATAAATAAATGGGTTGTACTTGTATAGTGCTTTTCTACCTTCAAGGTACTCAAAGCGCTTTGACACTACTTCCACATTTACCCATTCACACACACATTCACACACTGATGGAGGGAGCTGCCATGCAAGGCGCCAACCAGCACCCATCAGGAGCAAGGGTGAAGTGTCTTGCTCAGGACACAACGGACGTGACGAAGTTGGTACTAGGTGGGATTTGAACCAGGGACCCTCGGGTTGCGCACGGCCACTCTTCCACTGCGCCACGCCGTCTTAGTCCACCGCTGGCAGTGTAGTGAGTTCATAGTAGGGGTGTGAAAAGTGCAGTGTGGGGACCAATTCAGATCCCTCAGCTGATTTTTGAGGACAAAAATGAATGTATTACATTTTGGAATAAGGTTGTAAACGCACAATGTGGAAAAAGTCAAGCACGGTGAATTCTTTGCATATGCACTGTGTGTGGAGAAGGCACAGTAACTAGGAAAGTCAAATGTTGATCCAAAATCAGAGGTGCTGTAAAAAGTGGGCTGCGACGTGAGGTTAGCTTTTTTTGGGAGGTTCACGTTATGCAGATGGCAGCACGGTGGATTAGGGGTTAGTGCATGTGCACTGCAAAAAGTCAGTGTTTGAAAACAAGAAAAAAAATACAAAAACTAGGGGTATTTTATTTGAACTAAGCCAAATTATCTGCCGAAAGAATAAGAAAATGTGGTTAGTCAAGACTTTCCAAAACAAGTAAAATAAGCCAACTTCATCCATCCATTTTCTACCGCTTATTCCCTTTTGGGGTCGCGGGGGGCACTGGCGCCTATCTCAGCTACAATCGGGCGGAAGGCGGGGTACACCCTGGACAAGTCGCCACCTCATCGCAGGGCCAACACAGATAGACAGACAACATTCACACTCACATTCACACACTAGGGCCAATTTAGTGTTGCCAATCAACCTATCCCCAGGCGCATGTCTTTGGAGGTGGGAGGAAGCCGGAGTACCCGGAGGGAACCCACGCATTCACGGGGAGAACATGCAAACTCCACACAGAAAGATCCCGAGCCCTGGATTGAACCCCAGGACTGCAGGACCTTCGTATTGTGAGGCAGACGCACTAACCCCTCTGCCACCGTGAAGCCAACTTCAATGAACCCAAAAACACCTTAAAATAAGTATATTCTCACTAATAACAAGTTCGCTTTTTTTGGTAGAACAAAATATGAGACCTTTTTGCTCACTGTGTTAAAAAAATTAATAAATTAAGTAAACGCTAGTGGCATTATCTTGACATAATGACATGCACTCGGCATTACATTTCTTGAAACCAGCAAACTTATGCTAAAAACTCATTTATTGTTCTTAATGGAAAGGCAACTGCTTGTTACTCTCGGGGTCTCCTAACCCAGGGGTCGGCAACCTTCAGCGTACAAAAAGCTTTTTGAGCCCATTTCCCACCAAAGTTAACCCACCTAGAGCCGTAAACTCTGTTTGAGCCCTAAAATGACAATAACACTACTTTTAGTTTCATTACATTTAAGCTATAGTATTTATGACTTCAAACACTACACAGAATATGACATAGCAAGTATTTTTGCGGCTTCACGGTAGCAGAGGGGTTAGTGCGTCTGCCTCACAATACGAAATTCCTGCAGTCCTGGGTTCAAATCCAGGCTCGGGATTTTCTGTGTGGAGTTTGCATGTTCTTCCCGTGAATGCGTAGGTTCCCTCCGGGTACTCCGGCTTCCTCCCACTTCCAAAAACATGCACCTGGGGATAGGTTGATTGGCAACACTAAATTGGCCCTAGTGTGTGAATGTGAGTGTGAATGTTGTCTGTCTATCTGTGTTGGCCCTGCGATGAGGTGGCGACTTGTCCAGGGTGTACCCTGCCTTCCGCCCGATTGTAGCATAGATAGGCGCCAGCGCCCCCCGCGACCCCGAAAGGGAATAAGCGGTAGAAAATGGATGGATGGATGGAAGTATTTTTGCTCTGATCAGCTTTCAGCAGCAGTTCCAAAACTGCTCTTTTTCGGTCATCTCCAGCTTGGTAGCATTTTTCTGCAAATACTGTGTGTTTGTTCTGGAAATGTATTTCCACATTTGATTTATTGTTGTTTGCTATTTTCTCCCCACATATTAAGCACACAGCTGAACCAACCTCGTCAACAGTAAACACAAATGAAACTGTCCATGTAGCATTAAATGTTTTATTTTCATCAGAAATTTTTGTCTTTTTGATTTGTCCATTGCCAATTTACTGGGGGTTGACCACTAAAAAAAATGCAATTGCTTGGCAGCAAAAGATGACGCATCGGGAGTGTTGACGTACATTTCGATTGACAAAATATTGCAAGATCACAAACTCTAAATTAAAAATGGCTACATTAAAATAGACTAACTAAATAAAATGAAATAAATTAAAATTAAATAGCCATTACCGGTATTTTTTTTACATTTTTTAAATCATATTGTTTAAAAATGCATTTTTCCATCAACAACATGACATCATCACGCCAAGTGCGTGCGCTTTCGGTCAATTAGTGCGCGTATATACAGCCCGGTCCCCGGTCAAAATTGTTCTTTATATTTTGAAGAATTTAACTGAATGTGGATGAACTATTTCTGTTCAAAACTGTTTGAAATGTCACATGTTAAATGTTTAAATATTAATAACTGTCCGTTTACTGTACTGTGCCAACTGTACTACTTTATGTGTACGTATTTTTTTTTGTTTCATTGAAAATAAAACTGCAAAGTCCATTTGGCTGTCATCCTTTTTAACGATGAGACAAAATTGTATCAAAGTCATGATTTTTTTTTCCATCCATCCATCCATCATCTTCCGCTTATCCGAGGTCGGGTCGCGGGGGCAACAGCCTAAGCAGGGAAACCCAGACTTCCCTCTCCCCAGCCACTTCGTCCAGGTCTTCCCGGGGGATCCCGAGGCGTTCCCAGGCCAGCCGGGAGACATAGTCTTCCCAACGTGTCCTGGGTCTTCCCCGTGGCCTCCTACCGGTTGGACGTGCCCTAAACACCTCCCTAGGGAGGCGTCCGGGTGGCATCCTGACCAGATGCCCGAAACACCTCATCTGGCTCCTCTCGATGTGGAGGAGCAGCGGCTTTACTTTGAGTTCCTCCCGGATGGCAGAACTTCTCACCCTATCTCTAAGGGAGAGCCCCGCCACACGGCGGAGGAAAATCACTTCGGACGTTTGTACCCGTGATCTTATCCTTTCGGTCATGACCCAAAGCTCATGACCATAGGTGAGGATGGGAACGTAGATCGACCGGTAAATTGAGAGCTTTGCCTTCCGGCTCAGCTCCTTCTTCACCACAACGGATCGGTACAACGTCCGCATTACTGAAGACGCCGCACCGATCCGCCTGTCGATCTCACGATCCACTCTTCCCTCACTCGTGAACAAGACTCCTAGGTACTTGAACTCCTCCACTTGGGGCAGGGTCTCCTCCCCAACCCGGAGATGGCATTCCACCCTTTTCCGGGCGAGAACCATGGACTCGAGCTATGTTGTCCGGGGGGCATAAAGCCCCCTGGTAGGGTCTCCCAAGGCAAACAGGTTCTAGGCGAGGGATCAGACAAAGAGCAGCTCGAAGACCTTTTATGAAGAAGAAAAAGCATGGACCCAGATTTCCCTCGCCTGGACGCAGGTCACCGGGGCCCCCCTCTGGAGCCAGGCACGGAGGTGGGGCACGATGGCGGGCGCCTGGTGGCCGGGCCTGTTCCCATGGGGCCCGGCCGGGCACAGCCCGAAGAGGCAACGTGGGTCACCCCTCCAATGGGCTCACCACCCATAGCAGGGGCCATAGAGGTCGGGTGCAATGTGAGCTGGGCGGCAGCCGAAGGCAGGGCACTTGGCGGTCCGATCCTCGGCTACAGAAGCTAGCTCTTGAGACGTGGATTTTTTTTTCATGCTCAAATAAGAAATTATTACTTTAAAAAATTAGTTTTATACTTGGAGTGTTTTTAACACATCTTTGCATCAGTTAATATTTTAGTTTCAATAATGTTTTACTCAATAAAGGTCATCAAATCTCAGAAACAAGCTGTAATATCTTACTGAAATCATTTAGGACCAAAACCCTTAAAACAAGTAAAACACTAACATAAAATCTGCTTAGTGAGAAAAATGATCTTATCAGACAGAAAATACGCAAATATCACCCTTATTTGAGATATTTAATCCTACTTAGATTCCAGTTTTTTGCAGTGTGCCTCACAGTACGAGGGTCCTAAGTAGTCCTGAGTTCAATCCCGGGCTCGGGATCTTTCTGTGTGGAGTTTGCATGTTCGCCCCGTGACTGCGTGGGTTCCCTCCGGGTACTCCAGCTTCTTCCCACTTCCAAAGACATGCACCTGGGGATAGGTTTATTGGCAACACTAAAATCGGCCCTAGTGTGTGAATGTGGTCTGTCTATCTGTGTTGACCCTGCGATGAGGTGGTGACTTGTCCAGGGCAGTGTTTCCCCTAGAATATTTGTGGGAAGGGGGCGTTGCCCGGTACAGGCGGACGAACGGGGAAGGGGCTGTAAGGAATAGTGGAATTTGGCCTGCAATAGGCTACAGACTATCGTGAAGTAGGCCGGCTTCGTTGCGTGAAGAAGCCAACAAATTTGGTTGTGTTTTCCGCTCCGTATGCTAAATGGCAATATACGATATATATCTCGATATTGTTTTCCTTAAAGTAAAAAAAACAAAAAACACAAAACAGTCCTAGTTACCTCAGATACTAAGTATGTTAATATTTTGACTTAGTAAATATTGACTTACTAAGACAAAATAATGACTAACTCAAATTAATCACTTACTGTAAATAAGCGTTTCCACTAAGCGTTTAAAAAAAGGGTTAAAAGTGGGGCCACGTGCTGACACATGTTCAACTCATCGAGTTGATTTTTTATTCTGTAATTGTTACATTTTTATTAACACGTGATAGCAAGGACTTCGCCCTTTGAAACTAGGCTGCTACATTATTAATGATTAATGTAACTGTAGCTGAAAACAAATAGTACAATAGCAATAATAATAATAATTAATTAAGTCAAATACGAATAAGGCAACAAGAGAAGTACCTTACACTTCTCTTTTGGAAAGTAAATCTGAACAGCCAATATAGGCATCTACATCAACTATATGATTTGCCTGAGAAGCTGGACAGGACAAAAAAATATATATATATATTTTTATTATTATTATTTTTTTAAGACATTAGTTTAGGCCAGGGGTCGGGAACCTTTTTGGCTGAGAGCCAAAAAGCCAAATATTTTAAAATGTCTTTCCGTAAGAGCCATATAATATAACACTGAACACAACTAAACGTGCATTTTTAAGTAAAACCAACATTTCTAGAGTACAATAGGTCTCTTATTCTTTGTAATAACATTGTTATTCTGAAGCTAACTGTGGAGGGGGCGTGGCCCGCGGGCCTGCAGCAAACTGCAGTGTGCCAGGATCTGCCTCGAAATCAGCGAGAGCTGCGTAGATGGCCCACCTGAGCCTTGTTATCTAATCACCTGTCGCTCTGTTATAAGCAGCAGCCAGGAGGAGAGACGGGGTTGGGGCTGGAGCCAGGGCGCGAGCGAGAACGAAAGAGAACAATACAATTGCTGGGAAGCAACTGAGAGACTTATTGAAAAAGAAAACAATAGTGTAACCCTGAAACGGGCTCTCATGTCAGTGCTTGGTGGTCTGAAGAACCCCCAGGAGGACAAGCCCCACACTAACCAATAATAAATAAATAATTTCTTAACGCAACTTCTTGAACAGGTGCGGTAGTAAATGGATGGATGGACTAAAAATGCATGAGAATTTTTTATGTTTTGAACATTATTTTTAACACTTATTACAAGTGGAATTATTCATTACTTATCATGTTAAGCAATGTCAGCTCAGATTTATCCGAGAGCCAGATGCAGTCCTCAAAAGAGCCACATCTGGCTCGCGAGCCATAGGTTCCCTACCCCCTGGTTTAGGCGGTGGCTCTTTTTTGTTAAAGCGGCCGCTTTAACAACAAAGCGCGGCGGGAAACCCTGGTCTAGGATGTACCCCCGCCTTCCACCCGAATGCAGCTAAGTTAGGTTCCAGCACCCCCAGCGACCCCAAAAAAAGGGACACGCGGTGGTAAATGGATGGATGGATGGATGGATGGACGTTATGCAGGAGGAGCGAGCCGACATTCCTTCTGGACATTTTCAAACATTCCTCTCTTCTTTCTTCTCGTCCCATCTTGTAGACCCACCTGCCTAACATCAAAGTGCACGCCTACTTCGCCCCCGTGACTCCGCCCCCTTCGGTGGGGGGCAGCCGCCAGAGGTTTTGCCGCTGCTGCGTCCTGCTATGATGTAAAAGACGTCCGCCGCCTTCCTTCTTTCACGTGTCACTGGTGTTACACGTTTCCTATTCCCTGACCCTGGGGGCTTAGCCCAATCAAGCAGTACATGGCCATGTGTCCCCTGACCCCCCCCCCCCCCCCCCCCCCCCCCCATCCCCTTTCTACCGCCCCTCACCTTCGGAGCTCCAGAGAGAGAGAGAGACCAAACAGTGCAGGGTAACACACACACACACACACACACACACACACACACACACTCCACAGGTTCATCATTTTGACTGCAGTATTACAACGAAGGTATTGGAAAAAAGCTACAAACACTTATGAAGGATTTTTGCGCTTCATTAGATGAAGAATTAAAAAAAGAAATCCAGAATATTGCAATATTTTGGTTTTATTAGCTGCTCTGTCTTAAAAAACAACACCATGCTTTTAAATTGCTCCGGTCCAGCCCAAACATACCAATTAATAGGCAACTGTCATGTGATATTTGAGTATATTATTCAAATTGTACAATGGCCGACAGCAACGAACGCGCAGCAAACGTCCAAACACAAATATGATCTCCAAATGAACAAACACCCACAAAATGAATGCAACAAGAAAATGCTACCAATGCAAAAAAAAAGAACCCACAAAACAACTGCTTAACAGGAATGCTGCAAGTTCATTTAAAACAGCAGCCCGAGCGGCTAACTTCCTGGTAGCCATGCTAACTTCCTGGAAGCCTGCACGGCTAACATCCTGGTAGCCAGCCGTGGCTAACTTTCTGCTAGCCCGTACAGTTAACTTCCTGGAAGTCATGTTAAATTCGTAGTATTCCTGGCGACTAATTTTTTTTAGTATTCATGCTAACTTCCTGATAGCCATGCTATCTTCCTAGTAGCCGGCATGGCCAACTTTTAGACAAACTAACTTCCTGGTAGTCATGCTAACTTCCTGGTAGTCATGCTAACTTCCTGGTAGCCCATACAGTTAACTTCCTGGAAGTCATATTAAATTCCTGGTAGCCCTCGCAACTAACTTCCTGGAATTCACGCTAACTTCCTAATAGCTATGCTATCTTCCTAGTAGCTGGTGTGGCTAACTTCCTGGTAGTCATGCTAACTTCCTGTTAGTCACGTTAACCTCCTGGTAGCCCGTACAGTTAACTTCCTGGAAGTCATATTAAATTCCTGGTAGCCCTCGTGACTAACTTGCTGGTATTCACGCTAACTTCCTGATAGCCATGCTATCTTCCTAGTAGCCGGCATGGCTAACTTCCTGGTAGTCATGCTAACTTCCTGTTAGTCATGTTAACTTCCTGGTAACTCGCCGTGGCTGACTTTTTGCTACCCCGTACAGTTAACTTCTTGGAAGTCATGTTAAATTCCTGGTATTCACGCTAACTTCCTGGTAGCCATGCTATTTTCCAAGTGGCCGGCGTGTCTAACTTCCTGGTAGTCATGCTAACTTCCTGTTAGTCATGTTAACTTCCTGTGTAGCCCGTACAGTTACTTTCCTGGAAGTCATGTTAAATTCCTGGTAGCCCTTGCGGCTAACTTCCTGGTAACCATGGTTAGCATGCTAACTTCCTGATAGCCATGCTATCTTCCTAGTAGCCGGCAGGGCTAACTTCCTGGTAGACATGCTAATTTCCTAATAGTCATGTTAACTTCCTGGTAGCCCGCCGTGGCTAACTTTCTGCTAGCCCATACAGTTAACTTCCTGGAAGTCATGTTAAATTCCTGGTAGCCCTCGCAACTAACTTCCTGGTATTCACGCTAACTTCCTGGTAACCATGGTTAGCATGCTAACTTCCTGGTGTCCATGCTATTTTCCTAGTAGCGAGCGTGGCTAACTTCCTGGCAACCATGCTAACTACCTAATTTATTTGGTAGCCTGCCAAGCAAACTTCCTGGTAACTACACTAACTTCCTGGTAGCCCACGCAGATCATTTCCTGGTAACAATGCTAACTGTCTTGTATCCATGCTATCTTCTTGAAAGCCTGCAGGCCTAATTTCCTTATAGACAGCATGGCTAACTTCTTGGTTGCCCGTGTGGCTAACTTCTTGGTGGTATTCATGCTAACTTCCTGGTGGCCATGGTTAGTACGCTAACTTCCTGATAGCCATACTATCTTCCTAGTAGCCGACGTGGCTAATTTCCTGGTAGACATGCTAACTTCCTGGTAGTCATGTTAATTTCCTGATTGCCCGCTGTGGCTAACTTTCTGCTAGCCCGTACAGATAACTTCCTGGAAGTCATGTTAAATTCCTTGTAGCCCTCGCGACTAAATTCCTGGTATTCACGCTAACTTCCTGGTAACCATGGTTAGCATGCTAACTTCCTGATAGCCATGCTATTTTCCTAGTAGCCAGCGTGGCTAACTTCCTGGTAGTCATGCTAACTTCCTGTTAGTCATGTTAACTTCCTGGTAGCCCGTCGTGGCTAACTTTCTGCTAGCCCGTACAGTTAATTTCCTGGAAGTCATGTTAAATTCCTGGTAGCCCTCGCAACTAACTTCCGCGTATTCACGCTAACTTCCTGGTAACCAGGGTTAGCATGCTAACTTCCTGGTAGCCATGCTATTTTTCAAGTAGCCGGCGTGGCTAACTTCCTGGTAGTCATGCTAACTTCATGTTAGTCATGTTAACTTCCTGTGTAGCCCGCCGTGGCTAACTTTCTGCTAGCCCGTACAGTTAACTTCCTGGAAGTCATGTTAAATTCCTGGTAGCTCTCGCGACTAACTTCCTGGAATTCACGCTAACTTCCTGGTAACCATGGTTAGCATGCTAACTTCCTGGTAGCCATGCTATTTTTCAAGTAGCCGGCGTGGCTAACTTCCTGGTAGTCATGCTAACTTCATGTTAGTCATGTTAACTTCCTGTGTAGCCCGCCGTGGCTAACTTTCTGCTAGCCCGTACAGTTAACTTCCTGGAAGTCATGTTAAATTCCTGGTAGCTCTCGCGACTAACTTCCTGGTATTCACGCTAACTTCCTGGTAACCATGGTTAGCATGCTAACTTACTGATAGCCATGCTATCTTCCTAGTGGCCGGCGTTGCTAACTTCCTGGTAGACATGTTAACTTCCTGGTAGCCGTGGCTAACTTTCTGCTAACCTGTACAGTTAACTTTCTGGTAGTCATGTTAACTTCCCAGTACCGCTTACTATCTTGTAGCCATGCTAACTTCATGCTAGTCCATACGACTAACTTCCTGGTAATTATGCTAAATTTCTGGTAGCCTACGCGGCTAACTTCATGTAAACTTCCCGGTAGACCGCACGTCTAACTACTTGGTAGTCATGCTAAATCCTTGATATCTTGTACGCCTAGTTTTCTGGTAGCCTGCACCGATAACATCCTGGTAGCCCACACAGATCATTTTCTGGTAACCATGCTGACTATGTTGTAGCCATGCTAACTTCCTTGCAAGTTGTAGCCTGATGGTTACTTAGTTATATGGTTGCAGCATTTTCCAAATGCATGTGTTGGTTTTTGGTTTTGGATTTTTTTTTGTGTTTGGAGCGTTTGGACCTTGCTCGTTTGCCCTTGTTGGCCACCATAAAACATTTACCTCCCACCCACACACACTGTTTGTACTTGAGGTCTAAGTTGGCATCGCTTGAATGTATTAGATTAAAAAAAAAAAACAAGAAAAAAAAATATGCAAATTTTTGCACAAAAACAAAACAATCTTGCTGTTTGATGCATATTGGAAGAAACCCGGCTTACTCACATTCTGTTCAAAGTCTGGTACTTGTGCCCCCCCCCTCCCCACCATCACATTCATCCCAAAAAAGTGTCACATCCAGTGGGGAAAAAAACAAAACTGTCCGCTTTTTTTGCACCTCTTGACGCAAAACTCAGACTGTTTACAAAGGAGAACATTTCAAAACAATTTTTACTAACAACACACACACACAGTAAGGTTGGTACAGCCCCCCTCCCACTCCCTTCTCTCTTGTGTCTATGTGCTTCATTGTAGGGCAGCAGCGGGTGGGGAGCAAATAAAAAATTATTTTTCTAAAAAAAAAAAAAAAAAAAAGGAGGCACACATGCGGGGACTGAAGAAGATGCCAAATGCTGCATGAGACACTTCTAGTTTGTTTTTTAAATGTGCACAAGCGACCATTGTGGCAGTCGCTCCATGACGATGATGATGACGATCACATGGAAAAAAAAAAGAAAGGTCTTTGAAAAACGACAAGGGGGCAAAAAAAAAAAAGAGGGATTACTTTCACGAATCAACAGGAAGAAAAAGCCAGCAATCAAATTTCGATGAGCTTTTATGGCCAAAGGAGCGTCAAGGCCACACCGAAAAGAAAGTTGTAATAAACAAAGCATTCTGGGATATATTTGATACAATTGAGCAAAGATAACAAAAACATTTTTTTTTTCAGGGAAGGTAAAATGTTTTTAACAATCACATTTAAACTGCTGATGTGCCAAAACACTAATTATTTCTTTAATATTTTTTATTTAATACGAATTGTTGTTTTTTTCTTGTAAGGTTACCAATGTATTACTACATCTATTCATTGTTTTCCCTCCATAGTTAAGTGTTTTTTTCTTGCAATATTTAAGTTTTTGTAATATTTATTTTACCCCATAATATGCCCTTTTCTTATCTCATGATACTTTCCTTGTAAATTGCATCAAACGTTAAGACTTCTGTTTTTCATATTACACCTTTATTTGTGAATTATTTTATATGTTTTCTTCCCCTCATAAATTATTGCATTATTTCAATTTTGCTCCGGTAATATAACGAGGTTAAACTTTTGTCTATTTTTTTCCCTCTTACCATCAAAACAAATGTATTGGAGTAATATAACAATATTCTCATAAATCTTTATTTTTCCCTACATAAAGTACATATTTGTTCTCGTATGACTTCTTCCTTGCCCTAAATTGTGCCACAATTTTTTCTAATATTACTCAATTCCTATGATTATCTTTTTTTCCCTTTTTCCTAAGTTAATTCTTTAATATTACGACTGCATTCTTTGTGAATTTCAACATTATTATATGACTTTCTTCTCATTTTGTTCTCATAAATGTTTCGAATTAAATATTACTTTCTTTTTGCAATATTATAGTTTTATTCTGGTAATATAATATATATATATTTTTTCAAACCATACCATACATTTATTCTCAGAATACTATATAACAATTTTCTTTCTTAGAATTTTATTCTTATAAGTGATGATTTTTTTCCCCCTCAGATTGTTACAAATATTCTCTCAACTAATTGTTTTATAACTTAAAACTTTTTCCCTCATAATATATACTACTTTATTTTTCACAAATTAATATCTCACCTCATTACTCTTTTTTTTTTTTGTAATTTACTATTAATTTCCCCCTCATATTTTTATTTTTCATTTTTTTACGTCCCTGCATAACATTACACTATAATTGGTAAACAAGTTTTTTCCTCGTAATATAATACAATATTAGTTATAAATTACCCTTTTTCTCATTCATATTATACTACTATACCATTATACTACTTCAGCATCCATCTATTTTCAATGCCGCTTATCATCAGGCTCAAAATACAAATTTATTTTAGAATTTACAAACATATAACATTTCAATTAAATTTATTGATTGTAAATTGTGACCATTTTCTTGTTATATTTGGCTTTTTATTTTGTCACGTCCAAAAAATATTATACCACAATTCAAATTAGTCTTGTAATTACTACATTAGTTGGCCTCCAACCTTACCTTTTTCCCCCAGTATAATTAATATAAGATTTCAATTTTGAAATATATAATTATCAATTTTTTCTCTTCAGCGTGGCCTTTGTGCTCTTTGGTAGACTTGTGTTTTCATGGAGAGAGGAGGCGGGGCTAAAGAGGAACACTGCTCTGATTGGCCAATTTACAATGGAAAGAAGTTGAAATCTGTAGTTTTTTTAGGTGGGGGGGTGTGGTTCCGATCGCACCTGCTTCGTGTTGCGTTCACGGTCTACATCCGGAAATGAGGTGTTTTTTTCTGCTTGTTGTAAATACTCAGGTGAAAGTGTTGGCGCCAGTGCAATTGTACGTAGGATTTTTTAATTTTATTTCTTCACTCTTTGAATGTTTCCATCAAGGACTGACTGAGTTGGCGCTTCTTCTACTTTCAAAAGATGAACTCTCGTACCCCTCCGCCCCAGACAAGACTGGAAAAATAAATGTGGAATGTTGAAGAATATTTATTGGATTTAAAGGCCTACTGAAACCCACTACTACCGACCACGCAGTCTTGATAGTTTATACATCAATGATGAAATATTAACATTGCAACACATGCCAATACGGCCGGTTTAGTTTACTAAATTGCAATTTTAAATTTCCCAGGAGTTTCTTGTTGAAAACGTCGCGGAATGATGATGTGTACTCGTGACGTCTCGGGTTGTAGCGGACATATTAGCTCAGCACCACTTACGGCTAAAAGTCGTCTCTTTTCATCGCATAATTACACAGTAATTTGGACATCTGTGTTGCTGAATCTTTTGCAATTTGTTCAATTAATAATGGAGACTATAAAGAAGAATGCTGTTGGTGGAAAGCGGTGTATTGCAGCTGCCTTTAGCACCGAAACACAGCCGGTGTTTCTTTGTTGTGAAGCTTTAACACAGAGGGGTCAAGCTAACATATTTCTCTACGTCAACCAGCGAGTTTTTGGATTGGAAATTTGTGATATTAAGTCGGCTCTTACCGGAGACTTCAGTGGATTATGCGACCTCGTCCTGCAGCTCAAAATGGCAGCTGTGATCTTGGCTCCTCCATTGGCTTCTCTGAGAGATACTGGCATTCACCGCAGCCGTCCGACTTTCAGGTATGACTTTACAATCTCACTAAAACATTATTAAAACAATAAGCAGATAAGGGATCTTCCAGAATTATCCTAGTAAATGTGTCTAATTACATCTGAAACGGTCCCACTGCCGCCACTTGGAGCCGTCGCCTTTTCTTTTTCTTTTCCTTTTCTTTTTGTGCTTCACTTTAACTTTCCTCATCCACGAATCTTCCATCCTCGCTCAAATTAATGGGGAAATTGTCGCTTTCTCGGTCCGAATAGCTCTTGCTGCTGGAGGCTATGATTATAAACAATGTGAGGATGTGAGGAGCCCAACAACCCGTGACGTCACACGCACATCGTCTTTTTTTTACTAGCGACCAAAAGTTACAAACTTTATCGTGGATGTTCTGTACTAAATCCTTTCAGCCCAAAATATGGCAATATCGCGAAATGATCAAGTATGACACATAGAATGGACCTGCTATCCCCGTTTAAATAAGACAATCTCATTTCAGTAGGCCTTTAAGGAGGATGAAAAAAAAACAACCCCGGAGTGAATATTCTCATATTTTTTTTGTGGGAGGATTCAAGACGAGATGAGTTGGGTGTAATCCCATTTGAGCGGGGCTTTACGGGGGAGGATTAGGGAGCGGCCAAGTGTCAAAATGGTGGGGGCCATCCATGTCTCTCGTCTGGAGACACTCGAAAAGGAAGGAAGAGCCAATGGCGCCGTCTTGCCCTCTCCATTCCACTTGTTGATAACTCTAAAAAAAAAAAAAAAAAAACATCTTTCAGATCGCAAAGAAAGTACCCTGAACGCACCACCAAACCAACCTGGACGTTTTCGGCCCCAAACGCACCATCACCAGAGGACTAGAGGTGACCTGGCGGGGTTTCATTTTTTTCATTTGACGATGACTGTAGTTCATACAATTACTGTAAATCTTTTTTCCTTTTTTTTTTTCTTTTTTTTGTACAATTAACCGATTATAAAAGAAAATGTACGTATGAATAAATATATACCTTATATTATTAAAGCTTGTCTTGTTATGTGTCACGGGGTGTGCTCTTCCTTGGAGAACCGCTAGATGGCAGCGTTGAGCTTAGAAGGATTTGCTACTTAACTGTGGCTCAGGCGCCCAGTTATTAAAATAGGACATTAAATAAAATTAAAATCATAACAGAACAGGTTATTGCGCTCTTTTATGTCATTTAATTGGTCCGGGACTCAATGTGCTTTATATTACTATTTGTGTTACACTTGATGTTTTTACATTTATTTGTGTTTGTTTTCTTAGTCAACATTCATCAACAATGTGAACATTTTCCCAATATCTTCCTATGACGTCATGTGACATAAGACCTATGCAAAGTCCCGGTTGGCAACCGCCGTCATGACATCGTGTTCTGTCTGCCACCTCACGGGAGTCCTTCTCTGGCCCTTCATTTTGTTTTGTCCTCCTCTGAGAGCTTTAAGACTTTGTTGTGAGTCCTCTTCTGCAGTGTGCAGGGATGAAAAGCTGCAAGCTCAAAGGGGAAGTTTTTAAAAGCTACGAGTGTTTTCCCCCCTGCAGCAATCCTCCCGGCTGTTTTGTGCTTCTTTTATTCATGCACGCGGCTCACAAGGCATTTGTTTAATATTATTTTTGACAGCAAAGCCTCACCGGTATAGTTGCAGTTTTCTGGGGCTTGCTTTTAATAGATCTATTGGCACCAAGACAACAAAAGTTAGAAAACCCCCAAAAAATTATGTAATGTGCATACAAGGCCACTAGATGGCAGTGTCAAAAAAACACTACAAGTAAAGCACACTGCCCTTTAACGTCTATGTCTTTAAAACTTTTGCTTTGTTAACCGTTTTTAGTATTTAGGTACATTAACGGTACTGAGTTTTCTTTTGGGGGAAAAAAAAAGTCATCGTACAAAAAAAAAGGAAGCACATTTTTTAATTGGAAGTAAAGTAAATCCAATTAGTCTGAGACACTCAAAAATATAAACACAAAACATTTTATAGAGAATAGCTATTAGCACTAGGTGTGTGAGTCTTTGGGCACCTAATAATTCGATCCAATCACTGGGCCGATTATTAAATTCAGAATCAATTCTCGATTCAACACAATTGTCGATTCAATCTGAGTTTCGCGATTTTTATTTATTTAGTAAATAATATATTTAATTAAATATATATACTTTTTAAAATATATATGAATGTGTGTGTCTGTGTGTTTGTATGTGTGTGTGTGTGTGTATATATCCACATATATATGTATATTTGTATCTGTATATATATATATATATACATCCATTTTCTACCGCTTATTCACTTTGATATATAGTGGGGTACAAAAGTATTTAGTCAGCCACCGATTGTGCAAGTTCTCCCACTTAAAATGATGACAGAGGTCTGTAATTTTTATCATAGGTACACTTCAACTGTGAGAGACAGGATTTGAAAAAAAAAAACAGGAATTCACATTGTAGGAATTTTAAAGAATTTATTTGTAAATTATGGTGGAAAATAAGTATTTGGTCAACCATTCAAAGCTCTCCCTGATGGAAGGAGGTTTTGGCTCAAAATCTCACGATACATGGCCCCATTCATTCTTTCCTTAACATGGATCAATCGTCCTGTCCCCTTAGCAGAAAAACAGCCCCAAAGCATGATGTTTCCACCCCCATGCTTCACAGTAGGTATAGTGTTCTTGGGATGCAACCCAGTACTCCAAACACAACGAGTTGAGTTTATACCAAAAAGTTCTATTTTGGTTTCATCTGACCACATGACCTTCTCCCAATCCTCTGCTGTATCATCCATGTATCCATTTTGGTATAAACTCAACTCGTCATGTTTGGAGGAAGAAGAATACTGAGTTGCATCCCTTAACACCACACCTACTGTAAAGCATGGGGGTGGAAACATCATGCTTTGGGGCTGTTTTTCTGCTAAGGGGACAGGACGATTGATCCGTGTTAAGGAAAGAATGAATGGGGCCATGTATCGTGAGATTTTCAGCCAAAACCTCCTTCCTTCAGTGAGAGCTTTGAATGGTTGACCAAATACTTATTTTCCACCATAATTTACAAATAAATTCTTAAAAATTCCTACAATGTGAATTCCTGGAATTTTTCTTCACATTCTGTCTCTCACAGTTGAAGTGTACCTATGATGAAAAAATTACAGACCTCTTGTCATCATTTTAAGTGGGAGAACTTGCACAATCGGTGGCTGACTAAATACTTGTTTGCCCCACTGTATGTGTATATATATATATATATATATAATATTATTTTATATTATATTATGTTATATTATATTACAGCCTAACAATAACTCAGGCTTTCCTGCATTGTCCCTGCAGACTGGACCTGAAGTCTGTGCGTCTTTCTCTTTATTGGCTTAATGCGGCATGTGTCCACTGCCTTATTGCTTCAATCTTTCATCGCTTTCTCTCTGCTGAAGTAGAGAAGGAGGAAGAGGACCGGAGGGATCAATATTACTAACGCACCCCAGGAGTTCTGTCTGCTGGTAAAACTAAAATAGCAAAGCAATTGTATTCAAAATCTGAAGCAGACCATCTATATGCGGCCGATGAAGCATAGGCTTATAAATATCCAACACTTGATGATTACACTCGGAAACGTAGCAATTTTTTTTGTCATTTTGAAAAATAACACCAAAATAAATAATTCTAAGACTCATGCACAAAAATATTAACTATTGGACCGCTTTTTTTTTTTTTGCAGGAGTGCTCCAAATATGGCAGATTGCAAGGGCATAGTCCCCCTTCAGGCCACCCCGCACATTTCAATTGACTTAAATTTTACAGGGTTTTTTTACATTCAATTGTCATTACGTTTTATATTTTGATTGCCAAAAGCTTTATTGGTTTAAAAAAGTTTATAGTATGTATATTTTGATGAGATGCATCAATAATCAATGCATATCTGCACACTAGTAAAAATGAACAAGTAGCAGCTACACAACAGCTAAGCACACAATAGCTGACAAGCTAGACGTACATAATACATTTCTTTAATTGAACAATGCTGCAGTGTGAAGCCGCACATTTGTCAAAATGAACAAGTAGCAGCTACACAACAGCTAAGCGCACAATAGCATGCAAGCTAGACATACGTAATAAGTGTCCTTAATTGAACAATATTGCAGTCTGAAGCTGCACATTTGTCAAAATGAACAAGTAGCAGCTACACAACAGCTAAGCGCACAATAGCTGACAAGCTAGACGCACATAATACATTTCCTTAATTGAAAAATATTGCAGTCTGAATCCGCACATTTGTCAAAATTTACAAGTTGCAGCTACACTACAGCTAAGCGCACAATAGCTGACAAGCTAGACGCACATAATACATTTCCTTAATTGAACAATATTGCAGTCTAAAAACGCACATTTGTCCATATAAACAAGTATCAAATAATTATAGTTGCATATTACCTACACATACGTCTCAAAGCTAGAAGCGTATTAGAATTGATCCAGTAACAAACGTGTCCGCATCATTCAATTTACTGCATCGTGAGCTTAACTTTCTGTGTTATTGTGCTCACTTTAGGGGTCACCAAAAAACAAAACAAAAAATGTTATACACACACACACATATATATATATATATATATATATATATATATATATATATATATATCCCACTTTTTACTTAAAGACAGCATATGTCCATTCCAGATGGTTAATAAGGAATAAATTAGCGTTTTTCGGACTTCTACACTACAAAATGATAAATGTTTGTATGAGTCCTGCTAATATCGATTCGGGAAATTACTCAAGGTTCCAATATTAGTCTTAGACTTAGACAAACTTCAATTATCCACAGAGGAAACTGTTCCACACAGTAACTCAATAACAAGTAACATTTTGAATTGAGAAATGGCAGCACGGAATTCCGGTAAAAACCGGGAATTTTTCCAGTTCAACAAATAACTTCATTTTTTATCCTGTTTTAAAGGAATGTTTTGATGGTAGAACGGTTGAAATGGGTTGAAAAAAGTGGAAGGGGTAGTTGCCCAAAAAAAATGGGTGGAAATAGGGCTTTGGAAAACCAGGAATTTGGGGAAAATCTGGAAAAAATTTTAACTTGGAAAAAAGGGAAGTTTGAATTTCCAGAATGGTGGAATGTGTTGAAGGTGGAATTGTTTGAATGGGTTGAAGAATGTGGGAATTGTGGAAGTTTGAAAAATGGCCAATTCATTTTCAATGGGGGGAAAAAAACCACCAGATATAAGAATTATGGGAAGTTGTGGAACTTTGAAGAATGTCCCATTCCAGAAAAAAGTGGCATTTTTATTTAAAAGAATGGTAAAAAAAAATTTGAATTTTTTGAATAAGTTGAAATGGTTGGTACTGCCATTTTTCAAATCGGTGGATAAATGTTGAAGTAGTAACATGTTGAATTGAGAAAAAGTATTACAGAATTCCTGGAATTATAGGAAAATCTGGAATTTTTCCAGTTCAAAAAACAACTTTGTTTTTTATCTTGATTATGAGGCATGTTTTGACGGTGAAACGGTTGAAATGCCTTGAAAAATGTGGAAGGAATATAGTCGCCAGAAAAAAGGAAAAAGGGCTTTGGAAAAACAGGAATTCTGGAAAATCCTGGATTTTTTTGGAACTCAAAAAAAAGAGAATTTGAATTTCCAGAATGGTGTAATATGTTAAAAGTGGAATGGTTTGAATAGGTTGAAAAATGTGGAAATGGGGGTAGTTTGAAAAATGGCCATTTCATTTTGAATGTGGAAAATGTTCCGGAAAACCTGTGATTCTGGAATTCCAGGAATTCCGTAATACCATTTCTCAATTTAACATGTTACTTCTTCAATATTTCTCCACCGATTTGAAAAATGTAAACACCAACCATTTGAACTCTTTCAGACAATTCAATTTTTTTTTTTACCATTTTCAAACAAATTCCCGCTTTTCCCTAAATTCCCAATTTTTTTTCTGAAATTCCCATTGAAATCAATGGGACATTCTTTAAAATTAAACTTCCACATTTTTCATCTGATTCAAACTTTTCCAACTTCAAACTGTTCAGCCTATTCAGGAATTGCGGGCTTTCTCTTGACAACTTCAAAAAATTCACGGATTTCCCAGTATTCCAGGTTTTCCGGAACATTTTTACCTATTCAAAATGAATGGGGAAAAGGCCAACTCATTTTGAAGGGGAAAATGTTCCGGAAAATCTGGAATTCTGGGAATTTTTGGAATTTGTCGAGGGAAAGCCCACATTTCCTGAATAGGCTGAACAGTTTGATGTTGGAACAGTTGGAATCAGATGAAAAATGTGGAAGTGGTGGAACTTTGAAGAATGTCTCATTGATGTCAATGGAAAATTCAGAAAAAAATGGGAATTTCGGGAAAAGCAAGAATGTTTTTGAAAATGGTAAGAAAAAAACTTAAATGGTCTGAATGAGTTGAAATGGTTGATGTTGACATTTTTAAAATCGGTGGAGAAATGTTAAAGTAGTAACATGAGAAATGGTATTACGGAATTCCTGGAATTTTGTGAAAACCGGAAATTTTTCCAGTTCAAAAAACAACTAGGTTTTTTTTTCCTGATTAAGAGGAATGTTTTGACGGTGGAACGGTTGAAAAACGTGGAAGGAGTAGTCGCCAGAATAAAGTGTGAAAATAGGGCTTTGGAAAACCAGGAATTCTGGAAAATCTTGGAATATTTTTGAACTTGAAAAAGGGAAGTTTCAATTTCCAGAATGGTAAAATATGTTGAAAGTGGAATATTTTACAAATACATTCTTTAAAATTCCTACAATGTGAATTCCTGGATTTTTTTTTCACATTCTGTCTCTCACAGTTGAAGTGTACCTATGATGAAAATTACAGACCTCTGTCATCATTTTAAGTGGGAGAACTTGCACAATCCGTGGCCGACTAAATACTTTCTTGCCCCACTGTATGTTGAAAATGGAATGGTTTGAATAGGTTGAAAAATGTGGAAATGGTGGAAGTTTGAAAAATGGCCAATTCATTTTGAATAAGGAAAAATGTTCCGGATAAGCTGGAATTCTGGGAAAGCTGAGAATTTTTGGAATTTGTCAAGGGAATTCCTGAGTCGGCTGTGGAAGGTAGAACCCGCCAAAATCTGGAGAAGGAGAATAAAACATTTAAATAAATGAGTTTGGTGTACAAAAACACATTAATATTTCACACTGTATTATGGCTCCTTCAAGGCCTACTGAAACCCACTACTACCGACCACGCAGTCTGATAGTTTATATATCAATGATGAAATATTAACATTGCAACACATGCCAATACGGCCTTTTTAGTTTACTAAATTGCAATTTTAAATTTCCCGGGACTTTTTTCTTGAAAACGTCGCGTAATGATGTCGTGTACGCGTGACGTCACAAGCTGTTATGAATATGAGCGCTGCACACACACACAGCTAAAAGTCATCTGCTTTAACGGCATAATTACACCGTGTTTTGGACATCTGTGTTGCTGAATCTTTTGCAATTTGTTCAATTAATAATGGAGAAGTCAAAGTAGAAAGATGGAGTTGGGAAGCTGTAGCCTTTAGCCACACAAACACACGGTGATTCCTTGTTTAAAATTCACGCAGTTGAAACTTTACTATGGATCACAGCCCAACCACTTGTCAACCAGCAGGTTTCGGTGAGAAAATTGTGGTTAAAAAGTCGCCTCTTACCGGAGATCAGCTGAGCTTGCGCCTCCCGTACAGCGGCTGTCGACTTCCCCGAGATACTGCGCGTTGCCGTGGACACACACCTCCGACTATCAGGTACTGTTAAACTCACTAAAACACTAGCAACACAATAGAAAAATAAAGGATTTCCCAGAATAATCCTAGTAAATGTCTCTAAAAACATACGAATCCGTCTCAATGCAATCCCGTTTTTTTTTTTTTTTTTCTAGTCCGTCGCTATCAATATCCTCAAACACAAATCTTTCATCCTCGCTAGAGATGCGCGGATAGGCAATTATCATCCGCAACCGCATCACCAAAGTCGTCATCCACCCGCCGTCCACCCGAACCAACATTTTATCAGAACCGCAACCGCCCGCCACCCGCCCGTTGAAATACATCAGAGGTCGACCACCTTTACCACTCAAAGAGCTATTTAAACCCGTTTCACAGAGTAAAGAAGACAATGGGAGTCGCTAACGTTCTCGAGAATATCCAATGGTGTTCATCCTGTTGACAAGAATATGGGCGTGCTGTGAAGCCATTGCCTTTGACACCTTCAACAATATGTACAAACTGATTGTTAGTCCAACAACATGTTGTGTGCAGCTTCCGCAAACACACGTACAAGATTGAAAGGCATACTGGGTGATACAGGGTACACTGATGGTTGTGATATAAACAAGTTTAACACTTACTAATATGCGCCACGCTGTGAAGCCACACCAAACAAGCATGACAAACACATTTCGGGAAAACATCCTCACAGTAACACAACATAAACGCAACACAACAAATACCCAGAATCCTTTGCATCCGTGACCTTTCGTGAATATATTTTACACCCCCGTGCCCCCACCCCCGCCCACCTTACCGACGCACGGGGGGCTGGGGTTTGCTGCTAACGGTGTGTATAAAATAGTCAGGAATTGTCAGGGATGCAAAGGATTCTGGGTATTTGTTGTGTTGCGTTTATGTTGTGTTACTGGGAGGATGTTCTCCCGAAATGTGTTTGTCATTCTTGTTTGGTGTGGCTTCACAGCGTGGCGCATATTACTAAGAGTGTTAAAATTGTTTATATCACAACCATTAGTGTACTCTGTGTCACCCAGTATGCCTTGCAGTCGTGTGCGTGTGTCTGCTGAAGCCACACACAACATGTTGCTGTACTGACAAGCAGATCGTACATGTTGTAGTAGGCGAGAAAGCCAATGGCTTCATAGCACGCCTTAATACTTATTAACTTGGCGGCAGTCATTCTAGAAAATGTTTGCGTCTCCTATTGTCTTCTTCGCTTTGTGACACGGGTCCTAAATGGCTCTTTGAATGATAAAGGATACCGATCCCAGAAACATGTATATTAAATATTTCCGAATGGTTCAACCGCCACCCGCCCAGATCTAATTAAAATCAATTTTTTCGTCATGTCGCCCGCCCGACCTGCGGTTTATCCGCGTGCTCCGCAGATGAGACTGCAAACCGCGCATCTGTAATCCTCGCTCAAATTAATGGGGAAATTGTCGTTTTCTCGGTCCGAATAGCTGTTTTTGTTGGAGGCTCCCATTAAAGTCAATGTGAATATCCATCCATCCATTTTCTACCGCTTATTCCCTTTCGGGGTCGCGGGGGGCGCTGGCGCCTATCTCAGCTACCATCGGGCGGAAGGCGGGGTACACCCTGGACAAGTCGCCACCTCATCGCAGGGCCAACACAGATAGACAGACAACATTCACACTCACATTCACACACTAGGGCCAATTTAGTGTTGCCAATCAACCTATCCCCAGGTGCATGTCTTTGGAGGTGGGAGGAAGCCGGAGTACCCGGAGGGAACCCACGCATTCACGGGGAGAACATGCAAACTCCACACAGAAAGATCCCGAGCCTGGATTTGAACCCAGGACTGCAGGACCTTCGTATTGTGAGGCAGACTGCAAAAAACTGCAATCTAAGTAGGATTAAATATCTCAAATTGGGGTGATATTTGCGTATTTTCTGTCTGATAAGATAATTTTTCTCACTAAGCAGATTTTATGTTAGTGTTTTACTTGTTTTAAGGGTTTTGGTCCTAAATGATTTCAGTAAGATATTAAAGCTTGTTTCTGAGATTTGATGACCTTTATTGAGTAAAACATGCTTGAAACTAAAATATTAACTGATGCAAAGATGTGTCAAAAACACTCCAAGTATAACCCCTTTTCCACCGTGAAGCCCCCTCATATAATCATGTTTTTTTAAACTATTTATCAGCATTAGACGTGTCACAATTAACTTGATATCGTTAAACCAACGTGATAATTCCCGTTTCACTTTAAGGAAGTGACTTTTGTGTATGAAAAATTTAGCTTGCAATACAATGTGAATATATGAAGAGCTATCAACATGTGACGTCATCTTTTGCGACTTCCGGTAGAGGCAGGGCTTTTCTCCAGTTGCGAACTTTATCATTGATGTTCTCTACTAAATCCTTTCAGCAAAAATATGGCAATATCGCGAAATGATCAAGTATGACACATAGAATGGACCTGCTATCCCCGTTTAAATAAGAAAATCTCATTTCAGTAGGCCTTTCATGCACTGTTTAGTTCGATGATACTAGAGCAGAAAATCATTTGATACCAAAGAGTCTAGTATTGTCCACGCCTACGAGTCGCTCTTCCATGCGTGCGTAAAATGTGCGTCGTCGTGGCACAGTTGTAAAGACCGGCGTCCAATCACGCGCCGCACACGCGCCGGTGGGCGTGTCTCCAACGCACACGCACGGCTTTACACGCGCGGCGTGGCAGAAAAGGCGCGCAGTTCCTCCAGTCGGTTCCTTCACCGTAAAAGCAGAGGCAGGGATCAAATCCGCGTTAATCGGGATTAATCTGATGTGAGGAGGGGAATTTTGGGGGAATTGAACTGAAGCCACTTAAATTTGTCCACGGTCTCCATGGCTCAGCGTGGACCTGCACGGACCTGCAGCTAACCACGACTTCAAGCTGTCACTGTGTTTTTTTTTGTTACTCTTCTTTTTTCTTCTTCTTCCAATCAAGTTGCCAATAATGACTGAGATCAATGAGATGGAGAGCGACTCTCAGCTTCAGATGCACACACAACCGCTGCAATCATCTAAGGTAAGCACACACACACACACACACACACACACACGCACACACGCACACACGCACACGTACATTATTGTATTTCTTACCTTCTTGAGACCTGAGAAAAATGCCCACTTCTTGAGGACCACCCTTTCTAAATATATAAAGATTTGTATTGACAACATTAAAATATATACATACTATGCAAAAATAAAAAAGCTTGTGGTAAAAAATGATTCGGAATTTCACAAGAAAAAGGTCACAATTCCCCAAGAGAGACTTAGAAAATAATAAAAGTTAGAATAAAAGTCGTGCTTTTACTCCACGCAAGTCATAATTTCACAAGAAAAACTGAACATTTGACCAATATTATGATAAAAGTTGGAATTCTACGGAATAACAGTCGCAATTTTACAAGAAAAGCTTAACATTTTTGCAATTTTATGAAAAGTGTTGTAATTTACCTCCGACAAAAGTCACAATTTTAGACGAAAACTTTGAAATGATGGCGCTGTTATTACAATTATCGGAATTTTACTTAAGTCAAAAGTCATAACTTTGGTCAAAAAATGTCACTATTTTACAAGAACAACGTAAAAAATGGCAATATTGTGATACAAGTCAGAATTTTATATGACAAATGTCACCATATTGCATCCATCCATTTCCTACCGCTTAGTCCCTTCAGGGCCGCGGGGGGCGCTGGAGCCTATCTCAGCTACAATCGGGCAGAAGGCGGGGTACACCCCGGACAAGTTGCCACATACACACATTATTGTATTTTTACCTTCTTGAGACCTGAGAAAAATGCCTACTTCTTGAGGACCACCCTTTCTAAATATATAAAGATTTGTATTAAACAACATTAAAATATATACATACTATGCAAAAATAAAAAAGCTTGTGGTAAAAAATGATTCGGAATTTCACAAGAAAAAGGTCACAACTCCCCAAGAAAAACTTTGAAAATAATAAAAATTAGAATAAAAGTCGTGCTTTTACTCCACGCAAGTCGTAATTTCACAAGAAAAACTGAACATTTGACCAATATTATGATAAAAGTTGGAATTCTACGGGATAACAGTCGCAATTTTACAAGAAAAGCTTGAAATGTGGGCAATTTTATGAAAAGAGTTGTAATTTACCGTCGACAAAAGTCAAAATTTTAGAAGAAAACTTTGAAATTATGGCACTGTTATAATAATTATCGGAATTTTACTTAAGTAAAAAGTCATAACTTTGGTCGAAAAATGTCACTATTTTACAAGAACAATACAAAAAATGGCAATATTGTGATACGAGTCAGAATTTTATACGACAAATGTCACCATATTGCATCCATCCATTTCTACCGCTTAGTCCCTTCGGGGTCGCGGGGGGAGCTGGAGCCTACCTCAGCTATAATCGGGCGGAAGGCGGGGTACACCCCGGACAAGTCGCCACATACACACATTATTGTATTTTTTACCTTCTTGAGACCTGAGAAAAATGCCTACTTCTTGAGGACCACCCTTTCTAAATATATAAAGATTTGTATTAAACAACATTAAAATATATACATACTATGCAAAAATAAAAAAGCTTGTGGTAAAAAATGATTTGGAAACTCACAAGAAAAAGGTCACAATTCCCCAAGACAAACTTAGAAAATAATAAAAGTTAGAATAAAAGTTGTGATTTTACTCCACGCAAGTCATAATTTCACAAGAAAAACTGAACATTTGACCAATATTATCATAAAAGTTGGAATTCTACAGGATAACAGTCGCAATTTTACAAGAAAAGCTTGAAATTTGGGCAATTTTATGAAAAGAGTTGTAATTTACCTTCGACAAAAGTCTAAATTTTAGAAGAAAACTTTGAAATTATGGCACTGTTATAATAATTATCGGAATTTTACTTAAGTCAAAAGTCATAACTTTGGTCAAAAAATTTCACTATTTTACAAGAACAACACAAAAAATGGCAATATTGTGATACAAGTCAGAATTTTACATGACAAATGTCACCATATTGCATCCATCTATCCATCCATTTTCTACCAGCTTAGTCCCTTCGGGGTCGCGGGGGGCGCTGGAGCCTATCTCAGCTATAATCGGGCGGAAGGCGGGGTACACCCCGGACAAGTCACTACATACACACATTATTGTATTTTTTACCTTCTTGAGACCTGAGAAAAATGCCTACTTCTTGAGGACCACCCTTTCTAAATATATAAAGATTTGTATTAAACAACATTAAAATATATACATACTATGCAAAAATAAAAAAGCTTGTGGTAAAAAATGATTTGGAATTTTATAAGAAAAAGGTCACAATTCCCCAAGAAAAACTTCGAAAATAATAAAAGTTAGAATAAAGTTGTGATTTTACTCCACACAAGTCGTAATTTCACAAGAAAAACTGAACATTTGACCAATATTATGATAAAAGTTGGAATTCTACGGGATAACAGTCGCAATTTTTCAAGAAAAGCTTGAAATTTGGGCAATTTTATGAAAAAAATTGTAATTTACCTTCGACAAAAGTCAACATTTTAGAAGAAAACTTAGAAATTATGGCACTGTTATAATAATTATCGGAATTTTACTTAAGTCAAAAGTCATAACTTTGGTCAAAAAATGTCACTATTTTACAAGAACAACACAAAAAATGGCAATATTGTGATACAAGTCAGAATTTTATATGACAAATGCCACCATTTTGCATCCATCCATCCATTTTCTACCGCTTAGGCTCCAGCGCCCCCCGCGGCCCCGAAGGGACTATCTCAGCTATAATCGGGCGGAAGGCGGGGTACACCCGGACAAGTCGCCCATACACACATTATTGTATTTTTTATCTTCTTGAGACCTGAGAAAAATGCCTACTTCTTGAGGACCACCCTTTCTAAATATATAAAGATTTGTATTAAACAACATTAAAATATATACATACGATGCAAAAATAAAAAAAACTTGTGGTAAAAAATGATTCGGAATTTCACAAGAAAAAGGTCACAACTTCCCAAGAAAAACTTCGAAAATAATAAAAGTTAAAATAAAAGTCGTGATTGTACTCCACACAAGTCATAATTTCACAAGAAAACCTGAACATTTGACCAATATTATGATAAAAGTTAGAATTGTACGGATAACAGTCGCAATTTTACAAGAAAAGCTTGAAATTTGGGCAATTTATGAAAAGAGTTGTAATTTACCTTCGACAAAAAGTCAAAATTTTAGACGAAAACTTTGAAATTATGGCACTGTTATTATAATTATCGGAATTTTACTTAAGTCAAAAGTCATAACTTTGGTCAAAAAATGTCACTATTTTACAAGAACAACGTAAAAAATGGCAATATTTTGATACAAGTCAGAATTTTATATGACTAATGTCACCATATTGCATCCATCCATCCATCCATTTTCAACCGCTTAGTCCCTTCGGGGTCGTGGGGGGCGCTGGAGCCTATCTCAGCTATAATCGGGCGGAAGGCGGGGTACACCCCGGACAAGTCGCTACCTCATCGCAGCCATTTTGCATCGACAAGTAATAATTTTGCATCAAATAGTAATAATTTTACATACAAAAGTTATAATTTTACGAGTAAATATTGCAATATTAAAGAAATTGTTCAAAATTTTATAAGAAAAAAGTCGACACATTGAGAGAAAAAGACTGCTTTAAGGTTTTTTTTTTGGTTTGTAATTGTTTTTTTTAATCTTCATTATTTACTTCAAGTTATTACAGCATGTCTCGATAAACATATTTCTTTATTTTTTTAAATTAATTTTGGCCAAAGGGGGCGCATTTCAATTTCTTACACACACTTGTTATTACATATGTTGGCCAGAAGGAGAGCACTTCAGATTTTTTACACACACTTGTTATTTCATATGTTGACCACAGGGGGAGCACATTTAAAACAGACACACAGTTTTCAGAACAGTCCCACCTAAAAGCAGACAAACATTACAGGGAGACAGAACAGGACCGCTGACGGGTCAGCCAACATCCGGCGCCCTTAAAAAAGATGGGAGGGGGATGCGTAAAAAAATATTCAGTCCAAGGCTGGACTCCCAGGGAGGGGGTCCAGACTGACACCAGGCGAAATAAAACGCAATAGCCATAGCACACACAAACAAGTTACAAAGAATACACAAGACTTGCAACAGAGTCTATTTGAAAAATCTCTCCTTTTTAGGCCTACCCTAATTTTGATAAATTTCACCACATTCTCTATTAGGTGCAATGGTTTTCCGTTTTGGGACCATGATTTAGGTCCTAACTTGTTCACCACTCCTCCTAAGGAAGGTACTTTTCGTTGTTGATGTCTCAAGAAAGGTAGAAATGCAAGAACACACACACACACACACACACACACACACACACACACACACACACTCTTTGTCACCTTCTTGAGACCTCTGAAAAATGCCTACCTCTTTAGGACCACCCTTTCTAGATCTATAAATGTTTGTATTTACAACATTAATATTACACACATACTCTGCACATATTAAAAAGGTAAGCTTTTAGTTAATTGTTTTATTTTTTGAATTTCTTGTTTGTAATTTCACCATTTTGCATTAAAAAGTAATAGTTTTACATAAAAAAAGTAATACTTTTATGAGAAAATATTGTAATATGACATAAACGAAAAGAATATGAGAAATTGTTCCCAATTTTATAAGAAAAAAGTCGACACATTCTGAGAATAAGACTGCCTTTATTTATTTATTTATTTTTTGTTTATAAGTAGTTTTTAATCTTCATTGTTTACTTATAGTTATTACAGTATGTTTCTATATCAGGGGTCGACAACCCGCATGCGGCTCTTTAGCGCCGCCCTAGTGGCTCTCTGGAGCTTTTTCAAAAATATATGAAAAATGGAAACGATGAGGGGATAAAACACCTTTTTTGTTTTTGTATGGTTTCTGTAGGAGGACAAACATGACACAAACCTCACTAATTGTTATAAAGCACACTGTTTATATTAAACATACTTCACTGATTCGAGTATTTTACGAGCGCCGTTTTGTCCTACTCATTTTGGCAGTCCTTGAACTCACCATAGCTGGTTTACATGTATAAGTTTCTCCGACTTTCTAAGACGTGTTTTATGCCACTTCTTTTTCTGTCTCGTTTTGTCCACCAAACTTTTAACGGTGGGCATGAATGCACAAAGGTGAGTTTTGTTGATGTTATTGACTTATGTGGAGTGCTAATCGGACATATTTGGTCACTGCATGACTGCAAGCTAATCGATGCTAACATGCTATTTAGGCTAGCTATATGTTCATATTGCATCATTATGCCTCATTTGTAGCTATATTTTATCTCATTTAGTTTCCTTTAAGTCCTCATAATTCAATTTATATCTCATGACACACTATCTGTATGTAATAGGGCTTTTCCAGACAGATTTGTTTTTGTATTTTTGGTCCAATATGGCTCTTCCAAAATTTTGGGTTGACGACCCCTGCTCTATATAAAATATTTTATTTTGCTTCTGGTTGGTCGGTGGAGGTTAGTCACCAGCAGAACCCGCTGCTCGTTTAGAAGAGCATTCTCTATGTTATGTGTTATTCTCCCCAAGTGTCTAATAAGACCCGAAATGTTGCTAGATTGTTTCAGAAGGTATCCAGAAGGGTCTTTGTACTCGCTAAATATAGGAAAAAAAGTGGCCAATTTGGCAACTATTGTTCCCTAAATACAACTTTGTCACTTTCAATATGATACCGTTATTGTAGCCTCGAGTATTGGCTAATAACAGTATTGATGAGATACCAGCAGGAATCATACATACATTTATTTTGTAATTTGTAATAATAAATTATTGATCAAGTGAAATGAGTCAAACAGAGAACAGTGGTAGGTATGAAAAATACTAACCTATTAATTATTAACCGACTGGAAAGAAATTATGTTTTAATGTTGCAATGGAAGGGGAATTGTGTGTGTGACAATCATTGGTACTTTAATAATAATAATAATAATAATAATAATAGTAATAACCAATAATTCATTAAGCTAAACTCATGACGCAGTAAGTTAAATGATGCGGACACCTTTGTTACTGAATGCTCTCTAATACGCTTCTGCTTTGGAGATGTTGTATGTGTAAGTCATGTGCATCCTTGATACTCGTTTATATTGACATTTGTGGTATTTTACACTAAAATATTAAGCAAACTTGTTAATGTTTGTCTCGCTTGTGTGCTATTGTCTGCTTAGGTGTTGTGTAGCTGCTAGCTCCTAGTACTCTACAGCCTACCATGTTTACCTTTTGAACATGACCTACTTTGTGTGTTTATTGGAGGATATTTAGATGGTAACTGGCTGTCGGACTGTATCGGAGCGCTTTTGTTTTAGATTTTAGAAGCTAATGTACTCTGATATCAATACAGCAGGGCTTTTCAACCACACACACACACACACACACACACACACTCCACACACACACACACACACACACACACACACACATATATATATATATATATATATATATATATATATATATATATATATATATATATATATATATATATATATATATATATATATATATATATATATATATATATATATATATATATATATATATATATATATATATATATATATATATATATATATATATATATATATATATATATATAGATTGTAGCTGAGGTAGGCACCAGCACCCCCCGCGACCCCTAAGGGAATAAGCGGTAGAAAATGGATGAATGGATAGATAATACGTGTATGTATGTATGTATATCTATGTATGTATATATATACTATATATATACTGTATATTTAAAGGGTTAGGTGGAAGAGGGGTTAGTGCGTCTGCCTCACAATATGAAGGTCCTGCAATCCTGGGTTCAAATCCAGGCTCGGGATCTTTCTGTATGGAGTTTGCATGTTCTCCCCGTGAATGCGTGGGTTCCCTCCGGGTACTCCGGCTTCCTCCCACTTCCAAAGACATGCACCTGGGGATAGGTTGATTGGCAACACTAAATTGGCCCTAGTGTGTGAATGTGAGTGTGAATGTTGTCTGTCTATCTGTGTTGGCTCTGCGATGAGGTGGCGACTTGTCCAGGGTGTACTCCGCCTTCCGCCCGATTGTAGCTGAGATAGGCGCCAGCGCCCCCCGCGACCCCAAAAGGGAATAAGCGGTAGAAAATGGATGGATGGATGGATATATATATATATATCCGTTCATCCACCGCGTTCAATGGAGAAGTCTAAAGAAAATTTGCAGGCAGCATACCCCTTCTTCCCCTTCGAGCTGTCCTGGATGAACTGAAATTATTTTTTCCAATCATTTTGGAACTTGTAATTTCTTATTTTTTTATCTTATTTTATCATGGGAAAAAACACAACATATGCAATATTTCCCCCTAAATCATTTAACGTGAAGTAATTGGAGCCTTCAATGTGTAAAGATTTCATAACAACATTGCTTTTGATTCGTTATTTATTCATGTATTTTTAATGTTTTTATCACGGCCTGGTCGTGGTCTTCGTTGTTTTGTATTTGTTCCCGTGCTGTGCTTTTATTTTGTCTGTGTGTTCCCCTGGCTGCTTCGCTTCTGTCTCGGAGTATTTCCCCTCAGCTGTTTTCTGTTTAAGGTGATCCTTTTCCCTACCTTTGTTGTTGAGATATTGTCATCCATTCTCTAGTCACTGGTGACCATAGACCATCATTTTGATGCTAAGCACTTGTACTTTGTGGACGCCATCTGCTCCATTTTTCCTGTAAGTGTTTTGTATTTTGTTTTGTTTTCGTCATAGCCTGTCCGGTCCGAATATGTACAAATCATAATGTTGTTGTTTTTTTGTTTTTTTACACCTACATCCATCCATCCATTTTCTACCACTTGTCCCGTTCGGGGTTGTATATATATTTTTTGACACCTACATGTTCCGGTTAATAATTTATTTGTCGTTATTGATATTTTCTGATTAAATTGTGTGAGAACGTTCATCAGTCAACTCATTTGTGTTAATTTTCAATCTATCAAGATAAAAAATTGTAACAAAATCTAATTACGGTATGTTATTTATGTAGTTTGTTCATTTTCCTCGATTGATGTACTAACGTGGTTTATTTTCGACATATGTAGCATCATCTACAACAGGGGCGCTCACACTTTTTCTGCAGGTGAGCTACTTTTCAATTGACCAAGTCGAGGAGATCTACCTCATTCCTATTTATAATTTATATTTATTTATTTATGAAAGAGACATTTTTGTTAACAAGTTAATGGTGTTTAATGATAATACAAGCATGTTTAACACACATAGATTCCTTTCTTTCATGAAGACAAGAATATAAGTTGGTGTATTTGATTCTGATGACTTGCATTGATTGGAATCAGACAGTGGTGCTGATAACGTCCGCATTTTCAAATGGAGGAAAAAAAAAGTCCTCCTTTCTGTTTAATACCACATGAAAGTGGTTGGATTTGGCATCTCATTTGTCCAACTTGCATACTCGTTTTTAAACACTTTGTTATGAGAGTAGCATATGTGTGTGGCCCTTTAATGTCTGGCAGCAGGTGAGTGACGTCAGTGAGTGTGCGGGTGGGCAAGCAAGTGAGAAAGCGGTCGCTGAGGGCAGGGGAGAAATACATTGGCATCAAACGCCGTAGCTTGCTAGCTTGTGCACGCTAACTTTCTGAGACTCTTATTTTGTTAGCACAGGCAGGATGAAACAGGTCTTTTATGGTGAAGACAGGAACTGTGCAGTCGGTCTTAAGAGTTTTGACAGTAGGTACGGAGTCTCTAGAAATAAAATGTGTTTCTCTGCGTCCGCCCTGTTAGTGATTTTTTTCTTAAATATGAGCTCGCAGCAGCCAGCGTCATCTCACAAGATCCTCGGGTGCCGAGAATGTCAAACAACTTACGAAATTGAAGTCTTGGTATGATTGATGATTGCTCATTTTTATGTCTATTTTTTAATGCCTGGCTTGAGATCGACTGACACACCCTCTGAGATCGACCAGTCGATCGCGATCTACGTAATGGGCACCCCTGAAGATATAAAGAATTGCTATTGTGACATCTAGTGGACACATTTAGAACAGCTGTTTCATTCATTCAAAATTTTTAGGTACATTTCTATACTTAAAGGCCTTATTTAAATGAGGATAGCAGGTCCATTCTATGTGTCATACTTGATACCATGAAATGATTAACGTGGACCCCGACTTAAACAAGTTGAAAAACGTATTCGGGTGTTACTATTTAGTGGTCAATTGTACGGAATATGTACTGAACTGTGCAATCTACTAATAAAAGTATCAATCAATAAATCATTTCGCGATATTGCCATATTTTTGCTGAAAGGATTTAATAAAGAACATTGATAATAAAGTTCGCAACTTGTGGTCGCTAATAAAAAAGCATTGCCTTTACAAGACGATGTGTGCATGACGTCCCCGGTGTGAGGGCTCCTCACATCCTCACATTGTTTATAATCAGAGCCTCCAGCAGCAAGAGCGATTCGGACCGAGAAAGCAACAATTTCCCCATTAATTTGAGCGAAGATGAAAGATTCGTGTATGAGGAAAGTTAGAATGAGGCACTTAAAAAAAAAAAAAAAAAAAAAAAAAAAAAAAAAAGCGACGGCTCTGGGCGGCGGCAGTGGTAGCATTTCAGATGTAATTAGACACATTTACTAGGATAATTCTGCAAAATCCCTTAACTGCTTATTGTGTTAATAGTATTTTAGTGAGATTAGATGAGTAAAGTCATACCTGAAAGTCGGATGGCTACGGTGAACGCCAGTGTCTCAGAGAGAAACCGATGAGGAGCCAAGATCACAGCTGCCTTTTTGATAGCTACAGGAAAAGGTCCCATAATCCATTTAAGTCTCCGGAGAGAGCCGACAATTTTCCCATACAAAAACTTGCTGGTGGACGTAGAGCAGTGGTGTCAAACTCAAATACAGAGCGGGCCAAAATTTAAAACTGAACTAAGCCGCGGGACGAGGTTAAACAGATTTACCCTTTAATAGGGACCCAAACGAGTTTTGCATTGAATATTGACCAAGCAAGGCTTATATAACTTTATAGTGACATGCAAAATCCAGTTTCAAATAATAATAATTAAAAAAATATCAATGGCATATCAAATCAAATAAAACACAAATGTAATGCCTTTTTTCGGCGGCGGGTTTGAGTTGGGGCGTGGTTTGGTGGTAGCGGGGGTGTATATTGTAGCGTCCCGGAAGAGTAAGTGATGCAAGGGGTTCTGGGTATTTGTTCGGTTGTGTTTATGTTGTGTTACGGTGCGTATTTTCTCCCGAAATGTGTTTGTCATTCTTGTTTGCTGTGGGTTCACAGTGTGGTGCATATTTGTAACAGTGTTACCCTTGTTTATACAGCCACCCTCAGTGTGACCTGTATGGCTGTTGACCAAGTATGGATGGCATACACTTGTGTGTGTGTATGAGCTGCATATATTATGTGACTGGGCCGGCACGCTGTTTGTATGGAGGAAAAGCGGACGTGGCGACATGTTGTAGAGAACGCCAAAGGCAGTGCCTTTATGGCCTGCCCCAAATGTTATTGTCCGGGTGGAAATCGGGAGAAATTCGGGCGGGGCACTGAACTTCTGGAGTCTCCCGGGAGGGTATTAGCGGTGAATGCGGTGTTACAGCGGCGGGCCAGCTCTAATGTTAATTTGATATTGCCTCAAGGGCCAAATGAAATAACACGGCGGGCCAAATTTGGCCAGATTTTGACACCCATGAGCTAGACGAAGTGGCTGGGGAGAGGGAAGTCTGGGCTTCCCTGCTTAGGCTGCTGCCCCCGCGACCCAACCTTGGATAAGCGGAAGAAGATGGATAGATGGATGGACTGCGTGGTCGGAAGTAGTGGGTTTCAGTAGTCCTTTAACAACATTCAGTAAACCTTTAAGAACTGAGGAAACCATTTTTTGAAGCTTTCAGGTGAGATTCTTTCCCATTCTTGCTTGATGTAAAGCTTAAGTTGTTCAACAGTCCGGGGTCTACGTTGTGGTATTTTACGCTCCATAATGTCACACATTTTCAGTGAGAAACAAATCCTGTCTCGGGCCGTATGTTTGACACACCTGCTCTAAATGGTGTTATTTGCACCAACATTATTATTCGTGGTGTATTCAAGGATTCAGTCATTATTTCATTCTCCTTCTCCACACATTTCCTAGGACACGTGTGTTCTTCTGCAAAGGCCCCGTAGCTGTCTGCACTTCTTCACGTGTCCTCGGTTATTCTTGTGTTTATGTGACGATGATTCCATTCAACGTGTTTGGTTTATTCAAAACATCAATTCAAAAGAGCAGGAGCTCGGCAATGGAAGGAGGGCTTTTAGTCCGCTTGTTTGATTCTGCGGACCGCGACGGTTACTTCCAATCTTTTATACTGTCAGTATTATTATCATCACGTCGCTAACCTCCTACGGTCGCATTCCAGCCAAAGAGTCGTTCAAAAACGCGCAAGCTTTTCCTGAATCGAGACAATATTGTCATCATCGCTGTTGATTCTGAGAGATTATCGAGAGGGGTCCGGATGGAAAAACAGCGACAAAAGTTGAAAAACTGGCAACAAGGGGTGAACAAAAAAAATCGAATCACTATTCTTATGTATCATTTTCAAAAATCGATTTAAAAAAACAACAACAATTAAAAACATATTTTCAGGCCATGTCAATGCAACCAAAAGCAGCTTTTTCTAACCTCTACACCATGGGTGTCAAACTCTGACCCGCGGGCCAAATGTGACCTGCCTTGTAATTTCATTTGGCCCTTGAGGCAATATCAAATGAACATTAGAGCTGGCCCGCATTCACCGCTAATTCTCATACTTGCCAACCCTCCCGGTTTTTCCAGGAGAATCCCGAATTTCAGTGCCCCCCCGAAAATCTCCCGGGGCAATCATTCTCCCGAATTTCCACCCAGACAACAATATTGGGGGCGTGGCTTAAAGGTACTGCTTTTAGCATTCTCTACAACCTGTCGTCACGTCGGCTTTTCCTCCATACAAACGGCGTGCCGGCCCAGTCACGTAATATATGCGGCTTCTACACACACAGAAGTGAATGCAACGCATACTTGGTCAACAGCCATACAGGTCACACTGAGGGTGGCCGTATAAACAACTTTAACACTGTTACACCACACTGTGAACCCACACCAAACAAGAATGAGAAACACATTTCGGGAGAACATCTGCACCGTAACACAACATAAACACAACAGAACAAATACCCAGAACCCCTTGCAGCACTAACTCTTCCGGGACGCTACAATACACACCCACGCTACCAACAAAACTCGATTTTCCATTTCACTATAAAGTTATATAAGCCTTGCTTGTTCAATATTTAATGCAACATTTGTTTGGGTCCCTATTAAAAGGTTATGTTGTTCAACTTTGGCCCGCGGCTTTGTTCAGTTTAGAATTTTGGCCCACTCTGTATTTGAGTTTGACACCCCTGGTCTACACCATGGGTGTCAAACTCTGGCCCGCCTTGTAATTTCATTTGGCCCTTGAGGCACTATCAAATTAACATTAGAGCTGGCCCGCATTCACCGCTAATTCTCATACTTGCCAACCCTCCCGATTTTCCCGGGAGACTCCCAAATTTGAGTGCCCCTCCCGAAAATCTCCCAGGGCAACCATTCTCCCGTTTTCCACCTGGACAACAATATTAGGGGCGTGCCTTAGAGGTACTGCCTTTAGCGTCCCCTACCACCCGTCATCACGTCCTCTTTTCTTCCTTACAAACAGCGTGCCGGCCCAGTCAGGTAATATACACACACACAAGTGAATGCATTGCATACTGGGTCAACAGCCATACAGGTCACACTGAGGGTGGCTGTATAAACAACTTTAACACTGTTACAAATACGCGCCACACTGTGAGCCCACACCAAACAAGAATGACAAACACATTTCGGGAGAACATCCGCACCGTAACACAACATAAACACAACCGAACAAATACCCAGAACCCCTTGCAGCACTATCTAACCCCTCTTCCCCAACCCCACCCACCTGAGCCCCGACATTAATGAACTAGCTTGCAAGAAAAGATGCCAGTAAAAAGGTCTGAATGGTTGATTTATTCATTATTTTATTTTCAAATTTATTAGCCTGTGGAAAAAGTTAATGTTGATATTTACCTCTGAAGGCTGCAAATAGAAAAGAGGCATTCATTTTTTTATTATTTAATATATATATATATTTTTGGGGGGAAAGTTATAAGTTATAAAAGCGTTGCTTGTTCCATATTCAGTGTTGAAGGAAATCAGTGTAGCAAACTGAGCAATAATTAACATGTTATTCATGCACTCTCTTGCTACTTCAAGGCTTGAATGTTTGATTCATTCATTATTGTTATTTTATTTTCAAATTTACTATTAGCCTATAGAAAAAGTTTATTTGGATATTTACCTCAGAAGGCTGCAAAGAGAAAAGAGGCATTACATTTTTATTCAAATTTTATTTGATATCCCATTGATATTTTTATTATTAATATTATTGACTTGATTTTGCATGTCACTATAAATTTATATAAGCCTTGCTTGTTCAATATCCAATGCAAAACTTGTTTGGGTCCCTGTTAAAAGGTTAATTTTTTCAACCTCGGCCCGCGGCTCTGTTCAGTTTAAAATTTTGGCCCACTCTGTATTTGAGTTTGACACCCCTGGTCTACACTGGTCTGAATAAAAGTAATTATTATTCCAAATAGTACATTGCAAGAATCGGTTTGAATCAAGATTCGTGCTGAATCCAGAATTGACTCTGTATTGATTTGCTCGAAGCATACTTGCCACCCTTGAGACCTCCGAATTTGGGAGATGGGGAGATATATTGTAGCGTCCCGGATGAGTTAGTGCTGCAAAGGGTTCTGGGTATGTGTTGTGTTGTGTTACGGTGTGGATGTTCTCCCAAAATGTGTTTGTCACTCTTGTTTGAAGTGAAGTGAAGTGAAGTGAATTATATTCATATAGCGCTTTTCTCTGGTGACTCAAAGCACTTTACATAGTGAAACCCAATATCTAAGTTACATTTAAACCAGTGTGGGTGGCACTGGGAGCAGGCGGTAGCGGGGATCAAACCTGAAACCCTCTAGTTGCTGGCATGGCCGCTCTACCAACCGAGCTATACCGGTTGGCAGAGCATATATAGGTAGGTAGGTATATAAAGGAGATAATGTAGAAGTTCACTCTTCAAAGTAAATGCTGTACATTATTATCACATTAATTCATGAAACTACATGTTCTTGTATTGTTTTTTACACAATATTTATTATCTAAATGTTTGTTTTTATTTTTAAAATACATTTTACATGTTAAAATGATGCAGTTTTGGGGGGCCAAGCACCAATTTCATTGATTTCAATTAATTTAAATGGGAAACGATGGTTTGAGATACAAGTGTTCTGAGTTAAGACCTCTGTCACAGAACCAGTTAGGGAGTAAAGCCTCCTGGTACAACTCAACATCAAACATAAAACAAAACATTCCCATAAAATACCTTTTGGTTTGGTGTGGGTTCACAGTGTGGCGCATATTTGTAACAGAGTTAAAGTTGTTTATACGGCCACCCTCAGTGTGACCTGTATGGCTGTTGAGCAAGTATGCCTTGCATTCACTTGTGTGTGTGATAAGCCGTAGACATTATGTGACTGGGCCGGCTCGCAAAGGCAGTGCCTTTAAGGCACGCCCCCAATATTGTTGTCTGGGTGGAAATTGGGAGAAATTCGGGAGAATGGTAGCCTCAGGAGATTTTCGGGGTGGGGGTGCACTGAAATTTGGGAGTCTCCCGGGAAAATCGGGATGGTTGGCAAGTATGACCCCAGGAATCAAAATCTGATGCCCAGAGATTTGTTAATGTGTTCACTTTTTTAAAAAGTTTGTAACCCCAGAGTATAACTTGATTATTGACATATGCTACCTGTTAGCATCCTAACATTAGCACGCTAATATTTTAGTCAAGTTTGACATCGTACATCTCAGAGTCATATGAGTTGGTATGTGACATTATGGTAGCATGCTAACTTTTTTTAATTTTTATTTTGCAACCGTTTATACCAGAGTCAGATAAGTTGGTATGTGACATATGCTAACTGTTAGCATGCTAACTTTTTAGGCCAATTTTGCCTCCGAACACCTCAGAGTCATGTAAGCAACTGTTAGCATGCTAATGGAAGCATGCTAACTTTTTAAAACATTTTGCAACTGTTTACCCCAGAGTCATATAATTTGTTATTTGACATAGGCTACCTGTTGTCGAGCTAACATTAGCATGCTAGCTTTTTTGGCCAATTTTGCCACCGTACACGTCAGAGTCATATAAGCAACTGTTAGCATGCTAATGGTAGCGTGCTAACTGTTTAAAACATTTTTCAACCATTTATCCCAGAGTCATATAACTTGTTATTTTACATATGCTTCCTGTTTTCGTGTTAACATTAGCACGCTAACTTTTTGGGCCAATTTTGCCACCATACGCGTCAGAGTCATATAAGCAACTGTTAGCGTGCTAATGGCAGCATGCTAACTTTTTAAAACATTTTGCAACCGTTTATCCAAGAGTCATATAACTTATTTGACATATGTTACCTGTTGTCGTGCTAAAATTAGCATGCTAACTTTTTGGGCTAATTTTGCCACTGTACACATCAAAGTCATATAAGCAAATGTTAGCATGCTAATGGTAGCATGCTAACTTTTTAAAACCATTTTGCAACCGTTTATCCCAGAGTCATATAACTTAGTTGACATATGCTACCTGTTGTCGTGCTAAAATTGGCATGCTAACTTTATTGGGCCAAATTTTGTCACCGTACACATCAGAGTCATATAAGCAACTGTGAGCATGCTAATGGCGGCATGCTAACTTTTTAAAACATTTTGCAACCATTTATCCCAGAGTCATATAACTTATTTGGCATATGCTACCTGTTGTCGTGCTAAAATTAGCATGCTAACTTTTTGGGCTTATTTTGCCACTGTACACATCAGAGTCATATAAGCAAACGTTAGCATGCTGATGGCAGCATGCTAACTTTTTAAAACATTTTGCAACCGTTTATCCCAGAGTCATACAACTTGTTATTTGACATATGCTCCCTGTTGTCGTGCTAAAATTAGCATGCTAACTTCTTTGGGCCAATCTTGCCACCGTACACGTCAGAGTCATATAAGCAACTGTGATCATGCTAATGGTAGCATGCTAACTTTTCAGAAAATTTTGCAACAGTTTATCTAAGAGTCATAAAACTTGTTTTTTGACATATGCTACCTGTTGTCATCCTAAAATTAGCATGCTAAATTTTTTTGTGGCCAATTTTGCCAACGTACACGTCAGAGTCATATAAGCAACTGTTAGCATGCTAATGGCAGCATGCTAACTTTTTAAAACATTTTGCAACCGTTTATCCCAGAGTCATATAACTTGTTATTTGTCATATGCTACCTGTTGTCGTGCTAGCATTAGCCTGCTAACTTGTTTAGCCACTTTTGACACCGTTCACCCCAGATTCCTACTACTTGGTACTAGTTGCATTCTAACATGCCAAAGTTAGCATTTCAGTTCAACCTGCATGTATCGGCAGATTTCCACGGCCTTGGCACATACAACATTGTGTATTCTAGTTGTTAATAAGCCATTGATGATTATTGTCATAATTATTAAGCTATGAAGATAAACATAGGCTACACACAACCCTACAAACTTAACATCAGTGAAAATTCTGCATGCTTTGTCCTCTGATTGGTTTCAAACGTCCATCCCATGTTGTTCCGTGTACTAATAATGCTTGTGGCTGCAAGTCTTTTAGTCCGTCTTCGTTCCTGACCAGCTGCTCCTCCAAACTGCTCACATGACTCAGCGGCAGCTCCATCACGCTTGGCCACATCACGACTCCCTTAGCATCCCAGAGGCTTTCCCTTTAACTTTCTGGACCCGCATGCTACCGACACAACTCCGTATTCTTGCCGATGCTGAGGGGTACCTAATCTTCCGACCTTTTATTGAACACGTATTTTCATACGAAAAGGTGAACAGGATTATAGGGCGCATTAAATGGGTCATATATATATATATATATATATATATATATATATATATATATATATATATATATATATATATATATGTGTGTGTATATATATGTGTGTGTATATATATATGTGTATATATATATGTGTGTATATATATATATGTGTATATATATATATATGTGTGTATATATATATATGTGTATATATATATATGTGTATATATATATGTGTATATATGTATATATATATATATGTGTATATATATATATATATATATATATATATATATGTATGTGTGTATATATATATATATTATTATTATTATATATATTTTTTAAAATGTAAAACACTTCCTTGTGGTCGACATGGTTTACATCTAGAGATGTCCTATAATAGCTTTTTTACCGATATTCCGATATTGTCCAACTCTTAATTACCGATTCCGATATCAACTGATACCGATATATATATACAGTCGTGGAATTAACACATTATTATGCCTAATTTTGTTGTGATGCCCCGCTGGATGCATTAAACGATGTAACAAGGTTTTCCAAAATAAATCAACTCTAGTTATGGAAAAAAAAATGCCAACATGTCACTGCCATATTTATTATTGAAGTCACGAAGAGCATTTTTTTTGGTTTGTTTTAACATGCCTTGGGTCATGCTCTCCCTGAGAGAGCATTAGGAGGTTGATGTGGGCGTGGTTGAGGTGGGGGAGGGGGTAACAGGGGGTGTGTATTGTAGTGTCCCGGAATAGTTAGTCCTTCAAGGGATTCTGGGTATTTGTTCTGTTGTGTTTATGTTGCGTTACGGTGCGGAAGTTCTCCCGAAATGTGTTTGTCATTCTTGTTTGGTGTGGGTTCACAGTGTGGCGCATATTTGTAACAGTGTTAAAGTTGTTTATACGGCCACCCTCAGTGTGACCTGTATGGCTGTTGACCAAGTATGCGTGGCATTCACTTGTGTGTATGTGTGAAAAGCCGTAGATATTATGTGATTGGGCCGGCACGCAAATGCAGTGCCTTTAAGGCACGCCCCCAATATTGTTGTCTGTGTGGAAATCGGGAGAAATTCGGGAGAATGGTTACCCCGGAAGATTTTCGGGAGGGGTACTGAAATTCGGGAGTCTCCCGGGAAAATTGGGAGGGTTGGCAAGGCTGGGAGACGCAACTGCTCTTTACTTCTCCCTACGTCCGTGTACCACTCTGTACCATGATGATTAACTTGTGTGATGACTGTATTATACTGATTGTATATATCTGTACCATGAATTGATTAACGTGGACCCCGACTTAAAGAAGTTGAAAAACTAATTCAGGTGTTACCATTTAGTGGTCAATTGTACGGAATATGTACTGTACTGTGTAATCTACTAATACAAGTTTTAATCAATCAATCAATCATCCACATGTGACAATAACATCTACGGCAGGGGTAGGGAACCTATGGCTCTAGAGCCAGATCTGGCTCTTTTGATGACTGCATCTGGCTCTCTGATAAATCTGAGCTGACGTTGATTAACACAATAAATAATGAATAATTCCACTTGTAATCACAGTGTTAAAAATAATGTTCAAAATATAAAACATTCTCATGCATTTTTAATACATCCATCCGTTTCCTACCGCACCTGTTCAAGAAGTTGCGTTAATGGTAAGAAGTTATTTATTTATTATTGGTTAGTGTGGGGCTTGCACTCCTGGGGGTTCTTCAGACCCCCAAGCACCGACATGAGAGCCTGTTTCAGGGTTACAATATTGTTTTATTTTTCAATACGTTTCCAGCAATAGTATTTCCAGCCCCGACCCAGTCTCTCCTCCTGGCTGCTGCTTATAACAGAGAGACAGGTGATTAGATAACAAGGCCCAGATGGGCCATCTACGCACCTGTCGCTGCAGGCCCGCAGGCCACGCCCCCTCCACAGTTAGCTTCAGAATAAAAATGTTATTACAAAGAATAAGAGACCTGTTATACTCTAGAAATGTTGGTCTTACTTAAAAATGCACGCGTTTAGTTGTGTTCAGTGTTAAAAAAAATATTACATGGCTCTTACGGAAATATATTTTAAAATATTTGGCTTTTTGGCTCTCTCAGCCAAAAAGGTTCCCGACCCCTGATCTACGGCTTTTAGAGAGTGCAGTGCCCAACTGCGCACACAACAGCCGTAAATATACTCCTCCCCCCCTAACCACGCCCCCAACCACGCCCCGCCCCAAACCACATCTGCATCTGGCTCTCAGATAAATCTTAGCTTCATTGCTTAAAATGATAAGTAATGAATAATCCCGCCGGTAAACACAGTGTCAAAATATAATTCTTGTCAGGACTTGGACTATGGTGTGGTTTGTTTTCCCGAGGTGCAAAGCGACTGGATGGGACACGATGTAAAGGTAACGACATATTTAAATCTTAACTCAAAAAAGGAACAAATGAAAAACGCTCACAGATGAGTTACAAAAACTTGGCTATGAAACAAAACTATCCGCTTTGGACTGGACTCTCGCGACTGTGTTGGATCCATTATGGATTGAACTTTCACAGTATCATGTTAGACCCGCTCGACATCCATTGCTTTCCTCCTCTCCAAGGTTCTCATAGTCATCATTGTCACCGACGTCCCACTGGGTGTGAGTTTTCCTTGCCCTTATGTGGGCCTACCGAGGGTGTCGTAGTGGTTTGTGCAGCCCTTTGAGACACTAGTGATTTAGGGCTATATAAGTAAACATTGATTGATTGATTGACTACTACAACATAAACTATGGACATAAAACAAAACTTGCAAACTACGGCATGAATAACAAAACTTACGGGGAACGAGAAAAGAGAATGGATCATCAGCATGGAGCAAGGGTGTGTAGAGGATGATGTCGCCAGGCTGACTGCCTGGCAACTATAGGCTTAAATAGTGCTGTGGTGCTTTAAAACAGGTGCGTGAGTTCAAATGAAAAAGGTGCGTGAGTCGTGAGGACAGGTGAACTGATTGGTAGGCATGGAAACAAAACAAAGGAGTGAAAAAAAGGAACTAATGGAGTCTTGAAGTAATCTACCAAAACTAAACAAAACATGATCACAAGGACATGACAATTCTCATGCATTTTAATCCCTCCATCTGTTTTTCCACCCAACCTGTTCAAGAAGTCGCATTAATGGTAAGACCAGAATAACAATGTTATTAAAAAGAATAAGATACTTAATATACTCTAAAAATGTTGGTCTTACTTAAAAATGAACACATTTAGTTGTATTCAGTGTTTTAAAAAATATTATATGGCTCTTAAGGAAATACATTTCAAAATTTTTGTCTCTCATGGCTCTCTCAGCCGAAAAGGTTCCCGACCCCTACCATAATGGAATGGAACGACCTCACAACAAACTTGAAAAGTCTCACAGATTACTCTTCATGCACAATTGAAGTTTAAAAGTGGCTTTGGAGCAATTAAAGATGCTCACACGGTCAATAAGGTGGACACTATGTTTGACAGATCCAATTAACGTGTATTATATAATCCATTATAGCATTTTTGTTGTGAATTGTGAAGTGTGTCTGTTAAACTCATGGTTGTTTTTACAAATGATGACAGATGTGAACAAGAGCATGTATTGTCTCTGTGTGATGATGTAAATGAGGTGTGGAGGATTGTATATTAAATATGTGTCCATGAAAGGGCATTTCATGACTTTTCTTAATTTGATGACATGCTATGGTATGATTTTATCGTCATAATTTTATTGCATGATTTTTGTATCCCTTTAATTTAGGTAACCAGGGACTGTAGAAGGAAATGAGCTATTTAGCTATAATCTGGTACAGGACATATCTGTCTTTGAGCTTAAATGCCTACTGAAACCCACTACTACCGACCACGCAGTCTGATAGTTTATATATCAATGATGAAATATTAACATTGCAACACATGCCAATACGGCCTTTTTAGTTTACTAAATTGCAATTTTAAATTTCCCGCGGAGTTTCCTGTTGAAAACGTCGCGGAATGATGACGCGTGTTTGTGATGTTATTGGTTGGAGGGGACATATTAGCCCAGCACTACTTAACGTTTAAAAGTCGTCTCTTTTCATCGCGCAATTACACAGTATTTTGGACATCTGTGTTGCTGAATCTTTTGCAATTTGTTCAATTAATAATGGAGACTATAAAGAAGAATGCTGTTGGTGGAAAGCGGTGGATTGCAGCTGCCTTTAGCACCGAAACACAGCCGGTGTTTCTTTGTTTGTTGTGAAGCTTTAACACAGAGCGGTCAAGCGAACATGTTTCTCTACGTCAACCAGCAAGTTTTTGGATGGGAAACTTGTGATATTAAGTCGGCTCTTACCGGAGACTTGAGTGGATTATGCGACATCATCTTGCAGCTCAAAAAGGTAACTGTGATCTTGGTTCCTCGGCTTCTCTCAGAGACCCTGGCGTTCACCGCAGCCATCCGACTTTCAGTCATGACTTTATAATCTCACTAAAATACTATTAAAACAATAAGCAGATAAGGGATTTTCCAGAATTATCCTAGTAAATGTGTCTAATTACTTCTGAAACGCTCCCACTGCCGCCGCCAGGAGCCATCGCCTTTTCTTTTTATTTTTTTTAATTTTTTTTTGTGCTTCACTCTAACTTTCCTCATCCACAAATCTTTCATCCTTGCTCACGTTATAAACAATGTGAGGATGTGAGGAGCCCTCACACCGGTGATGTCACGCGCACATCGTCTGCTACTTCCGGTAAAGGCAAGGCTTTTTTATTACCGAACAAAAGTTGCGAACTTTATGGTCGATGTTCTCTACTAAATCCTTTCAGCAAAAATATGGCAATATCGCGAAATGATCAAGTATGACACATAGAATGGACCTGCTATCCACGTTTAAACAAGAAAATCTCATTTCAGTAGACCTTTAATGTTTCTGTGCATTGTCCCTTCAAATAAATACTAAACTAAATTAACCCAAAAATACCTTAAAATAAGTAGATTCCCACTAATAACAACTGTACCACTATATGAGTGCGTACGACCAAAATGTTTCTTTACTGTAATTTTGAGGAATTTACCTGAATGAGCATGAACTATTTCTGTTAAAAATTTTTTTTAAATGTCAAATGTTAAATGTTTAAATATTAAGTTTACTGTACTGTGCCTACTGTACTATTATATAAGTACGTATTTTCTATTGTGTCATTGAAAATAAAATAGCAAAGTCCATTTGGCTGTCATCTGTTTTAATTATGAGACAAAATTGTGTCAAAGTCGTGATTTTTTTTTTTTTTTTACATACTCGAAATAAGAAATTATTACTTTAAAAAAATGTGTTTTATACTTGTGAGTGTGGATGACACAGCTTTTGCAACAGTTGATATTCTAGTTTCAAGCATATTTTACTCAATATAGGTCATCAAATCTCAGCAACAAGCTATAATATCTTACTGAGATCATTTAGGACCAAAACCCTCAAAACAAGTAAAACACTCTAACATAAAAATCTGCGTAGTGAGCAGAATGATCTTATCAGACAGAAAATAAGCAAATATCACCCTTATTTGAGGTATTTAATCTTGCTTAGATTTCAGTTTTTGCAGTGAGAGCGCAGTTTGACAGCAACATTTTGATCTGGAAGGCGTGCAGGAAAAGTGGCCTCTTGTCATGGAAAGCGGGGTGAAGAGATGTGATCTGCAGATAGCGCCACGGTGCAAGGCAATATGTTATCACGCGTCATCATGCAAATGAGCGCAGACCTCCTCGGGAATAACGAGATGAAACGGCCTAGTTTAAAGCGTGAAAGATTTGTATCCCGAAATTACACCGCGCTCTTGTTTTCTGAGCTCCTCATGCCGGTGACCTACTAGAGCAGTGTCTTTCAACCACTGTGCCGCAGCACACTACGATACAGTCTGGTGTGCCGTGGGAGATTATCGAATTTCACCTATTTGGGTTGAAAATATATTTTTTGCAAACCAGTAATTATAGTTTGCAAATGATGTGTTGTTGTTGAGTGTCGGTGCTGTCTAGAGCTCGGCAGAGTAACCGTGTAATACTCTTCCATATCAGCAGGTAGCTAATTGCTTTGTAGATTTCGGAAACAGCGGGAGGCAGTGTGCAGGTAAAAAGGTATTTAATGCTTAAGCCAAAAATAAACAAAAGGTGTGTGCCCCTAAGAAAAGGTAGTGAAACTTAAGGAGAACAAAACTGGCTACAAAGTAAACAATAACAGAACGCTGGACAACAGCAAAGACTTACTGTGGAGCAAAGACGGCATCCGAATGTACATCCGAACATGACATGACAATCAATAATGACCCCACAAAGAAGGATAAAAACAACTGAAATATTCTTGATTGCTAAAATAAAGTAGATGTGGGAAATATCGCTCAAAGGAAGACATGAAACTGCTGCAGGAAAATACTAAAAAAAGAGAAAAAAGACACCAAAAGAGGAGTACAAGACAAGAACTAAAAGACTACACACAGGAATACAGCAAAAAACTCCAAATAAGTCACAGCGTGATGTGACAGGCGGTGACGGTACACCTACTTTGAGACAAGAGCTATAGTCATGCATGCTTGGTTATGGTTTAAAGCAGGGGTCACCAACCTTTTTGAAACCAAGGGCTACTTCTTGGGTTCTGATTAATGCAAAGGGCTACCAGTTTGATACACACTTAAATAAATTGCCAGAAATAGCCAATTTGCTCAATTTACCTTTAATTAATACATCTATTTATATATATAGATATGAAAAATGGGTATTTTGTCTGTCATTCCGTCGTACATTTTTTTTCCTTTTACGGAAGGTTTTTTGTAGAGAATATATGATGAAAAAAACACTTAATTGAACGGTTTAAAAGTGGAGAAAACACGAAAAAAATGAAAACAAAATTGTGAAACATAGTTTATCTTCAATTTCGACTCATTAAAATTCAAAATTCAACTGAAAAAAAAAAGAAGAGAAAATCTAGCTAATTCAAATTTTTTGAAAAAAATTTAAAAATAATTTATGGAACATCATTAGTAATTTTTCCTGATTAAGATTAATTTTAGAATTTTGATGACATGTTTTAAATAGGTTAAAATCCAATCTGCACGTTGTTAGAATATATAACAAATCGGACCAAGCTATATTTCTAACAAAGACAAATCATTATTTCTTTTAGATTTTCCAGAACAAACATTCTTAAAGAAATTCAAAATACTTTGAAATAAGATTTAAATTTGATTTTAAGGATTTTCTAGATTTGCTAGAATAATATTTTAGAATTTTAATCATAATAAGTTTGAAAAAATATTCTTCAAATATTCTCCTCCTGCTCCCGGCCGCTCTCTGTTAAAGACAACAGATGATTAGATTACCACGTTCCTCCTGTGAAATCTAATCACCTGCCAGCTCTGTCCCGCCATCAGCACTGCCACGCCCCCGTCTGATGGTGCTATGTCCTTAGCACAATGGACAGAGGCGGTGACCTTTGCTCCTGCAGGCAGTGCTGGCAACATCTCCCTCCACACATTGTTTTTTTTAGTCTGTAACAGAAAGGATTTAAAGTTCATCAATATGCCTGAAACAAAAACTAAATTAAATCTATGACAAAGTTTCGACCGAATTAAACCATTTGATACTGAAAAATACAATCAAATGAACTCAATAAATAGTAATAGATTTTGATTAACCAGCAATTTATAAAACATGGACAAAATTGGAAAAAAACATTATTTTTAATCATAATGAATCAGGATTATTGGCTACAAAGAACATGTTTTGTATTGCACAACTTTTTGAAGCGGGGTTTGAAGCATACTGATAAAGCATGTTCCCCTGGGTCACACGCCCCACTTTTTAAGAAAATCCGGCATAAAGCATCACATAGCTATGCTAGTGTTGCTAACGTTTGTGTCCTCCTGTCCTTAATGTTACATTGTTGTATGTGATATATGGCATCTAATAAGGACAGAAATGCAGTGCATATGTATAAAGTACACAACATGTTACCATGAATTGATTAACCTGGACCCTGACTTAAACAAGTTGAAAAACGTATTCGGGTGCCGAAGGCTATGTCAGGTTTAAACACTGATGACATCTACTAAACAGGACAAGAAGCAAAGAATCAAACAGAGACAGAATTAAATTTGGCTCAATTTAAGGAGAAACGTCTGGTTTGTACTCTTGTACAGTCTCCAGCACGTCTCCACCTCTTTTTATTTGGACTTTCTCTGTTTACACAACGACAGCTGTTTCCAAATGAATGGGGGGTATGTAAACAGCCATTGTTTTCGGTCACATTAACACAAAATACACATATGCTACGGGCTTGGACTGGTCCTGGATCGAGCTTGGGCAGGTCTTGGATCAAAATAGATAACCCTTCTCATCTTCTCCCATCGTACACAATGGAATTTTATAATTGTTACAACCAAGACAGCCTCTTGTCTGTTTACTGCGAACTCAGAGAACGGAAAGTTTTTTGATAATTTACATACAATTTTTCTGACAGCCTTTCTCAGCTGCATTCGGGCGGAAGGCGGGTTACAACCTCTACAAGTCGCCACCTCATCGCTGGGCCAACACAGATAGACAACATTCACACTCACATTCACACACTAGGGCCAATTTAGTGTTGCCAATCAACTTATCCCCAGGTGCATGTCTTTGTCATGTGTGTTTACTTGTGGGCTGGACTAGCAGTAATATTCAGACCTAATGAGCCAAATTAAGGAAGGTAAAGAGAAAGAGTTTGCGGTCCTTCAATTAGAACAAATGACAGAAGCTGAGGCCTCACATCTCAATTACAGCTGATCTAATGATCGGCCCTAAAAAGCCTTCCTTTCATCTTCTGTTTCATCATTAGCGCCATCAGTCCAGGTCGCGAGTGTCATCTCAAATGATTGTTGCATGAGACGAGTGCACGAGCAGCACATCTATAATGCCATTAAAGTGACGTAGAAGACGTGTGACTGTGTGAAAAATGCCCATTGCTGTCTCTTAGTGCAGCGTATAAACTGTACTCTCCTGCATGTACACCAGTCTCATGACAAGCTGTCTCGGCAAAAAGCCTATAATAATAAAGCACACACACACACAACACACAAACATATCCACACACACACACACACACACAAACAAAAAAAACCAGTTGTGTATTGCTGGTCTTGTCATCCGCGTCCCAACCTGAGGACGACTTGGAAGTGTGAATGTACCAAATATGACGCCAACGAGGAATCGTTGAACAAAAAGCTTTGTTTGATTCAGCGAGCCTCAGAGCGGAACTGCAGCTTCCAGGAGAAGAGTATGGGCCTGATTACTCTCCTTATGTCTTCTCGGACTACTGTCCTTAAAGGGGAACATGATCACAATTTCAAAAGGGTTAAAAACAATAATAATCAGTTCCCAGTGGCTTGTTGTATTTTTTGAATTTTTTTTCAAAATTTTACCGGTCCCAGAATATCCCTAAATAAAGCTTTAAAGTGCCTTATTTTCGCTATCTTCGAAACCACTATCCATTTCCCTGTGACGTCATACAGGGCTGCCAATACAAACAACATGGCGGTTACCACAGCAAGATATAGCGACATTAGCTGGGATTCAGACTCGGATTTCAGCGGTTTAAGCGATTCAACAGATTACGTATGTATTGAAACAGATGGTCGGAGTATGGAGGCAGATAGCGAAAACGAAATTGAAGAAGAAATTGAAGCTATTGAGCGAATAGCTATTGACGCTATTCGGCCATAGCGTGGGTGTACCTAATGAAGTGGCCCATAGCATGGCTGCCTTATTAGCATCGCCGGTAAAATGTGCGGACCAAACGATCAGGACTTTCGCATCTTGTGACACTGGAGCAACCTAAATCCGTTGATTGGTAAGTGTTTGTTTCGCATTAAATGTGAGTATCTAGTTTCAAATGTACATACAGCTAGCGCAAATAGCATCTTAGCATCGATTAGCGTTGCATGTTAGCATCGATTAGCTGGCAGTCATGCCGTGACCAAATATGTCTGATTAGCACATAAGTCAACAACATCAACAAAACTCACCTTTGTGATTTCGTTGACTTAATCATTGCAAATGCATCTGCAGGTTATCCATACATCTCTGTGCCATGTCTGTCTTAGCATCGCCGGTAAAATGTGCAGACACTCTGGCAAATTCAATGGGGGTCTGGCGGCAGATTTCTTGCCAGTGGTGCAACTTGAATCAATCCCTGTTAGTGTTGTTACACCCTCCGACAACACACCGACGAGGCATGATGTCTCCAAGGTTCCAAAAAATAGTCGAAAAAACGGAAAATAACAGAGCTGAGACCCGGTGTTTGTAATGTGAAAATGAAAATGACGGGTGTATTACCTCGGTGACGTCACGTTCTGACATCATCGCCACAGAGCGATAAACAGAAAGGCGTTTAATTTGCCAAAATTCACCCATTTAGAGTTCGGAAATCGGTTAAAAAAATACATGGTCTTTTTTCTGCAACATCAAGGTATATATTGACGCTTGCAAGGGTTTGGTGATAATGTTCCCCTTTTAATACCTTTTACAAAAAGACAGTTACTCTTTGATGTTTCTCGAGTTTTCCCTGTTTGTTTGCACAAGTGCAGACAACACCCGTGCGTTGTCACTTTGCTTAATAGAGTCGGGTGACATCCAACCCCTGATCGCTACTCCTACCGGTGGGGGCTCTTACCAGATGTCGTTAATGTGTTAACACTTCCTCCTAAAATCCAACCGCTGCTATCGTTTAAGTTCCCCATTGTCCTGGGGGCAATAACAAGCACTCCTCGTCCCGATCTAAGGACGACTTGGCGGTGTGAATGGACCATATATGACGCCAACGAGGTATTGTCGAAAGAAAAGCTTTATTTGATTCAGCGAGCCTCAGACTGGAACTGCAGCTTGTAGGATAAGTCTTCCAGGACTACTGTCCTTAAATACCTTTTACACAAAGACAGTTACTCTTTGTTGTTCTCGCCTTGGCGCCGGCCAGTCTCGACTAGTGTTGTCCGCATACCAATATTTTAGTACCGGTTCCAAAATTATTTTTATACTTTTCTAAATATAGGGGACCACAAAAAATTGCATTATTGGCTTTATTTTAACAAAAAATCTTAGGGTACATTAAACATATGTTCCTTTTGCAAGTTTGTCTTTATATAAAATAGTGAACATACAAGACAACTGGTCTTTTATTAGTAGGTAAGCAAACAAAGGCTCCTAATTAGTCTGCTGACATATGCAGTAACATATTGTGTCATTTATTATTCTATTATTTTGTCAACATTATTAGGGACAAGTGGTACACAATGATTTATTAATCTACTTGTGTAACGGCTACGGGGCATCGTGATGCGTTTTTTTTTGTGTGCAAATAATCATTAACTTTAGAATTTGATGCCAGCAACACGTGACAATGGAGTTGGCAAAGGTGGCAATAAATACTGATAAAGTTGAGGAACAGGTGTGCAGGCTAATTGGGAACAGGTGGGTGCCATGATTGGGTATAAAAACAGGTTCCCAAGAAATGCTCAGTCTTTCACGAGAAAGGATGGGGCGAGGTACACCCCTTTGTCCACAACTGCGTGAGCAAATAGTCAAACAGTTTAAGAACAACGTTTCTCTAAGTGCAATTGCAAGAAATTTAGGGACTTCAACATCTACGGTCCATAATATCATCAAAAGGTTCAGAGAATCTGGAGAAATTACTCCACGTAAGCGGCATGGCCGGAAACCAACATTGAATGACTGTGACCTTTGATCCCTCAGACGGCACTGTATTAATTCTCAAACGTTTATTGAGTGTTGTTAAAAGAAAATGTGATGTAACACAGTGGTGAACATGCCCTTTCCCAACTACTTTGGCAACTGTTGCAGCTATAAAATTCTAAGTGAATTATTATTTGCAAAAAAAAAAAAAAGTTTATGAGTTTGAACACCAAGTATCTTGTCTTTGTAGTGCATTCAACTGAATATGGGTTGAAAGGGATTTGTAAATCATTGTATTCCGTTTATATTTACATCTAACACAATTTCCCAACTCATATGGAAACAGGGTTTGTATATTCATAAATTGAAAATGTTGCAGACCGAAAGGGTTTAGGCTGAAGTTGAACACTTATTGCACCCAACCTTATAAACAATGTCAAAATACAAGATGAGTTTCCACAAATATAACATTTCCTTTGCACAACATATTATAAATACACCTTGTACACAACATAAACACTGTTCAACTGTATACTGTCACAATTTGAACAGGACTCTGGACACAGATGCAGGAGTTTGAAAACAAAGATTTTTTTCAAACAAGGGAAAGGGTCCAAAAGGGGAGAAACTAAACAGGCTATCAATAGCCGAGCTTACCTAACCTCTAAACCAGGGGTGTCAAACTCAAACACAGAGTGGGCCAAAATTTTAAACGGAACAAAGCCGCGGGCCAAGGTTGAACAAATTAACCTTTTAATAGGGACTCAAACAAGTTTTGCATTAAATATTGAACAAGCAAGGCTTATATAACTTTAGTGACATGCAAAATCCAGTTTCAAATAATAATAATAATAATAATAATAAAAAATATATCAATGGCATATCAAATAAAATTTCAATGAAAATGTTATGCCTCTTTTCTTACGCAATCTTCTGAAGTAAATATTTTTTTTGCACAGGCTAATAATAAATTTGAAAATAAAATAACAATAATGAATGAACCAAACATTCAAGCCTTGAAGTAGCAAGAGAAAACGCATGTATAAAAAGTTAATTATTGGTCAGTTTGCTGGAAGTTTCCCGAAGAGTTAGTGCTGCAAGGGGTTTGGGGTATTTATTCTGTTGTGTTACGGTGCGGATGTTCACCCGAAATGTGTTTGTCATTCTTGTTTGGTGTGGGTCCACAGTGTGGCGCATATTTGTAACAGTGCTAAAGTTGTTTATATGGCCACCCTCAGTGTGACCTGTATGGCTGTTGACCAAGTATGCCTTGCATTCACTTGTGCGTGTGTGTTTGTGTGTGTAAAAGCCACAAATATTATGTGACACGCTGTTAGTATGGAGGAAAAGCGGACGTGACGACAGGTTGTAGAGAACGCTAAAGGCAGTGCCTTAAATGCACGCCCCCAATATAGTTGTCCAGGTGGAAATCGGTAGAAATTCGGGAGAATGGTTGCCCCGGGAGATTTTCGGGAGGGGCACTGAACTTCGGGAGTCTACCGGGAAAAAAATTAGGAGGGTTGGCAAGTATGAGTATTAGCGGTGAATGCGGTGTTACAGCGGCACCGACGCTGTATAACACCGGCGGGCCAGCTCTAATGCTAAATTGATATTGCCTCAAGAGCCAAATTAAATTACACGGCGGGCCAGATTTGGCCCGCGGGCCAGAGTTTGACACCCATGCTCTAAACTAACAAAATCTCAATGAACTCAAAACGCTCCAGCTGCGGAGGGAAAAAAGAGTGCAAAGAGAACAATATGCAAAATATAACAAAAGGCGCTGCAAGGGAGTCAATGCTAAACAACTAATCTTACCTGACAAAAGGGGTACAAAAAACTTGGCAATGGCTGTGGACATGGATCGCTGGAGGTTTGCACAATACGTACGAAAACACTCTGGCACAGGACAGAAGGAGGACGAGACATTTGTACACATGAGGGTGGGTGACACAGGTGGACACAATCAGGAAAGACGTCAGACCAGTGAAACAGGAGGAAGGGCAAGTGATCTGAAACGAGAGGGAGAGACAGCATTTCAAAATAAAACAGGAAATGACAAAACATGAAAGCAGACAAAACCCAGACCAGACTTCACCCAGGTGTGACATATACACAGTAAAGACATGTGAAATATCCTTGTACACGTGTTAGTTAAGCCTTTGTACTAGGGCTGGGCGATATATCGATTTATACCATGTATCGCGGGTTTGTCTCTGTGTGATATAGAAAATGCGTAATATTCGAGTATACGTTCTCACGCAGTTCCTTTTAGCTGCGGGCATTCAGCCTTTTCTCACTCTTTCCTGTTTCTCCTCACAGACAAGCAGGCGCACATTCTTACACACGTCACATACGTGTCCGATGGGCTACGTTAGCTGCTAACATAGCCGTACGAGAGAAAGAAAGTGCGGATCTGGTAACAAATGAAGGAAGACTTAATTCCCAAGAAAAACAGCAGGCTTTCCATCGTCTGGCGGTGGTTCGGCTTCAAGTGGGAATATGTCGGACAGACAACCATAATTTGTCAAGTGTGGTGGGGGAAAGCGTTGCTATAAAGAGTAGCATTACTGTTAATATGTAGCATCATTTGTAAAGTCACTCGCTAGAGCATGAAGAGATTTTCATAACCGTAGTAACTTACTACATAGTGAAGGACAAATACTATTTGATTTCCTATCATGCAGCTCATTTTTATTTGACACTTAAAATGTCTCTGACAGTCTTGCACTTTATGTTTTGGAAATGACTTGAATGTTTGTGCCATTGCTTAATAACTTTAATAAATACAGTTTTGGTCAATTGACTTAGTTGTGGGACTTCACGGTGGCAGAGGGGTTAATGCGTCTGCCTCACAATACGAAGGTCCTGCAGTCCTGGGTTCAAATCCAGGCTCGGGATCTTTCTGTGTGGAGTTTGCATGTTCTCCCCGTGAATGCGTGGGTTCCCTCCGGGTACTCCGGCTTCCTCCCACCTCCAAAGACATGCACCTGGGGATAGGTTGATTGGCAACACTAAATTGGCCCTAGTGTGTGAATGTGAGTGTGAATGTTGTCTGTCTATCTGTGTTGGCCCCGCGATGAGGTGGCGACTTGTCCAGGGTGTACCCTGCCTTCCGCCCGATTGTAGCTGAGATAGGCCCAGCGCCCCCCGCGACCCCGAAAGGGAATAAGCGGTAGAAAATGGATGGATGGATGGACTTAGTTGTGATTTCCCTCTCTGCATGAAAGGTTAAAAGTAGCATATATTAATGCAGTATGGAGAAGAATGTTTTAATGTAGACACATAGAATCATCAAACCGCTGTGATTATATGCATCAAGTGTTCATTCAAGGCCAAGGCAAAATATCGTAATATATATCGTATATCGCGATATGGCCTAAAAATATCGCGATATTGAAAAAAGGCCATATCGCCCAGCCCTAGTTTGTACCTTTGTAATTCAACCCAATAGTTCGGTGGGGAATAACCCGACATTAAAGTTATCACAACTCAACTTTTTGGTTAAATAATTCAACGCAAAATTTGGGTTGAAAAAAATTCACCCAAAATGTTGAGTTAAAATAACTCAAATAAGGGGTTTGTCCTTTTCTGAACCAGCAGTTGGGTTAAAATTAGGTTATTGGGTTATTTTTTTAACCCAACATTTTTTAGTGTGCACCCTCCATAGTTTATGTTAGCATTCCTGGGTAAAGGGAATGTCTGCAGACCCCCCTCCCCCCCACCCCCCCCCCCCCCCCCCCCATACACACACACACACACACACACACACACCCCAAACTAATTTTACACACACTTATTACATATGTTGGCCAAAGGGGGTGCATTTCAATTTCTTACACACACTTGTTATTTCATATGTTGACCAAAGGGGGAGCAGTTTTAAAACCGACACACAGTCAATTTGAAAAATCCCTCCACCAGGGGTGCAAATGAGACATTCTCCATTAGATGCAATGTTTTTTTTTCCATATTAGGACCATGATTTATGTCCTAACTTGTTCACCGGTCCTCATATGGACGGTACTTTTCCTTTGCTGGTGTCTCAGGAAGGGTAGAAATTCAACAACACACACACACACACACACACACCCCAAACTAATTTTACACACACTTATTTCATATGTTGGCCAAAGTGGGCGCGTTTCAATTTCTTACACACACTTGTTATTTCATATGTTGACCAGAGGGGGAGCACTTTTAAAACCGACACACAGTCAATTTGAAAAATCCCACCACCAGGGGTGCAAATGAGACATTCTCTATCAGATGCAATGATTTTTTTTCCCATATTAAGACCATGATTTATGTCCTAACTTGTTCACCGGTCCTCATATGGACGGTACTTTTCCTTGTTGGTGTCTCAGGAAGGGTAAAAATTCAAAAACACACACACATACCCCAAACTAATTTTACACACACTTATTACATATGTTGGCCAAAGGGGGTGCGTTTAAATTTCTTACACAAACTTGTTATTTCATATGGTGACCAGAGGGAGAGCACTTTTAAAACCGACACACAGTCAATTTGAAAAATCCCTCCACCAGGGGTGCTAATGAGACATTCTCCATTAGATGCAATGCTTTTTTTTTCATATTAGGACCATGATTTATGTCCCAACTTGTTCACAAGTCCTCATATGGACGGTACTTTTCCTTGTTAGTGTCTTAGGAAGGATAAAAATTTAAGAATACACACCAAACTAATTTTACACACACTTATTACTTATGTTGGCCAAAGAGGGCGTGTTTAAATTTCTTACACACACTTGTTATTTCATATGTTGACCAGAGGGGGAGCACTTTTAAAACCGACACACAGTCAATTTGAAAAATCCCTCCTCCAGGGGTGCAAATGAGATATTCTCTATTAGATGCGATGTTTTTTTTTCCGTATTAGGACCATGATTTATGTCCTAACTTGTTCACCGGTCCTCATATGGACGGTACTTTTCCTTTGCTGGTGTCTCAGGAAGGGTAGAAATTCAAGAACACACACCCCAAACTAATTTTACACACACTTATTACATATGTTGGCCAAAGAGGTCGCGTTTAAATTTCTTACACCGACTTGTTATGTCATATGTTGACCAGAGGGGGAGCACTTTTAAAACCGACACTCAGTCAATTTGAAAATTTGCTCCACCAGGGGTGCAAATGAGACATTCTCTATTAGATGCAATGTTTTTTTTCCCGTATTAGGACCATGATTTATGTAACTAACTTGTTCACCGGTCCTCATATGATTGGTACTTTTCCTTGTTGGTGTCTCAGGAAGGGTAGAAATTCAAGAACACACACACACACACACACACACACACACACACACCAAACTAATTTTACACACACTTATTACATATGTTGGCCAAAGAGGTCGCATTTAAATTTATTACACTGACTTGTTATTTCATATGTTGACCAGAGGGGGAGTACTTTTAAAACCGACACACAGTCAATTTGAAAATTTGCTACACCAGGGGTGCAAATGAGACATTCTCTATTAGATGCAATGTTTTTTTTTCCGTATTAGGACCATGATTTATGTCCTAACTTGTTCACCAGTCCTCATATGGACGGTACTTTTCCTTTGCTGGTGTCACAGGAAGGGTAGAAATTCAAAAACACACTCACACACACACACACACACCCCAAACTAATTTTACACACACTTATTACATATGTTGGCCAAAGAGGTCGCGTTTAAATTTCTTACACAGACTTGTTATTTCATATGTTGACCAGAGGGGGAGCACTTTTAAAACCGACACACAGTCAATTTGAAAAAATGCTCCACCAGGGGTGCAAATGAGACATTCTCTATTAGATGCAATGTTTTTTTTTCCGTATTAGGACCATGATTTATGTCCTAACTTGTTCACCGGTCCTCATATGGACGGTACTTTTCCTTTGCTGGTGTCTCAGGAAGGGTAGAAATTCAAAAACACACACTCACACACCCCAAACTAATTTTACACACACTTATTACATATGTTGGCCAAAGGGGGCGTGTTTCAATTTCTTACACACACTTGTTATTTCATATGTTGACCAAAGGGGGAGCACTTTTAAAACCGACACACAGTCAATTTGAAAAATCCCTCCTCCAGGGGTGCAAATGAGACATTCTCTATTAGATGCAATGTTTTTTTTTCCGTATTAGGACCATGATTTATGTCCTAACTTGTTCACCGGTCCTCATATGGACGGTACTTTTCCTTTGCTGGTGTCTCAGGAAGGGTAGAAATTCAAGAACACACGCACACACACACACACACAGAGTGTTTTGCTCACAGAGCAGTAAACAGCATGTCCCGGTAAAGCGATTACGTTTGAGGTGTTTTTACACACAGTGTCAGCGCTCGACTGATGATGTCTGCTGGTGTGAAATCTTTAGAAGATGTCTCCTACAGCCGCGTGCAAGGCAGTATGTAAAAAATGTACACAAGGTGACAGGAAACGTGCGCTCATCCCAATGGAATCTTTTGAAGAATCCATCATTCCGAGACCTCCTGGAGGTGATCAAGCCGAGGTTTTGTCGCTATACGCTTGACGCGGGTCGCATTTTGATGGGCTTCAGGGTGTGGCGTGCAGGCTGCAGGCGCAATATCCACCGGATTAGTGGCCCGTAGGATCGGCTGCTGATGGACGATAAGGGCTGTTTGATCACAAAGGCCGCATAACACAACACCGCCGCCAAGAAGACATGATTTTCACCTGCATCTCCCGTGTGAGCCCTCGGATGCTCTCAAGGGGAACTGGCTTATCTCGTTTAGCAGTGACACGGGAACGCGCCATTATTCCGACGCGTCGCCATGACACCTTACATGAGGTGAAAATGGAACAAAATGCGGCATTCGTCTTTTATAACAGTTTGTCTTCTTCAGGCGCGCCTTTGTGTCCCAATACTTTTGTCCACATGGTGTAAATTTGTTCTGTGTGTTTACTTACTTTTAAATATGTCTTTTTTATTAGGCAAGGTTTTGAATTATTGCTCTAAAACTGTTGTCAAAGATTTTTTTTCACTACCGCAAAAAAATACCAGGCTCTCCAGGTACCACCTAAATTGCCAACATTAAAATGCAGTAGCGTAGTAGGCCTAAGTATTCATTATAATCCAAGACACAGGTTTTATTTAACAAGTATGTTTAATATTTTTGTCCACTGTAACAATACACAGAGTTTGAACAGTAACACTGCGTTCGAATATAGGAACATAAAACACTGTACTTTAATCAAGCGACTCTTTGGCGTACCACTACAGTTTGAGAATCACTACGCTAGATGACAGGAGAGTTATGTTTGTTTTATATTTTCACAATAAACTCACAAGTCAAAGATCATCTATATCAGTGGTTCTCTAACGTTTTTCACTACCTCAAAAAAAATACCTGGCTCTCCAGGTACTTCATAAATTGCCAACAATAAAATACAGTAGCGTAGAAGGCCTAAGTATTTATTAAAAACCAAGACAGGGGTTTTATTTAACAAGTATGTTTAATATTTTTTTCACTGTAACAATATACACAATTTGAACAGTAACACTGCATTCGAATACAAGAACATAAAACACTGTACTTTGGCGTACCACTAGTGGTACACGTACCACAGTTTGAGAATCACTGCTATATGACACGAGAGTTATGTTAGTTTTATATTTCCACAATAAACTCACAAGTCAAAGATCCTCTACATCTGTGGTTCTCTAACTTTTTTCACTACGACAAAAAAATACCTGGCTCTCCAGGTACCACCTAAATTGCCAACATTAAAATACAGTAGCGTAGTAGGCCTAAGTATTCATTAAAAACCGAGACAGAGGTTTTATTTAACAAGTATGTTTAATATTTTTGACCACTGTAACAATACACACAGTTTGAACAGTAACACTGTGTTTGAATATAGGAACATAAAACACTGTACTTTAATCAATTGACTCTTTGACGTACCACTACATGCAGCACGCGTACCACTAAAAAATCAAGACTGAGGTTTTATTTAAGAAGTATGTCTGATATTTTTGTCTACTGTAACAATACACACAGTTTGAACAGTAACACACACTGTGTTTGGAAGATAGGAACATAAAACACTGTACTTTAATCAAGTGATTCTTTGGCGTACCACTAGTGGTACACGTACCACAGTTTGAGAATCACTGCTATATGACAGGAAAGTTCTGTTTATTTTAGATTTCCAAAGTAAACTCACAAGTCAAAGATCATCTATCTCAGTGGTTCTGTAACATTTTTCACTACCTCAAAAAAATACCTGGCTTTTCAGGTACTACCTAAATTGCCAACATTAAATTACAGTAGCGTAGTAGGCCTAAGTATTCATTAAAAACCAAGACAGAGGTTTTATTTAACAAATATATTTAATATTTTTGTTCACTGTAACAATACACACATTTTAAACACTAGCACTGTGTTTGGAATATAGGGACATAAAACACTGTACTTTAATCAAGTGATTCTTTGGCGTACCACTATATGCAGCCCGCATACCAATAGTGGTACACGTACCACCGTTTTTCTCTATATGACACGAGAGTTATGTTTGTTTTACATTTCCACAATATACTCACAAGTCAAAGATCCTCTATATCAGTGGTTCTCTAATGTTCTTCACTACCTCAAAAAAAACAAAGCTAGTTCTCCAGGTACTACCTAAATTGCAAACATTAAAATACAGTAGCGTAGTAGGCCTAAGTATTCATTATAAACCAAGACAGAGGTTTTATTTAACAAGTATGTTTAATATTTTTGTCCACTGTAACACTACACAGAGTTTGAACAGTAACACTGCGTTCGAATATAGGAACATAAAACACTGTACTTTATTCATGTAACTCTTTGGCGTTGCACTACAGTTTGAGAATCACTGCTCTATATGACAGGAGAGTTATGTTTGTTTTGTATTTCCACAATAAACTCACAAGTCAAAGATCCTATATGTCAGTGGTTCTCTAACGTTTTTTACTACCGCAAAAAAATACCTGGCTCTCCAGGTACTACCTAAATTGCCAACATTAAAATACAGTAGCGTAGTAGGCCCAAGTATTAATTAAAAACCGAGATAGAGGTTTTATTTAACAAGTATGTTTAATATTTTTGTCCACTGTAACAATACACTCAGTTTGAACAGTAACACTGCGTTCGAATATAGGAACATAAAACACTGTACTTTAATCAAGTGACACTTTGGCGTACCACTACAGTTTGAGAATCACTGCGCTAGATGACAGGAGAGTTATGTTTGTTTTATATTTCAACAATAAACTCACAAGTCAAAGATCATCTATGTCAGTGGTTCTGTAACGTTTTTCACTACCTCAAAAAAATACCTGGCTCTCCAGGTGCTACCCAAATTGCCAACATTAAAATACAGTAGCGTAGTAGGCCTAAGTATTCATTAAAAACCGAGACAGAGGTTTTATTTAACAAGTATGTTTAATATTTTTGTCCACTGTAACAATACACCAAGTTTGAACAGTAACACTGTGTTCGAATATAGGAACATAAGACACTATACTTTAATCAAGTGACTCTTTGGCGTACCACTACATGCAGCCTTGTACCTATTGGTACACTTACAACAGTTTTTAAAGATCTACAACAAAGTCAATAGTCAAACATATTTGCTGTTTTTAGGCATCAAGTGCAAAAGCAGCCATTAAATGTTCTATATGTCAGGACCACTCTGCTGTTTTTTAGGACCTACAGCAAACAAGGAGTGCTTTATCATTTTTAAGAATCTAACTGCTGCTTTTAGGAATCCAAAACGGTATTCAAAGATCTTTTACGTGACAGGGGTGTTCTGCTGTTTTTAGGAATCTGCTGCCAAAACTGGTGTGATGTGTTGAGGTGTGATGACCCTGAAAGATTGTCGATGTTTTTGTGTGCAGCTGCAGCGGTTGAAGCGCTCGCTGTCCTTCATGCGCAGCAAGAGCGTGGAGAACTTCTTCCAAAGATCCTACAGCGACGCTCGCCTCCCGCCGGAATTTATCACGGACCCTCCGCCGCCCTCACCGCCGCCGCTGCAGCTGATGCCGGGCTCGCCCCTGGTGGGCGAGGTCTGCTCTCCGTCTCGCTCGCCGTCCGTCAGCCCCAACCTTTCCATCTCCTCGCACTCTCCGTCCCTCAGCTTGTCCCCGTCGTTGTCCTCCAAGCCGGTCCAGACTCAGATCACACACTGCTTCCAGGACCACGTCTTTCGCAAGACCACCAGCTGCCAGCTCTGCAAGAACATGATCGTAGGTCAGCGTCATCTATGCTTACTTCCTTATACTTACAGTACACACACCATTTATTACTTCCATACTTGGTTCTTCTCTTCCACACACACATTATTATGTCGTATTCCATTACGAACATAAATATATACTCACTTTCATACTAAGTTAATTGACTTACATACATCTTTACTTATATATTATTGTATAAATACCAATTTACTTACATAAATATATACTCACTTTCATACTAAGTTAATTGACTTACATACATCTATACTTATATATTATTGTATAAATACCAATTTACTTACATAAATATATACTCACTTTCATACTAAGTTAATTGACTTACATACATCTATACTTATATATTATTGTATAAATACCAATTTACTTTCATATTTACTTACATAAATATATACTCACTTTCATACTAAGTTAATTGACTTACATACATCATTACTTATACATTATTGTATACATACCAATTCACTTTATTTTCTTACATAAATATATACTCACTTTCCTACTAAGTTAATTGACTTACATACATCATTACTTATATTTTATTGTATACATACCAATATACAGTATATACTCACTTTCTTACTAAGTTAAGTGACTTACATACATCATTATTTATATTTTATTGTATACATACCAATTTACTTTCATATTCATTTATGTAAATATATACTCACTTTCATACCAAGCCAAATGGCTTACATACATTATTACTTATATATTATTGTATAAACACCAATTTACTTTCATATTGACTTACGTAACTATTTACTCACTTTCATAAGTTAATTGACTTACATACATCATCACTTATACATTATTGTATACAAACCAATTCACTTTCATATTTTCTTACGTAAATATTTACTCACTTTCATACTAAGTTCATTGACTTACATACTCTAGTACTTATATATTATTGTATATATACCAATTTACTTTCATATTTTCTTCCGTAAATATATACTCACTTTCATACTAAGGTAATTGACTTTCATACATCATTACTTATATATTATGGTACAAATACCAATTTACTGTGATATTTACTTACATAAGTACATACTCACTTTCATATTAGGTTAATTGACTTACAAAGATCATTACTGATACAATATTGTGTACATACTAATTTACTTCCATATTTTCTTACGTAAATCTATGCTCACTTTCATACTAAGTTAATTGACTTACATACATCATTACTTATTTTATTGTATACATACCAATTTACCGCTCTCACGCCAGCTCCAACCCCTTCTCTCCTCCCAACTGCTGGTTATATGGGACGGGTGATTAGATGACAAGGCCCACCTGGGCCTTCTACGCACCTGTCGCTGACTTCGAGGCCGGTCCTGGCACACCCCATTCCGCTGCAGGCCCGCAGACAGTAGTCAATTGACTTATGTACATATTCAATGATTAAAATTAAGTTTTGACTTCCTTACACCGCAGTATATAACTGTGTACATACTAATTTAATCACATATTTGCTTACAGAATGATATTCAAGCTTAATAATCGCCCTATTTAAGTACTTAGTCATCAATTGCATACAGTATATATTACTCCCTTAAGTGACATTCCTGCATACTTACTTGTGTATAATTACTTACCTGGGCCATCTACGCACCTATCGCTGACTCCGAGGCCGGTCCTGGCACACCCCGTTCTGCAGGCCACGCCCCCTCCTCACCTTCATACAGACAGTAGTCATTGACTTACATATATATTCAATGATTAAAATTAAGTTTTGACTTCCTTACACTGTAGTATATAATTGTGTACATACTCATTTAATCACATATTTTCTTACATTATGATATTCAAGCGTAATAATCGCCCTAATTAAGTACTTAGTCATCAATTGCATACAGTATATATTGCTCCCCTAAGTGACATTCCTGAATACTTACTTGTGTATAATTACATACAGGCCCACCTGGGCCATCCACACACCTGTCGCTGACTCCGAGGCCGGTCCTGGCACACCCCGTTCTGCAGGCCACGCCCCCATCCACACCTTCATACAGACAGTAGTCAATTGACTTACATACATATTCAATGATTAAAATGAAGTTTTGACTTCCTTACAACGCAGTATATAACTGTGTACATACTAATTTAATCACATATTTTCTTACATAATGATATTCAAGCGTAATAATCGCCCTATTTAAGTACTTAGTCATCAATTGCATACAGTATATATTGCTCCCCTAAGTGACATTCCTGCATACTTGTGTCTAATTACATAGTGTCATGTTTGATTGTCACTTCCTGTCAGCTTATATAGGAGTCTTAGGATATAAGCGGTGAGACATTCATTTTTAATAAGGACTTTGCTCAATGCTGCCTGTGTGTGTGTGTGTGTGTGTGTGTGTGTGTGTGTGTGTGTGTGTGTGTGTGTGTGTGTGCGTGTGTGCGTGTGTGTGTGTGTGTGTGTGTGTGTGTGTGTGTGTGTATGTGTCTGCTTTTATTTTTAATGGTGCTCATATTTCTGCGAGCTGTACTTCATGTCACGGTGATGGATTAGAGAATACAAGCTGCTCCTTTTCTCTCGTGTTGTAATTTTTTATGCTTTTATTCCCAGCATGCATTGTGGCTTTATTACGATGTGATGCATCATCTCGCTTTCCCTGCAGCCTCCTGCTGGTCGGGAAGCATCTTTTTTATCCGTCTTTGTTTTTTTTTTGGTTTATTGTTTTTTTTTTTTTGCTGCAGCTTTGATGAAGACGTCTGATTGTTTTGATTGCAAAATCAATTGTCTTTTCTTCGCAGGAACGGAAAAATTAATCACCATAAAAAAAAACACGAGGAGCATCATCTCCCTGCCATTTATTTACAGAGAAAATGGCAGCGTGACAAATCAATTATGACTGAAATGTCTCCAGCTGGTTTGCGGTCTCTGAGTGGTTTTGGGAGTTCGTCAAGCTGTTGGTTGGGAAAGTGGGCCAACACCTGAGTTTGCGCCACCTCAGCATACGCCCACTTTGTCTAAAGACCACCCTTGTGGTTTTATTTTATTTCTGTCTGCATTTCTTTTTCCTGCTCTCATTCTGTCTCTCTTTTGTTGATCTTCCCTGCAGGAAACTCCAAACAAGCTCTGCGGTGTAAAACCTGCAAGTTGGCGGCTCACCTGTGGTGCACCTCGGAACTTTCACAGCAGCCGTGCTATGGCAAGGTACCAATATACACACACAAGATTATTATTACTGCAGCTGATGCTTATGTGGCTTTATTCTTTTGGGCTTTTGGCTGCTGTAAAAAAAAAAAAAAAAGATTTTTAAAAGCAGACATTATGTTAGAAAAATTGTTTCTAAGTTATCACAAAAACGAGTTCCCGGCGATAAGACCAAAAGCTGTCTTTGAACCTACCAAGAGTAAGACTCGTAAAACTTCACTGTGTAAGGGGGAAGCAACATGAAGGTGTTCCTTTTTCTTTCATGTATTGTAATCAAACAGAAAGATATTGTCTGACCCAAGAACTACAAACGCAAAGAGGAAGCAGGACCAGACTCCCTTCCAGGCGAACTCTTTTTGAACTGTTTCACAAACCTCTTTTTGAACTCTTTTACGAACCGTGGTCCATCACCTCATTTAATGTGGCTTGCAATGTCATTCATATGGTACGTCAGGTCATTCAATGTGGTCCATTACATCATTAAATGTGGCCCGTCATGTCTTTTATATGGTCTGTAACGTCATTTAACATTGCCCATCACCTATTTTAATGTGCTCCATTATCTCATTTAAAGTGGCCAATCATGTCATTCATATGGTCCGTAACATCATTTAACATTTTCCATCACCTCATTTAATGTGCTCCATCATCTCATTTAATGTGGCCCACCATGTCATTCATATGGTCTGTAACATAATTTACCATTTTCCATCACCTCATTTAATGTGCTCCATCATCTCATTTAATGTGGCCCACCATGTCATTCATATGGTCTGTAACATAATTTACCATTTTCCATCACCTCATTTAATGTGCTCCATCATCTCATTTAAGGTGGCCAACCATGTCATTCATATGGTCTGTAACATCATTTAACATTTTCCATCACCTCATTTAAAGTGGCCAACCATGTCATTCATATGGTCCGTAACATCATTTAACATTTTCCATCACCTCATTTAAAGTGGCCCGCCATGTCATTCATACGGTCCGTAACATCATTTAACATTTTCCATCACCTCATTTAATGTGCTCCATCATCTCATTTAAATTGGCCCACCATGTCATTCATATGGTCAGTAATGTCATTTAATATTTTGTGCCTATCACCTCATTTAATGTGGTCCCTCACCTCATGGCCCACAATATCATTCATATGATCCGTAACGTCATTCCATGTGGTCCATCACCTCATTTACCGTGGCCCGCCATTTCATTCATATGGTCCGTAACATCATTTAACATTTTCTATCACCTCATTTAATGTGCTCCATCATCTCATTTAACGTGGCCCGCCATGTCATTCATATGGTCCGTCAGGTCATTCGATGTGGTCCATCCCGTCATTTAAGGTGGCCCGCCATGTCATTCATATGGTCTGTAATGTCATTCAATATTGTCCATCACCTCATTTAATGTGGTCCATTACCTCATTTAAGGTGGCCCGCCATATCACGCATATGGTCCGTCAGGTCATTCAATGTGGTCCATCACCTCTTTTAATGTGGCCCGCCATGTCATTCAAACGGTCAGCCACATCATTTTCCATGGTCCATCACGACACTTAAACATGGCTCACCAGGTCATTCATTATACCATCATACCATTGAACGTGGTACACCACATCAATTATTGTGACCCTCTGAGGGCGGGCCGTTATTGCTAGGTGGCCCTCAATACTCAAAGTTAAAAAAGTTAAAGTACCAATGATTGTCACACACACACTAGGAGCAGTGAGCAGCAGCGGTGATCGTTTTTGGTGATTTAACCCCCAATTGATGCTGAGTGCCGAGCAGGGAGGTAATGGGTCCCGTTTTCATAGTCTTTGGTATGACTCGGCCGGGGTTTGAACTCACAACCTACCGATCTAAGGGCGGACGCTCTAACCACTAGGCCACTGACTACAAAGGAGTTTGACACCCCTATTCTAATTGATACCCAATAATTTTGTCCTCCCGCTGTGTTTATTTCCAGCCAAACATTTATGGTTTGTCAGACCGGCGATTAGCATACAGAATGCCATTTTAGAGGCACGCCTTGAAGAGTGGCCTGGCGAGGTGGGAACGATGCCTCTGCGTACGCCAGCTTCTTGGCGGGAACAAAGGAATCCATGATTACCTTGCGAGTGTCTTCTCTCCACAGAATGTGACAGAGTGGCTCATTTGCAAGTCAAGGCAGCGACGAGACCCGAAATTCAGCTGCAACGCTTTTGTGTTTAATTCAGTGTGAAATTACAGCCTTGTGCAATCACGTGAGCGTGTGTGTGTGTGTGTGTGTGTGTGTGTGTGTGTGTGTGTGTGTGTGTGTGTGTGTGTGTGTGTGTGCGTGTGTGTGTGTGTGCTGCCGCTTCATGTCCAGGATTGTTTGGATGCAGCTCACATGTCCCGTACGTCTCTTCAAACGACTCCCTTAATGTTCCCGAATGGTTGCACCGTGGGGGACATTAATGTCCATCAGCTCAGCCCTGAAACTGGGAAGTAATGGAAACTGAAAAAGCATTATGTTCTCTTCTCCCCTCCGTTAGTCTGGCGCCTTCAAGCGAAACTTCAGCTCGCCCATGCTGGTCACTGACCAACTGGCCGTTGTCAAGGAAGCGCAGCCGAGCCAAGGTGAGCGTTTGTGTCTCTTTTGTTGGTTGTTGTTGTTGCACCAGATTGCTTGTACGTTGCGCCGAATTACGGGGAAAATTTACTCCCAGCGTGGGCATCGTGAAAGGAATTATTCGGAAAAACAACAAAGGCCGGCTGCACCTGCCAGTATACACAATTCACAAGATTGCAGAATTTAAACACAAATTGAGATTTTTGTCTTTCATTTTCAACATGCTGTTAATAAATCGCACATCCAACAACACAAGTGCACAGTGCAAAAGCAATCAAGTCCTCCTGCAGCTCCCCAAAAAATTTGGTAACAATTTAGTATAGGGAACTGTTAATTAGTTGCAAATTAGTTACATATTGGCTCTTAATTAGTCATTTTTAAATACTTATCCTGCATGGCCTTATTATACAACCAGTGAGCCGGTAACACTTTAGTATGGGGAACACATATTCACCATTATTTATTTGCTTATTAACATGCAAATTAGTAACATACAGTGGGGCAAAAAAGTATTTAGTCAGCCACCGATTGTGCAAGTTCTTTCACTTAAAATGATGACAGAGGTCTGTAATTTTCATCATAGGTACACTTCAACTGTGAGAGACAGAATGTGGAAAAAAAATCCAGGAATTCACATTGTAGGAATTTTAAAGAATTTATTTGTAAATTATGGTGGAAAATAAGTATTTGGTCAACCATTCAAAGCTCTCACTGATGGAAGGAGGTTTTGGCTCAAAATCTCACGATACATGGCCCCATTCATTCTTTCCTTAACACGGATCAATAGTCCTGTACCCTTAGCAGAAAAACAGCCCCAAAGCATGATGTTTCCACCCCCATGCTTCACAGTAGGTGTGGTGTTCTTGGGATGCAACTCAGTATTCTTCTTCCTCCAAACACGACGTGTTAAGTTTATACCAAAAAGTTCTATTTTGGTTTCATCTGACCAGATGACATTCCCCCAATCCTCTGCTGTATCATCCATGTATCCATTTTGATATAAACTCAACTCGTCATGTTCGGAGGAAGAAGAATACGCTGTTTGAAAGGAGGAAAAGCAGACGAGATGACAGATTGTAGAAGACGCTAAAGGCAGTGCCTTTTTGCCACGCCCCCATTATTGTTGTTCGTGTGGAAATCGGGAGAAATTCGGGAGAATGTTTGCCCATGGAGATTTCCCGGAGGGGCACTGGAATTCGGGAATCTCCCGGGAAAATCGGTAGGGTTGGCAAGTATGACTAACATACTATCAGTGCACTGTCAATACAGCTAGTGACTGGGCCATGCACTCACTGAGGTGTCATTTACTTCACCGGTAAATAGTGGCAATGCCTTTAAAGGGGAACATTATGACAATTTCAGAAGGGTTAAAACCAATAAAAATCAGTTCCTAATGGCTTATTTTATTTTTCACATTTTTTTTCAAAATTTTACCCATCAAGCAATATCCAGAAGAACTGCTTCAAAGTGCCTGAATTTCACTATCGCTATATCCACCCGTCCATTATCCTGTGACGTCACTGCTTGATGCCAATACAAACAAACATGGCGGAAAGAACAGAAAGATATAGCGACATTAGCTCGGATTCAGACTCGGATTTCAGCGGCTTAAGCGATTCAACAGATTACGCATGTATTGAAACGGATGGTTGTAGTGTGGAGGCAGATAGCGAAAACGAAATTGAAGAAGAAACTGAAGCTATTGAGCCATATCACGACAGACAGCGGCAACGAGGACGAATTCGGCGATCGCCTTCTAACCAGCGATTGCATCTTTTGACCACTGGTGCAACTTGAATCTGTCGATTGGTATGTGTTTGTTTGGCATTAAATGTGGGTGGAGGGAAAGGCTGGATGTGAATATAGCTAAAAATGAGGCATAATGATGCAATATTTACATACAGCTAGCCTAAATAGCATGTTAGCATTGATTAGCTTGCAGTCCTGCCGTGACCAAATATGTCTGATTAGCACATAGGTCAATAACAACAAAACTCACCTTTGTGATTTCGTTGACTTTATCGTTGGAAATGCATCGGCTTTGAGTGTCGTAGGATATCCACACATCTCTGTCGTAGTATTGCTATCGTCGGTAAAGTGTGCCGAACAAACGAGGGACTTTCGCATCTTTTGACACTGGTGCAACTTGAGTCCGTCGATTGGTATGTGTTTGTTTGGCATTAAATGTGGGTGGAGGGAAAGGCTGGATGCAAATATAGCTACAAATGAGGCATAACGATGCAATATGTACATACACCTAGCCTAAATAGCATGTTAGCATCGATTAGCATGCCGTGACCATTGATATGTCTGCTTAGCACACTCCACATAAGTCAAGTTGAATCCGTCTCTGTTCGTGTTGTTACACCCTCCGACAACACACCGACGAGACATGATGTCTCCAAGGTACGGAAAACAGTCGAAAAAAGGGAAAATAACAGAGCTGATTTGACTTGTGTGTGTAATGTGTTTGAGAAAATGGCGGATATCTTCCTGTTGAGAAGTCACGGGTGAAAGGTCATTGCTCCGACAGCGAACAATTGAAAGGCGTTTCAATCGCCAAATTCACCCTCTTAGAGTTCGGAAATCGGTTAAAAAAAACATATGTTCTTTTTTCTGCAACATCAAGGTATATATTGACGCTTACATAGGTTTGCTGATAATGTTCCCCTTTAAAAGCAACCACTTCAATTTTTTGTTTTTCTACTAAAAAACAGTGCCAGTGCTTTCGAAAACAGGCTTGCAAAGTCACACGGTCCATTCCAACTGCGTTTCCCATAATTCATAGCTGGCTGGTTCCAAAGTACATTGCGGTGTACAATGTATAGCAATATTTTAGAGCCGTGTTTGGGACGACGTGACAGTAACGACACACGCCACGTTCACAAAGGAGGCTGATGATGAATTATAGTCAGCAATGATCTTGTGCTTTTGCTGCTTGGCATCAAACTTTTAGTTCAGGGATTGACTTGCACAACACATTCAAATAGAACAAGAAGGAGCCGAGACGTAGATAAGGCCATTCTTTCTTATTGCTCCCTCTTGCCGAAGACGAAGTATCAACAAAGCAGCGCGCAATGGCTTGCAGCAAATACACAATCAGCAGCAGCGGCGGTGAAGAAACACCTGACTGGAATCCCCTCGTGCTTAACCAGGCCGCCATGCTGGGTGACGATGCCGGGTCTCGGCACCTGTGTCCAACGTGCAGCTGCTGCGCTGAATCAATGTTAGCACCTCGTGCTGTCACTTCTTTTTAGCGCCCGCCGAGAAGGGCACTCATTAACTTACAGCACACACACACACACACAGCGTCATGGCGCCTCGGTCTCTGCCAGGGCCAGCTGAGACGTCGCCTGACAAACTCACGCCGAGGCCTCGAAGTAAGAAAATGCAAGAAAGCCTCGTGGGGGAATGATGAACACACCATTTTGAGTCGCTGGGTGTGGGTTCCAGGGTGACTCAAATGCTGCAAACCAACAATCTACTGTCATTTATTCGCATTAATCTCATGATTAAATGGCTACTATGCATATATTTCTTTATCTGGTGGGGCACTTCTCCACCTGCCCCTAATGCCTTTTGTCCTGCACTGATATAAAAATATACAATGTAGCAGTAGATAATTTTCCAAATGAAGGCATTTATTTTTATTGTGGAATGTACTGTTTTTATATTTACTATTATAATGGATGGATGGAAATATAATAATTAGGGGTGGGCAAATTAATGCGTTAATTATGAGTTAACTCATCAATCTATTAACGCCGACAATTATTTTATCGCACATTTGCGTATGTTGTTTACATGCCTTTTCTTAACAAGATGGTGTCGCCCGGCGTCGAGGGGCTCTTGGTAAATATGCAACATTTGGCAAAAATACCGGACAATTCTGCAAATTTCATGGCTGGCTTACAGCGTGGTCACTCCGGGATCACTTACGACCGCCAGACAATTCTGGATGTGGATAGATCGGGCCGTTTTGGACTGAATGACGCGTGCTTGCTAGACCGGTTAGCTAGCATGGGAATACTTTGCCGGCTACATCCAGCGGCCTGTGAAGCAGCGGAGTATATGTGTTGTCTGTCTATTTATCAATAATGCAGACGAGGAGTGTTGGCTGAGTTCTTAACGTTTGCTTTCAGAGCGTGCATATCACAACATACAAGATGCCGTCATGGCGACACAACCTATACCGGGCTACCGCGTCGCTACTACCGTGCATGCTCGTCACTCCTGTTGCATGCTGGGTAGGGTAGTTCTTTTATTCCCTGGCTCATAACATCAAACAATCGGAAAGTTCCTAGATATGGTCATAATTATTTTAAGTGCACTATGCAGAATAAACTCAACATTATTAATATTGCTACTACGGATAATTTGATCAAAAATTCCCTAAAACAGCCCACTACCTATAATATAGGATTTTTAAACATAAGATCCCTGATAAAAAAAAAAATGTTTCTGCTGTTACCTCAGAAATTGCCTGTTCAGATGTTATGATTGTGGCTCAGAGATTTGTATGTAGATTATATCTATTTTTCATAACAAACAGGATAACTTAAATACCCTGGCAGTGGAAATAAGCTCAAATGTTTGTATTTACATTTTTTGAGTTAATTTTCATAAAATATGCTATTTAACTGCTACTGTTTAACAAGGACTGATTTAAATTGTATTTGCACAACAAATGTTTTGGCGCTTTTGTTCATGTGTGAGAATATTCCAATAAAGGTGCACTACACACTACTTTTGAATTCATTATTGGGCTTGGCGTATACAATGCAGTTAATCGCGATTAATCAGAGAAATAGTGCGATTAACTTCGATTAAAATGTTTAATCGTTGCCCACCCCTAATAATAATACATGATCCTGGTCACCTGTTGCCATACTTGCCAACCTTGAGACCTCCGATTTCGGGAGGTGGGGTTTGGGGGCGCGTGGTCGGAGGTGGAGTGCAGGGCGTGGTTGGGGGCGTGGTTAAGAGTCAAATATTTAATATGTATGTATTAAATATATATGTATATACAGTATATATATACATATATATATATATATATATATATACATATATATAAAATTACTAGGCTTTCAGTGAATTCTAGCTATATATATTTATTTTAAATATGTGTATATATATATATATATATATATATATATATATATATATATATATATATATATTTAAAAGAAATACTTGAATTTCAGTGTTCATTTATTTACACATATACACACACACATTAACACACACGGTATAGCTCGGTTGGTATAGTGGCTGTGCCAGCAACTTGAGGGTTCCAGGTTCGATCCCCGCTTCTGCCAATCTAGTCACTGCCGTTGTGTCCTTGAGCACGACACTTTACCCACCTGCTCCCAGTGCCATCCACACCGGTTTAAAAATGTAACTTAGATATTGGTTTTCACTATGTAAAGCGCTTTGAGTCAC
>NC_084617.1:15436016-15516016 GCF_033978795.1 Nerophis ophidion
AAGAAATTCAAAATACTTTGAAATAAGATTTAAATTTGATTCTAAAGATATTCTAGATTTGCCAGAATATTTTTTTTTAATTTTAATCATAATAAGTTTGAAGAAATATTTCACAAATATTCTTCGTCAAAAAAACAGAAGTTAAAATAAAGAATTGAATTAAAATGTATTTATTATTCTTTACAATAAAAAAAAAGAATTTATATGAACATTGATTTAAATTGTCAGGAAAGAAGAGGAAATAATTTAAAAGGTAAAAGGAATATGTGTTTAAAAATCTTAAAATAATTTTTAAGGTTGTGTTTTTTTCTCTAAAATTATCTTTCTGAAAGTTATAAGAAGCAAAGTTAAAAAATAAATTAATTTATTTCAACAAGTGAAGACCAAGTCTTTAAAATATTTTTGGGGATTTTCAAATTCTATTTGAGTTTTGTCTCTCCTAGAATTAAAAATGTCGAGCAAAGCGAGACCAGCTTGCTAGTAAATAAATAAAATTTAAAAAATAGAGGCAGCTCACGGGTAAGTGCTGCTATTTGAGCTATTTTTAGAACAGGCCAGCGGGCAACTCATCTGGTTCTTATGGGCACCGCGTTGGTGACCTCTGGCGTAGTAGGCCTGAATATTCATGAGAAACAAGGCAGAGGTTTTATATTTATATTGTTGGCCACTGTAACATTACACACAGTTTGAACAGTAACACTGTGTGTGAATATTTAATTAAGTGATTATTTGACACAGTTTACAAATCAATGCTCTATTTGTAGATTGTATGTTTATTTTTTGTGTTTGTTTTATGCCCTTTTAGTCAAAGAAAATGTTGTTTTTTTTGTCAAAACATGCATTATTTCCTCCAAAAATATTTCAAAGTGCAATATTTGATTATAAGTAATTGGAGCCTTGAATAGATGAATAATTTATAACAACATTTGTTTTGTTTATTATTTTTTTGAGCAATGAGAGCTTAAAAAACAAAAACTACCTGCAGGGCAGATTTGTGTTATTAGAGTCAACATTGCTACTTTTACTTTTTACTTTTATTTCACTTTTTAATGTCTTTTTTGTAATCACATTATTAGAACGTTAAAAGAAATCAGCTGCAGGCCACAATTTGGACACCTCTACTCTAAACCGGCATTTTCCAGGACCTGCTTTTATTGTGCTGCCCCCCAATGGTCTGGAGGGTCACTAACGTGTAGCGATGATTTATACTTTGCATCCTTGAAAATAAAAACAGATTTTTTTTGTGTGTGTGTGTCGGTCCAAATCCCCAATCAACACACCTGTACTTTGTATTGATAAGGGTGAGGTGAGCGAGGAGAGCCAGGTGAGGCAGTCCAGCATGGAAGAGGAGATCCCTCCGGAAACAGCGGGTAAACACACACATCTCTTTAAACGCACATACGGTTGGTAAGGTTGTATTTTTGCCTCATTCCTGTGAGAATCCTGCGTGTGACTGAAGTAGTGTTGTCCCGATACCAATATACATATACATATTGATACTTTTTGGTACTTTTCTAAATAAAGGGGACCATAAAAATGGCATTATTTGTCGCGTTGGAAACGCATTGGGGTTGCGTGTTGAGTCACCCCAAGATGCATAAGGACCAGACAGGCAGGAATTGCAGGTAAGAGCTTGTTTTGATACAAAAATAAAATAACACTAGTACAAAAAGAAAAAACGAAAAGCATGCCGAACGCACGGGAAGCAAGGCTAACACTTAGCACTGAGTCAAAGTCCAAAATAAGCGTGCCGAGTGCACAAGAAGCGAGACTTAGCACAAGTAAAGACATAAGAGAAAATACCAGCGTGAGTGTTGCATGGAGCAAACAACGGATCAAGACTGAACTGAGGTCGAAGGCAGGCTTAAATACCAAACTAATAATGAAAACACAGGTGCGCATCAAAAACAAGAGCAGGTGGAACAAATGTGAAACCATGGTAACAAGATAAAACAAGGAAGAGACAAACCAGGGATCGGAAGAGTCCAAAAACAAACAGGAAACACAAAAGTACTCAAAAAAACTAAACAATAGATGATCCGGGCGGCGGATCATAACAATTATTGGCTTTATTTTAACAAAAAATATTAGGGTTCATTAAACATGTTTCTCATTGCAACTTTGTCCTTAAATAAAATAGTGAACATACAAGACGACTTGTCTTTTATTAATAAGTAAACAAACAAAGGCTCCTAATTTTGCTGCTTATGTATGCAGTAACATATTGTGTCAGTTATCATTCTATTTTGCCAAAATTATGAGGGACAAGCTATACAAATTTTTATTAAACCACTTGTTTATTTACTGTTAATATCTGCTTACTTTCTCTTTTAACATATTCCATCTACACTTCTGTTAAAATGTAATAATCACTTATTCTTTTGTTGTTTGATACTTCACATTAGTTTTGGATGATACCAAGTTGTTACAGGATCATACATTGGTGTTATTCAAAGTCCTCATGTGCCCAGGGACATATTTCCTGATTTTATAAATATAATATGAATTTTAAATAAAAGGAAAAAAGATTTTGCAACAATAAAAAATATTGATGTAATCATAGTAGTGTCTACTATATACGCTATTGTACTTGGTATCATTACAGTGGATGTTAGGTGTAGATCCATCCATGGCATTTGTTTACATCCAGGGTGCTAGCTTGCTGTTAGCGGTTAGCTATCGTATTCTCCTACGATGTGAAGTGAAACATGTTTAGCTATTCCTCGTCCTGCAGGGATGATACTTGTAAGAAACTTACTTCATTTGTCGCCATGGAGGCGAGGATTAGTGATTTAGAAGTAGTTAAAGCACTGCCCACTACGAATGGACTTTAGCCGCTAGCTAGCTAGCCAAGTCTGAAAGCACCTCTTGCTGAGGGCGTTTCCGTGTTATAACTTCACCTTTATTGTTAGTTTTTAGGTCAAAATGCATCCGTTCTCCCTTTTCTGTCAACACACTGTGTCTGCTTGTAAGTACTTCGTGATTGTGCGCTGCCAAACATGCTACTTTGCTCGTAAAACCAGCAAAGTCATGACGTGACGATGCACCGTCATGCCAGGAAACCGGTAATTTTCAAACGGAGTATAGTTAAGGTTGGGTATCGTTTGAATTCGAACGATTCCGATTCTTTGTTTCGATTCCGATTACTAACAATTCTCGATTGCGATTCTTTCTTTTAAAAAAAAATAAAATAAAATAAAATAAAAAGGCAGGGTCAAAAAAAACTCTTCCGTCTGTGACATCTTCCCCATTGCCGCTACGGTGAACGTAATACGCTGAGCACATCGCGGAACCTGGCTAGCATGGTTGTAAATTGTCTATGAAAAAATACGCGGGATAATTTTTTAGCTGCCTCAACGTTGGCGCAAAACACATTATTTATTGCATATATATTGTTTTACTTACTGGATTCGGACGGCAGTGCAGTCACCGAGGTGCCAGGCTGGGCGTCGGAGCCGGGGCCAGAGGAAGAGGCAGAGGAGGACGGTCGGCGCAGCGCGTCAAGGACGGGACACGCATTTATTTGTACTCCATGAACTCGGAGGTGCTTCATCATGTTCGACGTGCACCCTTCTAAGCACGAAACAGTCCTGTCGCACGTGTTGCATTTGGCCAATATTTCATTTTTTTTTTGTAAAATAAAGCCACACTTTCGACCGCCGACGACCGCTATCCATGCTTGACTGACTCGCTCGGCTACATAGGTTTGGCTACATGGGCACGGCTATGCTAACACTTCCGGCGGTGGGGGCTTCTTCGTTGGTGTTCAACAGCTTCTTCTTCCGGGTCGGCGGACATATTTTTTTTCCGGTCGGCGGACTGGGTATCGAAACTAGGAATCGGAATTTAAACTTTTGAACGATACCGGGAGAATCGGAAAGTTAGTCCCGGTTCCAATCGATACTTGATACTCGATACCCAACCCTAAGTATAGTACGGTTTTTGATTCATTAGTACAGCGATACTATACCAGTACCGGTATACTGTACAAGACTAGACTGAAGCATTAAGCAATGGGACTATCCAGGACCAGCTGCAGTGTCCTCAAACAACCACTATGAGCCTCTATGAGCAGATAATTGTCACGTGGTCTTGGTGACGAACCCCAAGATGCAGAGATGGCAGGCTTTGTCCAGGAAAACATGATTTAATGTCCACAATAAAGAAAACCAAACAAACCAGGAACTAGGAACAGGAACCAGAAAACAGAAAAACTGGAAATAGTGGCTAACAGGATTTGGCTAACAGGAAAATACAAACCTAGGAGACAGCAAACTACAAATAGCTATCGGGAACAGCTTACCGCTATGACGACAGCGACAAGGACAAGTAGTAACGACAGGTAGTAGCGACGATGACAAGTCGTCATGGCAATACACCAGCACAGACTGGATGGCAAGGCAGGTTTAAATAGCAGCTGGCTGATTGACACCAGGTGTGGCCAGGTGCCAATCAGCCGCAGCAGAGGGGAAACAGCGCTCAGGAAGATAAGCAGGAAACTGACATGAAATAAGGACAAACACAGAGGAAAAACTAAAACATAGCCAAAGTGTCGGGGACAAGCCTGACAATAATACTGCAATAGGGTTTTACAGTATACCGGTATTAGTAAAGTACCGCGATACTAATGAATCATTTTCGGTATGACACCGTCTCTGAAACGTACTGGTCCCGCGACTACGTTGAAGTCACGTCGTGTCATTGCTGGACAGAAAAGGGAGAATGGACGCATTTTGGCTTAAAAACTAAAGATAAAGGTGAAGTTATAACACTGACACGCCCCCAGGAAGAGGTGCTGTAAGACATGGCTAGTTAGCTAGCGGCTAACATCCATGCGCCGTCGGCAGTGTTTTAGCAACTTTTAATTCACTAATGCTGGTCTCCATGGCGACAAATGAAGTACGTTTCTTACAAGTATCATCCCTGCAGGACGAGGAGTAGCTAAACATGCTTCACTACACACCGAAGCTCACCGGCATCAAAATGTAAACAAACGTCATTGGTGGCCATACTTGCCAACCCTCCCGGATTTTCCAGGAGACTCCCGAAATTCAGTGCCTCTCCCGAAAACCTCCCGGAGGAAATTTTCTCCCGAAAATCTCCCGAAATTCAGCGGAGCTGGAGGCCACGCCCCCTCGAGCTCCATGCGGACCTGAGTGGGGACAGCTTGCCTGGCCAATCACGTTACATCTACGGATTTTAATAAAAAACTGCACACACAAGTAGACGAAGCAGAAGAACGAGGAAGTTACAGCCATGGCGACGCCGTCTGTAATAGAGTGTTTCTATGTTGTCTGTCGCCATCTCCTGGTGAATGTTGGCTATAGCGTTATGGGGTTGCTTTTTGATTGGCCAACGATTTACGTGGTGTTGCGCACCTGACGGCAAATGACTCTCGCCAGTACGCAAATGGCAGAACAAAGGTTACTCAAATAGTGAAAGTTAAGTGTTGCTGTCTTTTTTTTAGTAACCAGCAAGCACAGTACAGTTAGTAGAACAACTGTGTTTTTATTACTGCGTATTTGATAGGTGCCGTCTGTAATTCATCTATTTCTTTTATTTATATATGTATAATAAAATAAATATATTGCTAGAATTGACTGAAAGTCAAGTATTTAATGCATATATATATATATATATATATATGTATATATATGAAATACTCGAGTTGGTGAATTATACTACCCTATTAACCATGCCCCCCGCCCTAACCACACACCCCAACCACACCTCTGCCCCACCCTTGACCACGCCCCCCCACCTCCCAAAATCGGAGGTCTCAAGGTTGGCAAGTATATTGGTGGCTCTACACCTAACATCCACTGTAATGATACCAAGTACAAGCACGTATCTAGTCGATACTACCATGATTACGTCGATTTTTTTTGGCATCACAACATCTTCTTTCATTTTTAAAAAATTCATATTATGTTTATAAACTCATGAAATATGTCGCTGGACACATGAGGATTTTGAATATGACCAATGTATGATCCTGTAACTACTTGGTATCGGATTGATACCGTAATTTGTGGTATCATCCAAAACTAATGTAAAGTATCAAACAACAGAAGAATAAGTGATTATTACATTTTAACAGAAGTGTAGATAGAACATGTTAAAAGAGAAAGTAAGCAGATATTAACAGTACATGAACAAGTAGGTTAATAATTCATTTTCTACCATTTGTCCTTAATATTATTAACAAAATAATAGAATGGAAAATGATCCAGTATGTAACTGCATACGTCAGCAGACTAATTATGAGCCTTTGTTTGTTTGCTTACTACTAAAAGACAAGTTTTCTTGTATGTTCACTATTTTATTTAAGGACTTAACTGCAATAAGAAACATATGTTTAAAGGCCTATTGAAATGAGATTTTCTTATTTAAACGGGGATAGCAGGTCCATTCTATCTTGATCATTTCGTGATATTGCCATATTTTTGCTGTAAAGATTTGGTAGAGAACATCCACGATAAAGTTTGCAACTTTTGGTCGCTAATAAAAAAGCCTTGCCTTTACTGGAAGTAACAGACGATGTGCGCGTGACGTCACGGGTTGTAGGGCTCCTCACATCCCCATTCCCCATTAATATGAACGAGGATGAAAGATTCGTGGATGAAGAAATTTAGAGTGAAGTACTAGAAAAAAAAGAAGAAAAAAAAAAGAAAAGGGCAATTGCAGTGGGAGCGATTTAGATGTTTTTAGACACATTTACTAGGATAATTCTGGAAAATCCCTTAGCTGCCTATTGTGTTGCTAGTGTTTTAGTGAGATTAAATAGTACCTGAAAGTCAGAGGGGTGTGGCCACGGGTGTGTAGAAGCCAGAGTCTCTGAGGGAAGTCACGGCAGCTGCAGCAGGACGGAAGCTCCGCTGATGTCTCCGGTAAGAGGCGACTTATTACCACGATTTTCTCACCGAAAACTGCCGGTTGACATGTCCATGTTCGCTTGACCGCTCTGATCCATAGTAAAGCTTCATCTTCGGGAATTTTAAACAAGAAAACACCGGCTGTGTTTTTGTAGCTAAAGGCTAAAAGCTTCCCACCCCCATCTTTCTACTTTGACTTCTTCATTATTAATTGAACAAATTGCAAAAGATTCAGCAACACAGATGTCCAGAATACTCTGTAATTATTCGATTAAAGCTGACTACTGTCACACCTATGGATCAAGTTTTGCTTTGTTATGTTATGTTTTGATTTTGGACATTCAGTCACGTTTTGCACTTCCTGGTTTTGTTTCTTTCCATGCCAACCTATTAGCTTCCACCTGGTCCCCTTAAGTCGCGCCCCGATCCTCAGCCTCTCACACCTGTTTTCTATTACCACAGCCAGTACTTAAGTCATTTGCTTTCTGTTCATCATTCTGGGAACTTTGCTATTTGCATTCTGCTTCATGCCTTCAAGATTACCTGCTACGCACCCTGCTATCCATGCCCCTTGTTTCGGTCGCAGTAAGTGTTTTTGTTTTAGTTGTTCATAGTTCTGCCACAGTGCAAGTTTAAGTTTATAGTTTATCGTCTTTCATGCCATCGAGCAGGTGTTTTGTTTTCCTGTTTGTTTTTTTGTAGCCAAATTTTGTACCTCTTTGTGAGCGCCCTTAGTTTGATTATTTTTGTATTTAGTATTCAAATAAACCATGTACTTACACTCTCGCTTGGCTTGTCCCGTATCCTCTCTGCATCCAAGGAGTAAACCAAATCCAAGTCCAAGCCTGACAACTACTTATAGCTTGGATCGGGCTGGAAAATAATGTCCGCTACAACCCGAGACGTCAAACGCACGCGTCATCATAGCACAACGTTTCAACACGACACTTCGCGGGAAATTTAAAATTGCAATTTAGTAAACTAAAAAGGCCGTATTGGCATGTGTTGCAATGTTAATATTTCATCATTGATATATAAACTATCAGACTGCGTGGTCTGTAGTAGTGGGTTTCAGTAGGCCTTTAATATACCCTAAGATTTTTTATTGAAATAAAGCCAATAATGCAAATTTTTTGTGATCCCCTTTATTTAGAAAAAAGTACCGAAATAATTTTAGTACCGGTAGCAAAATATTAGTATCGTTACAACGGGGCGGTATAGCTCGGTTGGTAGAGCAGCCGTGCCAGCAACTTCGATCCCTGCTTCCGCCATCCTAATCACTGCCGTTGTGTCCTTGGGCAAGACACTTTACCCACCTGCTCCCAGTGCCACCCACACTGGTTTAAATGTAAAAAATAAATATTGCGTTTCACTATGTAAAGCGCTTTGAGTCACTAGAGAAAAAGCGCTATATAAATATAATTCACTTCACTTCCCAACGCTATACTGCATCATCTCTTTCTCTTTCGGACTTATCAGGTCGGTAGTGCATTCTTCACTCACGCTTTAAGTGGGGCATGAGAACAAAATACAACCTTACCTGCTATATGTGTGCATAATTACCCACCTTGCTTCCTTTAAGTACAGTAATTATACAAAAAAATATACTTCCAGGTCCAGATTTGGCTGCACAGGATGTGGAGGTGGACAAAGAGGAAGATGAGAATCAAGTTGAGACCCCCGCCGAGGTGAAGTGTGTAAATTCGCCCATTCGTCATGTCCGTATTCGTCTAATGCCCTCCTTTTCCGTGTCCAGGTGACCCCCAAACGCATCGAGGTGCACTCCATCCACACCTACGTGGCGCTTTACAGTTTCTTGCCTCAGGAGCACAACGACCTGGAACTGCAGTGAGTAAACAACCTGGGCCTTGAATGCGTCATCCGGTTTTTGGCTCAGGCCAGGATGAACATTTTTTATTTTTTTTTTAAATGTGTCTGCAGAGGACACCTTTAGGACGACTAATTATAAAGTGTGCCCACGTACAGCTGAGCTCCCAGCAGGGGGTAAGATAAAGACCCAGTATAGATGCTGGAAGATATTTCAAGAAGGAGGCGGGAGGGGTTGTCTGGTGAGACCACAGGGGGGGGAGGACTGAAATGTCCAATTTCAAAGTAGCAGGGGGGTAATAAAGAGCGACGATGAAGAAAATGCGCGGCGTCATTTGTCCGTCTCGCATTTAAATGTCTGCGTGAGCTCCTCAACGTGCCAAAATGGATCATCCACCATCCAGGTTGGTAGGTAGGTAGGTGTTTATTGTCATAGAACAAGTACAACGAAACTTTGTTTTCAGCACAAACCCGTTCAAGATGAGAAAAGAAAAAAGAGTATACAGCAGGGGTCACCAACGCGGTGCCCGCAGGCACCAGGTATCCCGTAAGGACCAGATGAGTCGCCCGCTGGCCTGTTCTAAAAATAGCTCAAATAGCAGCACTTACCAGTGAGCTGCCTCTATTTTTTAAATTGTATTTATTTACTTGCAAGCTGGTCTCGCTTTGCTCGACATTTTTATTTCTAAGAGAGACAAAACTCAAATAGAATTTGAAAATCTAAGAAAATATTTTAAAGACTTGGTCTTCACTTGTTAAAATAAATTCATGTATTTTTTTACTTTGCTTCTTATAACTTTCAGAAAGACAATTTTAGAGAAAAAAAATACAACCTTAAAAATGATTTTAGGATTTTTAAACACATTTACCTTTTTACCTCTTAAATTCCTTCCTCTTATTTTCTGACAATTTAAATCAATGTTCAAGTTTTTTTTTTTTTTAATTGTAAAGAATAATAAATGCATTTTAATTTAATTATTCATTTTAGCTTCTGTTTTTTCGACAAAGAATATTTGTGTAATATTTCTACAAACTTATTATGATTAAAATTCAAAAAAATTATTCTCGCAAATCTAGAAAATCTGTAGAATCAAATTTAAATCTTATTTCAAAATCTAGAAGAAATAATGATTTGTCTTTGTTAGAAATATAGTTTGGTCCAATTTTGTTATATATTCTAACAAAATGCAGATTGGATTTTAACCTATTTAAAACATGTCATCAATATTCTATAATTAATCTTAATCAGTAAAAAAATACAAATGATGCTCCATAAATTATTTTTTAAATTTTTCAAAAATATTTGATTTAGTTAGTTTTTCTCTTCTTTTTTTCGGTTGAATTTTGAATTTTAAAGAGTCGAAATTAAAGATAAATGATGTTGCAAAATTTTATTTTCATTTTTTTCCTGTTTTCTCCCCTTTTAAACCGTTCAATTAAGTGTTTTTTTTTTCATCATTTATTCTGTAAAAAAAATCTTCTGTAAAAGGAAAAAAAATGTACGACGAAATGACAGACAGAAATAGCCATTTATTTTATATATATATAGATTTATTTATTAAAGGAAAATTGAGCAAATTGGCTATTTCTGGCAATTTAGAAGTAGTCGTCACGAGGCGCCCCGTAAAAGACGAGAAAAAGATAAAACGCTGGGGAAAAAGATGAGTAAAAAAATACAATCTAGACTGGGCTCCTAAGGGGGCCTAGTCTGGAGTGGGGAAAAAACCTCCATGCAATGCACACATAAACACGTTGCATTTAATCACGACGAACTCGCAACAGAGGGGCGGGGAGTTGGCGACCGGTGCTTAGAAGCACTGCCATCCGACCGTCACCCCGAGGGGAAAAAGCGGTGGTGAATGGCGTCGGGTGGGGGTGGCGGTGGGGGGGTTGGGTGCGTGTATGCCCAATTGCCTTGGGTGCGATGATGTAATGTTTTTTTAGACTGAGGCCGATCTGCAAAAGTTCGACTCCAGGTGTCGTTGATGAGGGAGAGAGGTCAAAAGTGTCCATCATTGAGGTGTCCTCGGGGGTGTTTTTCAGAACGGCCTGGTCCTGTTTCCACAGCGTCAAGGCCATTCGAGGGAGTCAAATCATAGATTAGGATGTTTTTTTTCTGCGAGCAGACAAAACAATGACTTGTCTGTTCTATTCGTCCATGCTGGGTGCTTTCAAATTCAATTAAATTTTTATTTTCAGCAAGCTTTTCCATGTTGTGATCCATCTTGCGATTCAGTTCAATGTGGCCATTTAACCTCACTTTTTTTTATTCCTCCACAAACTGTAGAACGGGTGGTCCACACAAGTGATGATCAAAAACTTGGTCCCCATTCCAAATGATAACCAGAATGTGTGTGTGTGTGTGTGTGTCTACAACAGTTCTTCTCAAAAAGTGAGTGCTTGGTGTGTAACTCCGGCGAACATATTATATCAGTATTGTGTGGTATCGTACTTCCAACCTTGCCGTAAAAGGCTGCACACTACAAAATGTGCTAATTTTGGTTAAAAAAAATAAATTAAAAAAAACTAAAATTAACAATTTTTGCTTTATAGGTTAAAATGTTGTATTTATAATGCTCCTGTGTTAATCCTGCTGATCAATTTAAATGTATAACCTATCAAATTTATTTATTTTATTTTTTCCATTAAATGGCTTAAGTTGGTCCAAACATTTTTACAGGTTATAAAAGGATACAATTTTTTGCTTTTCAAGAAAATTAATACACTAAATATTATTTGTTACATACTAAAAACAATAGTAATAAAGGTATTATTTGTTAGAAGTTGATCTATATATTTGTTTTTGTTGTTGTCTTTAATGTTACATTTACAATTTACAATTGTTATGACAAGTCATTTCTGAGTTTGTGTTTTTTTTTCCATGTTTAATGCATAGTTCCTGTCCTGCGCTCTTATTTTGGTAATTTCCACTTTTTTTTTGTTTCCTGCTGCACCTTCACGCCTGTCTTAGAGCGGTGTTCCCGGTACCTGTATTGTATCTTCAATCAGGACTGTTTAAGTTAAGTCTTGGACCAATTTGCTGTCTGGACTTTGTCGTGATTGAATATATTGAATGTGAACGAATCCCCTACCTATGGAGTGACTTTTTGCTGTTCTCCAGCATTGCGTTTTGTTGTTTTGTAACCTGATCAGTTTATTTTTGTTCAGCAGAGCCTTCCTGGTGCTTGCAGAGCCTTTCCCAGCGGCTCTCGTCTTTAGTTTTTTTTCCCTATATAATAACTTTTTACCTGCATGCCGCCTAGCCTGTTTTCTGCATATTGGGAACACGCCAGCCTGCGACCCATGCGTCACAACAATGTTATGCAGAGGTGTACTTATAACAATTTTATAGACAAATTATACTATTTATAGTCATGGCGGAGAGTGGGGAGCGGAGGTGTCGCGAAATGCTTTCGTTTTGTCAGTGGGGTGTGGAACAGACAATAATTGAGAAGCATTGAAGGTTGATGACTGACGAGAGGGTTCACTCCATTCTGTGGTTTGTTTTCCCATGGTGCAAAGCGATTGGAACGGACACGGCGTGAAGATAAGGACATCTTTTAATTAATAACGCAAAAAAGGAACAAACGAAAGGCGCTCACAACGGAGGAACAAAACTTGCACTAAGGTAAAACTATGGTCATAAAACAAAAACTTGCACTATGGCATGAATAACGAAAATTTACTTGAAGCGAAAAAGGAACAGGGATCATCGGCATGGATAACAAGGTTGCGTGGAGGGTAAGTAGAAGGTGATAGATGGTGATGTCGCCAACCTGACTGCCTGGCAACTGCAGGCTTAAATGGTGACGTGGTGATTGACAACGGGTGCATGAGTCCAAATGAACCAGGTGCGTGAGTCGTGAGAACAGGTGAACTGATTGGTAGTCATGGAAACAAAAACAAACCAGGGTGCGCAAGAACAGGAACTAATGGAGTCAAAAACAAAACAGAACATAACTAAACAGAACATCATCAAAAACACATGACACATTCCAGCTATGGGCCAATTTACATCAGACTTTTAGGAAATGAAATGGGATGAAGGACAAGTGATTTGATTTTGGGGCTGATTTGATTTATTACTATTATGTTACCTTAAGTTTATGTTAAAAGCTTCGACGTCTGTGTGTTTATGCTCTCTGAGTGCGATTCTAGTTAATCATGAAAAGTTTGATTGACATTTTAAGCATGTAGACATTTTTTTTTGGTGTGTTTGCGATGTGGGCCAGTATTGAGAGCAGAGCCCCAGGAGATAAATCATACACAACTGGGGCGATACACTGCTATGTAGGACAGAGGCTCCACTCTGTTGCTGGTTTTTTTTTATGCATGAAAAGTTTGCTGAGAGAAATAAGAGTGGCGACAGTTGCTGGCTGTCTAATCGTCATGCAGGTCAGGTCGGCTGCAGACGTCACCTTGTAAGCCGCCCCTCATAAACACACTTTCGAACTAGCGCTGCATCACAAACACAGATGGTTGTGTTCTCACTGGAATCTAGGAGCAAGTAGAATATAAATGGAAAAACTTTTGAACTGGATTATGGTACAGATGCAACAAAAATTTACAAACATGGCAATCATTATGTTACGCTGGGGTTGCATAGTTATGCACTGGTCGTTACCCCAAGATGCAGATGGACGTTTGAATGCAGCGTGCAGGTAAGAAAAAGGGTTAGTCATCACTAGGCAAGAATGCAAAAAATAGGAACGTGGAAGCTATAGAAAAACTAGCAGAGTAAGGAGCAAAAAACCAACGTCTCTTGTTGCATGAAGCAAACAAAACAGCCATTCAGAGCGTGGCGAGAGGCAGGACTAAATAGCTCTCTAGTCTCCACTACTAACCAGAGGCAGGTGAACATAATCAGCACCCATGGCAACGAGGAACACAAACAGGGGTGCTCAAACAGAAACAAGGAAATCCTAAATTTAAACACAACATCATCCACAGATCATCACACATCATGCACTTTATGGATCATAGATGTCATTCACTTTCATTTTAACAGTGCATTAAAGTTGGGATATATTACTGCAAAGCCTTAAGGCAAGGGTGTTCAAAGTGTGGCCTGGGGGCCTTTTTTTTTAAATTCGCATTGTAGAAATACAATTCTAGAAAAACTCAATGTGCTTTTCATGATGGTATCCTTACATCACACTCAAATTTATAAGCGCAGGCCAAAATTCACCGCATGCCTTTGGTAAATGCGAGAAGAGGTTTTAAAATAATTAGCGCATGCTTGCCTTTACCGCATGCCTTTGGTCAACGCAGGAGTGAGAAGAGATTTTAAATCAATTAGCGCCCCGACGGCAATTAAAGGAAATACTGTATGTTTACATCTGGTTTTTTTTTAGATCTGATTTTTTTTACAGCTGACTGTTTACACGGCAAGTACAATCAGACTCCCGTGTAAACGAGCTCAGGCCCCAGTGTGGCCCCCAATGTGGTCTCGACGTCACTTGAATGCGCAGTGCGATAAAATTAAAGCCAAGGAAGTTGACCGGGAGGAAGTCGCTACTACTACAAAAAAAATAAAAGTCGCTACACATTAAAAATGTGTGTTTTTTTACGTGAAGGTAAATTAAAGTAATCAAAATGTATGAATGGATGTATATAGTGTGATATAATTGGGAGGGTTCTAATCTTGGGCTTCACGGTGGCAGAGGGGTTAGTGCGTCTGCCTCACAATACGAAGGTCCTGCAGTCCTGGGTTCAAATCCAGGCTCGGGATCTTTCTGTGTGGAGTTTGCATGTTCTCCCCGTGACTGTGTGGGTTCCCTCCAGGTACTCCGGCTTCCTCCCACTTCCAAAGACATGCACCTGGGGATAGGTTGATTGGCAACACTAAATTGGCCCTAGTGTGTGAATGTGAGTGTGAATGTTGTCTGTCTATCTGTGTTGGCCCTGTGATGAGGTGGCGACATGTCCAGGGTGTACCCCGCCTTCCGCCCGATTGTAGCTGAGATAGGCGCCAGCGCCCCCCGCGACCCCGAAAGGGAATAAGCGGTAGAAAATGGATGGATGGATGGGTTCTAATCTTTTAATGCAGACCTGGGAAAATTAAGGCCCGGGGGCCAAATGCGGCTTTTCAACCTGGCCCGCCGGACATTCCCAAATAATTTTTTTAGATCTTTAAGATAGAAAGTGCAGCTGTCATTATGATGTGCAGTCGTCCGTAAGTCTTGAACTATACAAAATATTTCAATAGTTGGAATCTGCGCTTTTGGATGATACACCAGTTACTATGGTCATCTAATTAGTTACTATGGTAATCTAACTTGTTACTATGGTAATCTAATTAGTTACTATGGTATTCTACTTAGTTACGATGGTCATCTAATTAGTTACTATGGTAATCTACGTCACAGCAGCTCAGACGAGGCACCAAGCAGTGTGGGCGGGAAGCATTTCCACAGACGCAGAAGGAGACTTTCACAACAAAGTTCTAAAGCTTAGTGATGTATCAGATATATCAGATAGTAGGTGGGTTTATTTTGTACCCTTCGTGTTCATATGTCACTGTTTCTTGCATTTTTGTTGCGTTTCTTTTGATTTTAAAATGTGTCGACCGAAAGGGGGTGTGACGTTCATATTTTGTCAATATTCAGTGTTTTATCCTTCGTAGAAAAATGTCAATTTCCTTTACGTTTTTAAGGCGGTCTGTCATAATGTTTTTAGCATTCAATCAGACATTATTGTGAGGTTTTGTATTAGTGTTCCTAAAAATCGATATATCGGCCCCCGGACACATTTTCTTTTCACTAAATGTGGTCCTCGAAGTCAAAATAATTGCCCAGGCCTGTTTTAATGGCTGTTAAATAGAGGAGACACGGACATCAGCAATGAATCTTTCCCATCGTCGCCCTCCTCCCTTACTGGTTTTCAAGTTAGCCGGAACGAAACGGAACGTTTATAAAATGTTAAAAAAATGTCAATTTAAATGGATTGTTGATGCACCTTGTGTCACATTGAGTTGGTGACGAACCCCAAGATGCAGAGAAGACGGCAGGCATTGTGCGGGAAAACATAATTTAATCTTCAAAAATATATGTAAAACAAACCAAGAACTAAGAGACAGGAAAACTGGAAACAGGAACCAGTAAACATAAAAACTGGAAATACAAAACAAGGAGCTAGGAGACAGCAATCTGTAAATAGAGATAGCAACTGACAGGAACAGTTTACCACAATGACAAGTGGTAACGACAATCAACCGGTAGGAGCGACAATAATCCAGCCCTGACTGGAGGACAAAGCAGGTCTAAATAGCAGCTGGCTGATTGACACCAGGTGTGGCCAGGTGCCAATCAACCACAGCTGAGGGGACACAGCACTCAGAGAAACAAGCAGGAAATAAAGACAAAATAAAAGCGCTAACAAGAAACGAAGTCAAACGCAGAGGAACAACTAAAACATAGCCAAACTTTCCAGGAGAAGCCTGACACCTTGGAAGAAACATGGTTATTTAAACAACAAAAAAGCCGCAAACCGTGCATCAAAATTCTCCGTTTAAGCCGGAGTGCAAGCCCTCCTAAAGTGGTTGACATCTTTTTACACTCCGTTTGCGTTTACACCCCTGCAGTAAATGCTCTCATGATCACGTCCCAGGAGAGACCCTCGAATCATGTACTCTCTGCCACGCCAGTGGGCTATTTATTTTGCTTCCTAGTTTTGGTGACCCGCCCTATCTTGTCTCCTGTAATGTTTTGCCCTTATCTGACCCATCCCCCGTCCCTAACACCAACCTCCCCTGATTTTGCATGGGTCTAGAATTGCTACTGCTACAAAAAGGAGCAACGCTACTGTGAACTGTAGTTAAACTACGCAGCGTTGTGTTGCGTCGGACCAGTTCTTCCTCCCAGGGAATCTAAGTTACTGGTCAATCCCAAGTTCTTTTGATGACATATATGCTGAGTAAGAAGGACCATCGAGACAGAATTGGAATATTTTCAAGTTTTACCAAAGCTTTAGGAGGTCAACTTAACCGATACATTCATATCGGCTTCTCTAGTTGATCTGGCATTCCAAGGGAAAAACACACTCTTTTCACACAAAAGATTGCCCCCCTCCCCCTCCTCTCAACACCATAAGGTGAGAGAGACGTGGGGGTTGTCTTCACATTCCGATGGTTTACGACACTAACCTGGCCTCTGAAGACAAAGAGAGACTGGTAGAATACACAAAGGAAAAGTACTAGCTAATCTAAACATGGCTATGTAAAAAGGAATAACTCTTAAACATATCAGCATCCTTCAACAGTTGCCACCTGTTGTGTTGAGATGGGTTTAGCTGCAACCGCAGACGCTCTAAGTTGCGCTCCACAGGGGTGACCACAACGGAAGCGAACCGTGTCTTAACCATGCCTTTCTCTCTTGGCACCTGGTGGAAGCGGTCGCATTGCCTCCCTCTCTGTTTCTGCCCGCTTGGCTATATGCCTTGTCTTGTCCATACTTTTCTGAGCCTCTTTCTCTGGGCTATTCTCCGAAATCTCAACACCTAACATGGAATTGATCAGCTGGACTCTGGACTCAATTGATAAGGAAAAGTGCTTCGGGGGAGCCTGGCTGCCCTGACGGAACTATCGCTGCAGTGTACGTGAGAGACTCGTGGGAGGGATGGAGAATCCCGTGCCTCTCTGTGCTTGCTGTCGAGGACAAGGAAGACATCTATCTATTTGGAACTGTGATCGCAGGGCATCTGCTGATTGGGCTGGGAATTGCTTTGGCGTATCGTCAAATTCGAAAGACGATGGCAGCGGTTCAAGATGCTCAAAGGCTGCCCGCAGCATTGGAAGGCATGGATCGGGCTGTGAGGATCTGTCCGCTGGTTTGGAAAACAACAATGCTCAGCTATGATTCGACTCCCTCAAATGGCCTTTGACGCTGCTCTCAACAGACGAAGGCTGTTCTGAAAACATCCCCTGGAGGACATCACAGTGATAGCGGCTCTGACATCCCTCCCTTCCTCCAACAACACTTGGGAGTTTAACTTTGCTCGTATCAGCATCCTTCAACAGTTGCCACCTGTTGTGTTGAGATGGGTTTAGCTGCAACCACAGACAGTCTAAGTTGCGCCCCACAAGGGTGACCAAAACGGAAGCGAACCGTGTCTTAACCGTGCCTTTCTCTCTTGGCACTTGGTGGAAGCGGTCGCATTGCCTCCCTCTTTGTTTCTGCCTGCTTGGCAATATGCCTTGTCTTCTCCATACTTTTCTAAGCCTCTTTCTCTGCGCTATCCTCCGAAATCTGAACATCTAACATGGAATTGATCAGCTGGACTTTCGACTCAATTGATAAGGAAAAGTGCTTCGGTGGAGCCTGGCTGCCCTGACGGAACTATTGATGCAGGGTACGTGAGAGACTCGTGGGAGGGATGGAGAATCACGTGCCTCTCTGTGCTTGCTGTCGAGGACAAGGAAGACATCTATCTATTTGGAACTGTGATCGCAGGGCATCTGCTGATTGGGCTGGGTATTGCTTTGGCGTATCGTCAAATTCGAAAGATGATGGCAGCTGTTCAAGATGCTCAAAGGCTGCCCGCAGTATTGGAAGGCATGGATCGGGCTGTAATCTGTCCGCTGGTTTGGAAAACAACAATGCTCAGCAACGATTGGACTCCATCAAATGGCCTTTAACGCTGCTTTCAACAGACAAAGGCTGTTTTGAAAACATCCCCAGGAGGACATCGCAATGATAGCGGCTCTGACATCCCTCCCTTCCTCCAACAACACCTGGGAGTTTAACTTTGCTCGTAATGCCAGGCCAACACAACACCCTCAAGAATGGGGGTATGCACACACCCACACCTTTGCCTCACCCCTACTGGAGTGAGGCAAAGGTTGTGTTATGTTTATGCTATGTTGGAACACGAAGCAGCTTCGGGCCGGATGCCCGCAATCCCATTTTCCTCGTCTCGAACTGTATATTGTAATATATATATATATATATATATGTGCTTTGCTATCAAGTTTTTTTTTCTTCACTCCATCAGTGAGAGCCCAGTCTGAGAACAACTTCTTTTTTTTTTTTTTTTTACTCATCCTCCCCCAGCTTTCCTGTTCAGTAACCCTGTGCAATGTTTGTGTAATGTAGAACGGCTTTGTGCTTAAAACAAAATGTTGTTGTACTTGTGCAATGACAATAAATATCATTCCATTCCAGGACATGCCCACAGTGGCGCTGACAACGCGAGAGTGGACATTTGATTTGTATCATGATCCAAGATGGTTGACGCAACTGACCATGGTTGTTATTTTGGTTGTTGTATGTATAACTTCTTAGGCTGATTATATGCAACCCCAATTTATCCATCCATCTTCTTCTGCTTATCCGAGGTCGGGTCGCGGGGGCAGCAGCCTCCGCAGGGAAGCCCAGACTTTCCTCTCCCCAGCCTTTTCAGCCCGAACCACCTCATCTGGGTCCTCTCGATGTGGAGGAGCAGCGAATTTACTTTGAGCTCCCCTCAGATGGCAGCGCTTCTCACCCTATCTCTAAGGGAGAGCCCCGCCACCCGGCGGAGGAAACTCATTTCGGCCCCTTGTACCCGTGATCTTGTCCTTTCGGTCATAACCCACAGCTCATGACCGCAGGTGAGGATGGGAACGTAGATCGACCGGTAAATTGAGAACTTTGCCTTCCGGCTCAGCTCCTTCTTCACCACAACGGATCGATACAGCGTCCTCATTACTGAAGACGCCGCACCGATCCGCCTGTCGATCTCACGATCCACTTTTCCCTCATTCGTGAAAAAGACTCCTAGGTACTTGAGCTCCTCCACTTGGGGCAGGGTCTCCTCCCCAACCCGGAGATGGCACTCCACCCCAATTTATTTTCAATTTTATTTTTTTCTGTTTGCAGTGTTTAAGTACCCCTAGCTGGCACAAGACATTAAAACAACATTGGGAACTTGTTGAATTAGGTCCTGACATTGGGCAACTCAACATAACGTTGAAACAACATGCTTTTTGACGACGTTTAATCAATGTTGGGTTCTGACGTTGATGTTAAGTTAAAGTTAAAGTACCAATGATTGTCACACACACTAGGTGTGGTGAAATTTGTCCTCTGCATTTGACCCATCCCCTTGATCACCCCCTGGGAAGTGAGGGGAGCAGTGGGCAGCAGCGGTGGCAGCGCCCGGGAATCATTTATGGTGATTTAACCCCCAATTCCAACCCTTGATGCTGAGTGCCAAGCAGGGAGGTAATGAGTCCCATTTTTTTATAGTCTTTGGTATGACTCGGCCGGGGTTTGAACTCCCAACCTACCGATCTCAGGGCGGACACTAGGCATCTGAGTAGGTGATGTGACTATTGAATTTTGGTAATTTCCCAACCAATATTCTACAACACAAACAACATGCTTTTTGACAACGTTTATTCAATGTCATGTTGTGATGTTGATTTGATCTTTGAAATTTGGGCCGTTACACTGGTGACATCTATTAATCAGACAAGAACCAAGGAACCAAGCAGACACAGGGTTAAATAGAGCTCATGAGGAGACACGTGTTTTGGGCTGTACTCTAGTTACAGATCCAAACAACGTTCTAAAGAACAGCCCGCGTGCCTCCTGTATTTATTAGGGAAATCCCTATTACATCATTGTGACTGAGGGAAAGGGGGGGAGTGGACTCGACACAAGATATGATAATACAAAAATGCAAATATGTTGACACTTGGTGCTATCGCCCAGTCTGTTCTTGTGCTGGTCCCAGAACAGAATGTTTGGCCTTGGCAGTCAGCATGCGGAATCTGGACAGAACACTCATAGGAACGAAAGGCAAGCAATAGTTCTGCACAAATACAGAAAAAACGCTTCAGTACGAATTGACAATACTTTATAGTAACGACCCTTAAGCATATAGTTATGATGATAATATATACATAATTATTCTAATAGTCATTTCCCAACCAACAACATGTATCCAACGTTGGACATCAACCTCTCAATTTACGAATACAACTATTTTGCAACGTTGTTTTAAAAGACAATTTTTTTCAACATTATTAAGGACAAGTGGGAGAAAATTAATTTTTTGTTAATAGCTGGTTATTTTCTATTTCAACATGTTTTATCTACACTTTTGTTAAAATGTAAAAATCACTTATTCTTCTGTTGTTTGATACTTTACATTACATTTGGACGATACCACAAATTTAGGTATCAATCCGATACCAAGTAGTTACAGGATCATACATTGGTCATATTCAAAGTCCACATGTCTCCAGAGACATATTATAAATTGAAAAAAAAACACAATAACATTTTGTGATGTTAAAAAATATCGATGTAATCATAGTAGTAATGACTAGTTTCGCTATTGTGCGTGGTATCATTACAGCTAGTGTCAGGTGTAGATCCACCAATGGGGTTTGTTTATATTGTAGTGTCCCCGAAGAGTTGGTGCTGCAGGGAACTCTGGGGATTTGTTCTGGAGTATTTATGTTGTGTTGCGGTGTAAATATTCTTCAAAAATATGTTTATTGATGTTGTTTAGTGTGGGTTCACTATATGGCACATGTTTATAACAGTGTTGGCATTGTTCATACTGCCACTCGTAGTTAAAGTTAAAGTACCAATGATTGTCACACACACACTAGGAGTGGCACAATTATTCCCTGCATTTGACCCATCACCCTTGATCACCCCCTGGGAGGTGAGGGGAGCAGTGAGCAGCAGCAGTGGCTGCGCTTGGGAATAATTTTTGGATGATTTAACCAATTCCAACCCTTGATGCTGAGTGCCAAGCAGGGAGGTAATGGGTCCAATTTTTATAGTCTTTGGTATGACTCGGCTGGGTTTGGAACTCACAACATACCAATCTCAGGGGTGTCAAACATATGGCCCGCGGGTTGGATCAGGCCCGCGAACCGGTTTCATCCGGCCCGCGGGATGAGTTCGCTCGGTATAAAAATTGGTTGAAATTTTTAAATGAAAGAAACCGCTTTTCTAAATATGTCCACTAGATGTCGCCATAGCAATTATTTGTATCTTTTCAGATGATGCTCCATATGTAAAAAAAAAAATAAACCACATGTTAGTACATCAGTCGAGGAAAATGAGCAAACTACATAAATAACATCCTGTAATTTGATTTTGATATAATATTTGGAATCATGATTAGATTAAAAATAAACACCAATGTGTCGACTGATGAACATTATTACATAATTTATTCAGAAAGTATTAATAACAACAAATAAAAATAGAATATTATAAACCGCAACATGTAAATGAAAAAAAAACATAATTTGTACATTTTTAGAATGTGCTTGTTGTATTTTTAAACAAAGAAGACAATCTGAAGTTGTCTTTATTTTTAAGTTATCGTGCCGTGGTTTTACCAGTCCGGCCCACCTGGGAGTAGATTTTTCTCCGTGTGGCCCCCGATCTAAACTGAGTTTGACACCCCTGCTCTAACCACTAGGTGTGACATGTATGGCTGTTGAGTAAGTATACTCATCATTCGCTCATGTGCTGTGTGTTCAAAGACAAGTTGATTGTGTCATGAGTTCATTATCGGGCACAATGAAATCTTTGGTAATTGTAGACTATTTGATTTATGACTTTCTTGTTTGGCAAAACGGAACAAACTCACCACAAAATTAACAATAACAAGATTGATTTTTCAAAAATGACTTAAAAGATTGAAAGTTTCCATCGATCCCACGTGGGTGTTTGGCATTGTCGGCGTCTGTGTCCCTTTGGACTGAGTTTTTTCTTGCCCTTGATGTGGGATCCGAGCCGAGGATGATTGTTGTGGCTTGTGCAGCCCTTTGAGACACTTGTAATTAAAGGCCTACTGGAATGAGATTTTCTTATTTAAACGGGGATAGCAGGACCATTCTATGTGTCATACTTGATCATTTCGCGATATTGCCATATTTTTGCTGAAAGGATTTAGTAGAGAACATCCACGATAAAGTTAGCAACTTTTGGTCAGTAATAAAAAAGCCTTGCCTTTACCGGAAGTAGCAGACGATGACGTCACGGGTTGTAGGGCTCCTCACATCCTCACATTGTTTATAATGTGAGCCTTCAGCCTCAAGAGCTATTCGGACCGAGAAAGCGACAATTTCCCCATTAACTTGAGCGAGGATGAAAGATTTGTGGATGAGGAAAGTTAGAGTGAAGCACAAAAAAAAAAAGAAAGAAAGAAAAAGCGACGGCTCCAGGCGGCGGCAGTGGGACCGTTTCAGATGTAATTAGAGACATTTACTAGGATAATTCTGGAAGATCCCTTAATCTTTTTATTGTTTAAATTGTGTTTTAGTGAGATTGTAAAGTCATACCTGAAAGTCGGATGGCTGTGGTGAACGCCAGTGTCTCTCAGAGAATGCGAGGAGGATATTGATATTGAAGGACTAGAAAAAAAAAAAGAAAAAAAAAATGAAGGCAATTGCATTGGGAGCGATTCCGATGTTTTTAGACACACTTACTGGAATCATTCTGGGAAATCCCTTATCTTTCTATTGTGTTGCTGGTGTTTTAGTGAGTTAAATAGTACCTGATAGTCAGAGGGGTGTGTCCACGAGTATGTTGACGCCAGTCTCTGAAGGAAGTCACGGCAGCTGCATGGACGGCGGTAAGAGGCGACATTTTACCACAATTTTCTCACCAAAACCTGCCGGTTGACAAGTGGTCGGGAACCATGTTCGCTTGACCGCTCTGATCCATAGTAAAGTTTCACCTCTGGGAATTTTAAACAAGGAAACACCGTGTGTTTGTGTGGCTAAAGCTTCCCATCTCCATCTTTCTACTTTGACTTCTCCATTATTAATTTAACAAATTGCAAAATATTTAGCAACACAGATGTCCAAATTACTGTGTAATTATGCGATGAAAAGAGACGACTTTTAGCCTTAAGCGGTGCTGAGCAAGTGTGTCCCCTCCAACCAATAACGTCACAAACACACGTCATCATTCCGCGACGTTTTTAACAAGAAACTCTGCGGCAAATTTAAAATTGTAATTTAGTAAACTAAAAAGGCCGTATTGGCATGTGTTGCAATGTTAATATTTCATCATTGATATATAAACTATCAGACTGCGTGGTCGGTAGTAGTGGGTTTCAGTAGGCCTTTAAAGGCTACATAATATAACTTTGATTGATTGATTAATTGATTGATTGATTGATTGATACTCGGATGTGTCACCTGTGTATGTGAAGTGTACACTTTGTGTGTCTGCTCCTTGACCGTGATCTCGTACAAAAAATTATTGGATTCTGTGTCCGTTTTGCCGTGCTATGGATGCAGAGCCGAGAAAAACAAAAAGTGAAGTGAATTATATTTATATAGCGCTTTTCTCAAGTGACTCAAAGCGTTTTACATAGTGACACCCAATATCTAAGTTACATTTAAACCAGTGTGGGTGGCACTGGGAGCAGGTGGGTAAAGTGTCTTGCCCAAGGACACAACGGCAGTAACTAGGATGGCACACGCGGGAATCGAACCTGCAACCCTCAAGTTGCAGGCACGGCCACTCTACCAAACGAGCTATGCCGCCCAAAAAAAAAAGAAAAATAAGCAGAACGTGAGGTCTCATGCTTGATGGTGGTCCACATTTTCAAGTTCCGAAACAAAATTTGTTTTGAATTCCAGATTTTCTAAAACCACAGGGGTGACTTCAGACGTTAAACTTGAGTTTTCAATGTTTTTGAAACCTTACCTTACTGAATAAAAAAAATCTCAGGAGACAAGCAATCCTCACTTCAAGTGGCCTCTTTCATCTCCTTATCAGAAAGTCCACTCTCGTCTCCTCCGGTGTCCTTTTTCCTCCTTTCATGCGTCCTTTTCCCTTTCTTCTCTCTTATCTCTTCCAGTCCTGGCGACCGAGTGCAGGTTACTGACGACTCCAACGAGGAGTGGTGGAAGGTGGGTGCGATATGAAATATGTATGATGTGGTGCTATCACGGTATATGCCTGTGTTAGAATGTGGCGTTGTGTTGGTAGCACCTGCTCGGCCTGCATGCAAACTCAACAAAAACTTGTCCGCTGAAGATGAATTGAAAGACTAGAACCGTAGAAACCTTGCAGCTCTCTATTGAGTCTCTAATGCAGTGTTTTTCAACCTTTTTTGAGCTTTTGGCACATTTTTTTCATTGGAAAAATCCAAAGGCACACCGCCAGCAGAAATCATTCAAAAATTGAACTCGATATTGACATTAAAAGTCATTGTCGCAATTGTTGAATATGAATTTAAACCATAACCAACCATTTCATGTCATGTACGCATGTACTTTGTGGACGCCATCTGTGCTCCACACGCCGTAAGTCTTTGCTGTCGTCCAGCATTCTGTTTTTGTTTACTTTGCAGCCAGTTCAGTTGTAGTTTTGTTCCCTAAACTTCAATGTCTTTTTTTTCAGGGGCACTCAACTTTTGTTTATTTTTGCTTTAAGGATTAGATACCTTTTTAGACGCTGTCGTCTTCATATTGTGATCATGACAAACCATGTTCCGTATGTCTAGAAAGCTATTGGCTACCTACTGATATGGAAGAGAATAACATGGTTACTCTGCCGAGCTCTAGACCAGTGTTTGTCAACCTTTTTTGAGCTTTTGACACATTTTTTTCATTGGAAAAATCCAAAGGCACACCGCCAGCAGAAATCATTCAAAAATTGAACTCGATATTGACAATAAAAAGTCATTGTCGCAATTGTTGAATACGAATTTAAACCATAACCAACCATTTCATGTCATGTACGCATGTACTTTGTGGACGCCATCTGTGCTCCACACGCCGTAAGTCTTTGCTGTCGTCCAGCATTCTGTTTTTGTTTACTTAGCACCCAGTTCAGTTGTAGTTTCGTTCCCTAAACTTCAATGTCTTTTTTTTCAGGGGCACTCAACTTTTGTTTATTTTTGCTTTAAGGATTAGATACCTTTTTAGCCGCTGTCGTCTTCATATTGTGATCATGACAAACCATGTTCCTGATGTCTAGAAAGCTATTGACTACCTACTGATATGGAAGAGAATAACATGATTACTCTGCCGAGCTCTAGACCAGTGTTTGTCAACTTTTTTTGAGCTTTTGGCACATTTTTTTCATTGGAAAAATCCAAAGGCACACCGCCAGCAGAAATAATTCAAAAATTGAACTCAATATTGACAATAAAAAGTCATTGTCGCAATTGTTGAATACGAATTTAAACCATAACCAACCATTTCATGTCATGTACGCATGTACTTTGTGGACGCCATCTGTGCTCCACACGCCGTAAGTCTTTGCTGTCGTCCAGCATTCTGTTTTTGTTCACTTTGCAGCCAGTTCAGTTGTAGTTTCGTTCCCTAAACTTCAATGTCTTTTTTTTCAGGGGCACTCAACTTTTGTTTATTTTTGCTTTAAGGATTATATACCTTTTTACCCGCTGTCGTCTTCATATTGTGATCATGATTAACCATGTTCCTGATGTCTAGAAAGCTATTGGCTACCTACTGATATGGAAGAGAATAACATGGTTACTCTGCCGAGCTCTATACCAGTGTTTGTCAACCTTTTTTGAGCTTTTGGCACATTTTTTTCATTGGAAAAATCCAAAGGCACACCGCCAGCAGAAATCATTCAAAAATTGAACTCGATATTGACAATAAAAAGTCATTGTCGCAATTGTTGAATATGAATTTAAACCATAACCAACCATTTCATGTCATGTACGCATGTACTTTGTGGACGCCATCTGTGCTCCACACGCCGTAAGTCTTTGCTGTCGTCCAGCATTCTGTTTTTGTTTACTTTGCAGCCAGTTCAGTTGTAGTTTTGTTCCCTAAACTTCAATGTCTTTTTTTTCAGGGGCACTCAACTTTTATTTTTGCTTTAAGGATTAGATACCTTTTTTACCCGCTGTCGTCTTCATATTGTGATCATGACAAACCATGTTCCTGATGTCTAGAAAGCTATTGGCTACCTACTGATATGGAAGAGAATAACATGGTTACTCTGCCGAGCTCTAGACCAGTGTTTGTCAACCTTTTTTTAGCTTTTGGCACATTTTTTTCATTGGAAAAATCCAAAGGCACACCGCCAGCAGAAATAATTCAAAAATTGAACTCAATATTGACAATAAAAAGTCATTGTCGCAATTGTTGAATATGAATTTAAACCATAACCAACCATTTCATGTCATGTACGCATGTACTTTGTGGACGCCATCTGTGCTCCACACGCCGTAAGTCTTTGCTGTCGTCCAGCATTCTGTCTTTGTTTACTTTGCAGCCAGTTCAGTTGTAGTTTCGTTCCCTAAACTTCAATGTCTTTTTTTTCAGGGGCACTCAACTTTTGTTTATTTTTGCTTTAAGGATTAGATACCTTTTTACCCGCTGTCGTCTTCATATTGTGATCATGACAAACCATGTTCCTGATGTCTACAAAGCTATTGGCTACCCACTGATATGGAAGATAATAACATGGTTACTCTGCCAAGCTCTAGACCAGTGTTTGTCGACCTTTTTTGAGCCTTTGGCACATTTTTTCATTGAAAAAATCCGAAGGCACACCGCCGGCAGAAATCGTTAAAAAAATGTATTGTGATATTGTTGTCTTAATTGTTGAATATGAATTTAAACCGTAGCAACCATGCTTTGCTATACTCGTCTCAGAGTACCGTCCCGACCTGTCACATCACGCCTTGACTTATTTTGAGGGTTTTTTTTTGCTGTTTTCCTGTTTGTAGTGTCTTACGCTCCTATTTTGGTGGCTTTTCCTGTTTTGTTGGTGTATTCCTGTTGCAGTTTCATGTCTTCATTTGAGAGCTATTCCCCACACCTGCTTTGTTTTAACAATCAAGACTATTTCAGTTGTTGCTATCCTTCTTTGCGTGGACATTGTTGTCATGTCATGTACATATGTACTTTGTGGACGCCATCTCTGCTCCACACACTGTAAGTCTTTGCTGTCGTCCAGCATTTTGTTTTTGTTTACTTTTCAGCCAGTTCAGTTGTAGTTTTGTTCTGCATAGCCATCCCGAAGCTTCAATTCCTTTTTTTTAGGGGCACTCACCTTTTTTGTTTATTTTTAGTTTCCGAACTAGATACCTTTTACCCGCTGTGGTCTTCATTTTGTGATCATGACAAACCATGTTCCTGACGTCTACTGATATGGAAAAGAATAACATGGTTACTCTGCCAAGCTCTAGACCAGTGTTTGTCAACCTTTTTTGAGCCTTTGGCACATTTTTTGAATTGAAAAAATCCAAAGGCACACCGCCAGTAGAAATCATTAAAAAATGTATCTCGATATTGAGAGTATAAAGTCATTGTCGCAATTGTTGAATATGAATTCAAACCGTAACCAACCATGCTTTGCTATACTTGTCTCAGAGCACCGTCCCGACCTGTCAAATCACGCCGTGACTTATTTTGAGTTGTTTGCTGTTTTCCTGTGTGTAGTGCCTCGCGCTCCAGTTTTGTTGGTGTATTCCTGTTGCAGTTTCATGTCTTCATTTGAGCGCTATTCCCCACACTTGCTTTGTTTTAGTAATCAAGACTATTTCAGTTGTTGCAATCCTTCTTTGCGTGGACATTGTTGTCATGTCCTGTACGCATGCACTTTGTGGACGCCATCTCTGCTCCACATGCTGTAAGTCTTTGCTGTTGTCCAGCATTCTGTTTTTGTTTACATTACCCCCAGTCCAGTTGTAGTTTTGTTCTGCATAGCCATCCTTAAGCTTCAATGCCTTTTTTTAGGGGCACTCAACTTTTGTTTATTTTTGGGTTAAGAATTAGATAACTTTTTACCCTCTGTTGTCTTCATCTTGTGATCATGACAAACCATGTTCCTGATGCTACAAAGCTATTGGCTACCTACTGATATGGAAGATAATAACATGTTTACTCCGACGAGTTCCAGACAGCATCGATACTCAACGGCACGTTATTTGCGGATTATAATTACTGGTTTGCAAAAAATATTTTTAACCCAAAGAGCTGAAATGAATCTTCCACGGCACACCAGACTGTATTTCACAGCACACTAGTGTGCCGCGGCACCGTGGTTGCAAAACATTGCTCAAATGAGCTTCCCAATGGAATCTAATGGACACCTGTTGGTGTCTTTCACAAGTCCAAGATGCACACAGCCTTTAAGAGCTGTAAATGTTGAGCATCTGCCGCAGCGTCTTCAACCAGCAGTCATTGTGGTGATGAGTGTCACATCAGTGTTTAACGTGTGCAGCAGAGCGTGCTTAAACCTGTTAACTCCGCCCCTTACGAGCTCTGAAATATATATATATATATATATATATATATATATATATATATATATATATATATATATATATATATATATATATGTATGTGTGTATGTGTATATATATGTGTGTATGTGTATATATATGTGTGTATGTGTATATATATATATGTATGTGTATATACATATATATATATATATATATATATATGTGTATATACATATATATATATATATATGTGTGTGATGACCCCCACCCAAAAAGATGCAATTGTGTAAACAATTATTTCATCTGTTAGTGCTGATTTATTGTAAGCGGATTCAACCCTCTCAGTTTTTGCCTCCATTTGCATGTTAGTGTGTCACCCACCCACACACATTCTTGTATTTTTTTTACCTTCTTGAGACCTCCGAAAAAAATGACTACCTCTTTAGGAACACCCTTTCTAGATATATAAAGATTTGTATTTACAACATTAATGATATATACAAACTGTGCAAATATGAAAAAGGTAAGCCTTTTATTTTTTATTTTATAATTTTTTGTTTGTAGTTGTTTTTTAATCTTAATTATTAATCTTAATTATTTACTTCCCCGTATTGGGGACCATGATTTATGTCCTAACTTGTTCACCGGTCCTCATATGGAAGGTACTTTCCCTTGTTGATGTCTCAAGAAGGGTAGAATACAAGAAAACACACACACACACACACACAAACACACACACTGTGCTCACTTAAAGATTGCTTTTATTGCATGCTTGTTTTGTCTCTTAGACATAAAAATGTTAAATATACCATTTTGAATGATTGAAAAAAATGTTTAAAAAAAAATCATTATTTTTTTATTCAAAATTTGAAAAAATGTTTTCTGTATATATACAATTATTCACCTATTTTTGCTCCAAAAGTAAACTTTTGATATAATCTTATTAAACATTATCCTTTACTTAATTGTTTTTTCAAAATTATTTTTCAAATAAATAAAAACTATTAAAATTCAATATACAGTATTAGGAATCATATTTTTCCACAGTTGTTTGCACTGCTTGCTTTTATTGCCTACCTATTTATTTTAGACGTAAAAATGTTAAATTCATTATTTCAAACAAATAAAAACTGTCAATATTTTTCATAAATTATTTTTTGTCCATTTCAAACCGTTAATAATAAATAGGTTGGTGTTTTTCATACCTACCATTGTTTTTTGACTTTATCAAACCTTTTCCGACATCCCACGCTAGAAAATATTAAAAGTATGTATGATTCGCATCGGATCAATATTGGTATCAGCCCAAAACACAAGGCTCCAATATCGGTATCGTGAAAGTGTTGAATTGATGGATAAAGAAACTAAGCAAAATCTCGGAAAAATATTGTAGGATTTTGCACCCTCCCCACCCAAACACTCCACAACCTGCTCAGTGGCCTAGTGGTTAGAGTGTCTACCCTGATATCGGTAGGACATGAGTTGAAACCCCGGCCGAGTCATACCAAAGACTATAAATTGGGACTAATTACTGTGACGGTTAGCTGGCATCGTGGTGCGGGTTCGTTCTCTCTATTATGCAGTCGGACTGGACACAGCGTGAAAGTAAGAAATTAGGATTTATTTATACTAAAAAACAGACTAAGAACAGAAGAACTTGCACAAGGCACTAAAAGCAAAACAAACAGAACTAGCATGGGAGCTAGAAAGAACTAAAAGCGCTAGCATGTGAGCTAGGGAACAAACAAAAGAAGCAAAAGCGCGGAAGCTAGCAAGTACAAGAAACAGTTCTTTACCACAATTTGGAAACAGCGTCGTCACCTGTTGCACGGAACAGAAATAGAATGCGAGAATGAGTAAACGGAAAAGGCAGGCTTAAATAAGGACATTAATTACGAAGCAGGTGCGCGTCAAAAACAAGAGGCAGGTGACACTAATGCGTGACTATGGCAACGGAAACAAACAGGAAGTGCCACCAGGAACTAAGGAAGACAAACACTAACAGGATGTGATACAAAATGGAACCAAAAACCAGAATATGACATGATCCGAGCAGCGGATCATGACAATTACCTCCCTGCTTGGCACTCAGCATCAAGGGTTAGAATTGGGGGTTAAATCACCAAAAATGATTCCCGGGCATAGCCACCGCTTCTGCTCACTGCTCCCCTCACCTCTCAGAGGTGTTCGAGGGTGATGGGTCGAATGCGGATGATAATCTCGCCACATCTAGTGTGTGTGTGACCATCAGTGGTACTTTAACTTTAAATATGGTGTTTTTTTAAAGGGGAACATTATCACCAGACCTATGTAAGTGCCAATATATACCTTGATGTTGCAGAAAAAAGACCATTTGTAAAAGGGTGAATTTGGCGATTGAAACGCTGTCGGAGCAATGACCTGTCACCCGTGACGTCACAACAGGAAGCAATCCGACATTTTCTCAAACACATTACACACACCAAGTCAAATCAGCTCTGTTATTTTCCGTTTTTTCGACTGTTTTCCGTACCTTGAAGACATCATGCCTCGTCGGTGTGTTGTCGGAGGGTGTAACAACACGAACAGGGAAATATTCAAGTTGACTTACGTGGAGTGTGCTAATCAGACCTCTCAATGGTCACGACATGCTAATCGATGCTAACATGCTATTTAGGCTAGCTGTATGTACATATTGCATCATTATGCCTCATTTGTAGCTATATTTGCATCCAGCCTTTCCCTCCACCCACATTTAATGCCAAACAAACACATACCAATCAACAGATTCCAGTTGCACCAGTGGTGGAAAGACGTGAAAGTTCCTCGTTTGTTCTGTTCTGTCGTAGCATCGCTACAGACGATAGCGATGCTACGACAGAGATGTATGGATATCCTGCGACACTCAAAGCAGATGCATTTCCAACGATAAAGTCTACGAAATCACAAAGGGGAGTTTTGTTGATGTTATTGACTTATGTGCTAATCAGACATATTTGCGCACAGCATGACTGCAAACTAATCGATGCTAATATGCTATTTAGGCTAGCTGTATGTACATATTGCATCATTATGCCTCATTTGTAGCTATATTTGCTTCCAGCCTTTCTCTCCACCCACATTTAATGTCAAACAAACACATACCAATCAACGGATTCAAGTTGCACCAGTGGTCGAAAGATGCGAAAGTCCCTCGTTTTTTCTGTTCTGTCATAGCATCGCTACCGACGATAGCGATGCTGTGACAGAGATGTGTGGATATCTTGCGACACTCAAAGCAGATGCATTTCCAACGATAAAGTCAACAAAATCACGGAGGTGAGTTTTGTTGATGTTATTGACTTATGTGCTAATCAGACATATTTGCGCACGGCATGACTGAGAGCTAATCGATGCTATCATGCTATTTAGGCTAGCTGTATGTACATATTGCATCATTATGCCTCATTTGTACCTATATTTGCGTCCAGCCTTTCCCTCCACCCACATTTAATGCCAAACAAACACATACCAATCAACGGATTCAAGTTGCACCAGTGGTCAAAAGATGTAATCGTTGGTTAGAAGGCGATCGCCGAATTTTTCCTCGTTGCCGCAGTCTATCGTGATATGGCTCAATAGCTTCAGTTTCTTCTTTAATTTCATTTTCCCTATCTGCCTCCACACTCCAACCATCCGTTTCAATACATGCGTAATCTGTTGAATCGCTTAAACCGCTGAAATCCGAGTCTGATTCCGAGCTAATGTCGCTGAATCTTTCTGTTCTATCCGCCATGTTTGTTTGTATTGGCATCAAGCAGTGACGTCACAGGAAAATGGACGGGTGGATATAGCGATGGTGAAACTCAGGCACTTTGAAGCAGTTTTTCGGGATATTGCGTGATGGGTAAAATTTTGAAAAAAACTTCGAAAAATAAAATAAGCCACTGGGAACTGATTTTTATTGGTTTTAACCCTTCTGAAATTGTGATAATGTTCCCCTTTAAACTGAGAGACATCAGATTGATAAATGATTAAAACAGAAGTCAAGTCTGTGTTTTTTTACCCGTAATTCCTACAAAGCGTCATTCATTTTTACCATTTACAACATAGACACTAGAGATGCGCGGTTTGCGGTCTCATCCGCCGAGTCCGCGGATAAACCGCGGGTCGGGCGGGTGACATGACGAAAAAATAGATTTTAATTAGATTCGGGCGGGTGGCGGTTGAATCATTCGGAAATATTTGATATACATGGTTCAGGAATCGGTATCCTTTATCATTTAAAGAGCCATTTAGGACCCGTGTCACAAAGTGAAGAAGACAATAAGAGACGCAATCATTCTCTAGAATGACTGCCGGCAGTTACCCAGTTAATAAGTATTAGGGCGTGCTATGAAGCCATTGGCTTTGTCGCCTCTACAACATGTACGATCTGCTTGTCAGTCCAGCATCATGTTGTGTGTGGCTTCAGCAGACACACGCACACGACTGCAAGGCATACTGGGTGACACAGAGTACACTAATGGTTGTGATATATACTATTTTAATTTTCCTGAAGGAACTCTCCTGAAGGAATCAATAAAATACTATCTATCTATCTATCTATAAACAATTTTAACACTCTTAGTAATATGCGCCACGCTATGAAGCCACACAATACAAGATTGACAAACACATTTCGGGAGAACATCCTCCGAGTAACACAACATAAACGAAACGCAACAAATACCCAGAATCCTTTGCATCCATAACAATTCCTGACTATTTTATACACCCCACTGGCAGCAAACCCCGCCGCCCCCCACCCCCGAGCGTCGGTAAGGTGGGCGGGGTTGGGGGCGCGGGGGTGTAAAATATATTCAGGAATTGTCACGGATGCAAAGGATCCTGGGTATTTGTTGTGTTGCGTTTATGTTGTGTTACTGTGAGGATGTTCTCCCGAAATGTGTTTGTCATTCTTGTTTGGTTTGGCTTCACAGCGTGACGCGTATTAGTAACAGTGTTAAAATTGTTAATATCACAACCATCAGTGAACTCTGTATCACCCAGTATGCCTTGCAATCTTGAACGTGTGATTGCGGAAGCTGCATACAACATGTTGCTGGACTAACAATCAATTTGTACATGTTGTTGAAGTTTTCAAAGGCAATGGCACTTGTCATCAGGATGAACACCATTGGATATTCGCGAGAACGGTAGCGGCTCCCATTGTCTTCTTTACTCTGGGAAATGGGTTTAAATAGCTCTTTGAGTGGTAAAGGTGACCAACCAAATGTTGGTTCGGGTGGACGGCGGGTGGATGACGACTTTGGTGATGCGGTTGCGGATGATATAATTGCCTATCCGCGCATCTCTAATAGACACACCTTTTTAGCAAATGTGTTCGAACTTTGGACGGGTACTTAGGTAAAGTAAAGGAAATGAAATATTCACCCTAAGAGTGTGCCTTCTACTTGATGGAACCACCTGCTCTGTTCTTCTCCCTCCTCCAGGGCAAGAGTGGCGACAAAGTGGGCTTTTTCCCTGCCAATTTCGTGCAGAGGGTCCGCCCGGGGGAGCGAGTGTGGCGCGTCATTCAGGGAACATCTGGCAACCGGGAGAGAGGCCACATGATCGTGAAGGAAGCGCAGGTACCGGACTGTTGTTGCCGTAGCGACGGGCAGCAAGCTGACATAAGGCAGCGTGGTGCTCGAGTGCTGCCGACACTGAGCGAGCTGCGGTTTCATGGAGTTCCGACTCTTTCTGCTTTTGCCAGATCTGCGTGGGCAAGCGAGAAGGCGGCGAGGTGTTTGTGAAGCTGAGCAGCGGCAAGAAGAGAGGCCTCGTCCCTGCCGACTCCATCGAGGAGATCTGAAGCTTCCCGCGAGAGTCGAGTCCCGAAACTCTGAGCCATCGTCTTCAGGGACCCGGCAAAACTGGACCATCCTTTTGGACCCCTGACCAGGACGTAGAAGATGAATAGTCTCCTCACTGTAAGTCTTAATGGACTCCCTGAAGCGGCTGTAGTGGACTCTTACTGATTGTTTACATTTTGGCTACAGCCGTCATTTTTGTTTTATTCTACCAATGTACCGACGTGGGAGGAGCCTGTCACCGGAACGCCACGCTTCTGTCCTTTTCCACTCCTTTGTACCCACTTGCCGTGACTCATGCAGATATGCTCCCTATCAGGACCTCCATCGCGTTCGCATGACACCTTGGCACGGACATCCAAGCTCCACCATGACTGATAATTAAAGAAAACCAAGAAAAAAACATCAATTTGCACTTCTTAATGTATTTTAAAGTACCTTTCCGATCTGACTACCGAACATGTTGTATCATGAACATTGCTTAAACCAGTGTTTTTCAACCACCGTGCCGTGGCACACTAGTGTACCTTGAGATATTGTCTGGTGTGCGCATACTTGCCAACCTTGAGACCTCCGATTTTGGGAGGTGGGGGGTGAGGGGCGTGGTCGGGGGTTGAGAGGAGGCGTTGATGGGAGCGTGGTTTGGGCGGGGCGCGTGGTTAAGAGGGGACGAGTATAATTCACCAACTCGAGTATTTCATATATATTTCATATATATATAAATATATATATATATGTATGAAATACTTGACTTTCAATGAATTCTTGCTATATATATTTATATATATATATATTTATATATATATTTATATATATATATATATATTTATATATTTATATATATATATATATATTTATATATATTTATATATTTATATATATTTATATATATATTTATTTATTTATTATATATATATTTATTTATTTTTATTTATTTATTTTTTTTATATATAAATAAAATAAATAGTTGAATCTCAGACAGCACCTATCAAATACACAGTAATAAAAACACAGTTGTTCTACTAACTGTACTGTGCTTGCTGGTTACTAAAAAAAAAAAAAAACAACACTTACCTTTCACTATTTGAGTAACCTTTGTTCTGCCATCTGCGATGAGCTGGCGACTTGTCCAGGGTGTACCCCGCCTTCCGCCCGATTGTAGCTGAGATAGGCGCCAGCGCCCCCCGCGACCCCAAAAGGGAATAAGCGGTAGAAAATGGATGGATGGATGGATGTTCTGCCATTTGCGTACTTGCGAGAGTCACTTGCCGTCAGGTGCCCAACACCACATAAATCGTTGGCCAATCAAAAACAACCCCATAACGCTATAGCCAACATTCACCAGGAGATGGCGACAGACAATCACTCTATCACAGACGGCGTCGCCATGGCTGTAACTTCCTCGTTCTTCTGCTTCGTCTCCTCGTGTGTGCAGTTTTTTATTAAAAATCCATAGATGTTGTAGCGTGATTGGGCAGACAAGCTGTTTATATAACAGGAAAGCGTACGTGAAAACAGGCTGTTCCCACTCATGTCCGCATGGAGCTAGAAGGGGCGTGAATTTCGGGAGATTTCCGGGAGAAAATCTCTTCCGGGAGGTTTTCGGGAGAGGTGCTGAATTTCGTGAGTCTCCCGGAAAATCCTGGAGGGTTGGCAAGTATGGGTGTGCGGTGGGAGATGATGTAATTCCACCTAACTGGGTTAAAAATATTTTTTGCAAACCAGTAATTATAATCCGCAAATGTGGCTGTGTTGAGTGTCTGTGTTGTCTAGAGCTCGGCATATCAGTAGGTGGCAGCAGGTAGCTAATTGCTTTGTAGATGTCGGGAACATGGTTTGTCGTAATCACAATATGCGGGAGGCAGGGTGCAGGTAAAAAGGTATCTAATGCTTAAAGGCCTACTGAAACCCACTACTACCGACCACGCAGTCTGATAGTTTATATATCAATGATGAAATATTAACATTGCAACACATGCCAATACAGCCGGTTTTGTTTACTAAATTGAAATGTTAAATTTCCCGCGCATTTTCTTGTTGAAAACGTTGCGGAACGAGGGGACATATTAGCCCCGCAACACACACGGCTAAAAGTTTTCTCTTTTCATCGCATAATTACACAGTAATTTGGACATCTGTGTTGCTGAATCTTTTGCAATTTGTTCAATTAATAATGGAGACTATAAAGAAGAATGCTGTTGGTGGAAAGCGGTGGATTGCAGCTGCCTTTAGCACCGAAACACAGCCTGTGTTTCTTTGTTTGTTGTGAAGCTTTAACACAGAGCGGTCAAGCGAACATGTTTCTCTACGTCAACCAGCAAGTTTTTGGATAGGAAAATTGTGATATTAAGTCGGCTCTTACCGGAGACTTCAGTGGATTATGGGACTTCCTCCTGCAGCTCAAAAAGGCAGCTGTGATCTTGGCTCCTCGGCTTCTCTGAGAGACACTGGCGTTCACCACAGCCATCCGACTTTCAGGTATGACTTTACAATCTCACTAAAACACTATTAAAACTATAAAAATATTAAGGGATCTTCCAGAATTATCCTAGTAAATGTGTCTAATTACATCTGAAACGGTCCCACTGTCGCCGCCTGGAGCCGTCGCTTTTTCTTTCTTTTTTTTTGTGTGCTTCACTCTAACTTTCCTCATCCACGAATCTTTCATCCTCGCTCAAGTTAATGGGGAAATTATCGCTTTCTTGGCCCGAATAGCTCTTGCTGCTGGAGGCTCACATTATAAACAATGTGAGGATGTGAGCAGCCCTACAACCCGTGACGTCACGCGCACATTGTCTGCTACTTCCGGTAAAGGCAAAGCTTTTTTATTAGCGACCAAAAGTTGCGAACTTTATCGTCGATGTTCTCTAATAAATCCGTTCAGCAAAAATATGGCAATATTGCGAAATGATCAAATATTACACATAGAATGGACCTGCTATCCCCGTTTCAATAAGAACATCTCATTTCAGTAGGCCTTTAAACTAAAAAATAAACAAAATGCAAGTGCCGCTAAGAAAAGGTATTGAGGCTTAGGGATGGCTATGCTAAACGAAGCTAAAACTGAACTGGCTGCAAAGTGAACAATAACATAATGCTGGACAACAGCAAAGACTTACAGAGTGTGGAGCAGACAGCGTCCACAAAGTGCATCTGTACATGACAGTCAACAACAAAGTAGGAGCGCACGACAAGAACTAAAGCGCGACACACAGGAAAACACCAAAAAACTCCAAATAAGTCATAGCGTGATGTGACAGTAAAACTACTTTGAGACAAGAGCTATAATGATGCATGGTTGGTTACCGTTTGAATTTGTATCCAACAATTGCGAGAACAACTTTTTATTGTCAATACCGGCTGCTGAGTTTCATTTTTTTATGTTTTCTGCTGGTGTTCTGGCTCCGGATTTTTCAATGTAAAAAATGTGCCCGTGGCTCAGTAAAGGTTGAAAAACGCTGGCTTAAATATCCATACGTCACAAACAGTCTTCTTCTAGGCCAGGGGTCGGCAACTCAAAATGTTAAAGGGGCTATATTGGACCAAAATCACCCAAAAAAATCTGTCTGGAGCTGCAAAAAATTAAAAGCCTTATATAAGTGTTATAATGAAGACAACACGTGATGTACGTGTCTATATTAGCTATATTAGCCTACTATCAAAGGCTGACGCAAATCTTCGTTGACAGAAATGTATTCTAATTTTTATTTGTACACATTTTTGCAACATTGGAAATCATTAGTAAAATGGAGGCTTCTCACAGGATGAGATAACTCCTGGAAATGACTGGCTCAGAATGGCCAAAAGGTATAGATGTGTGTGTCAAGTTAAAGGAAACGGCAGGCTTTCTTCTTCTAATGGATTTATGACAATCTTTGCAAGCTGGGTAACGTTTGCTGTGGTCTGGAACAACTTGGCACGCAAACATGATGATGCAATGTGTACATACAAATAGCCTAGATAGCATGTTAGCATTGATTAGCTTGCAGTTATGGACTGACCAAATATGCCTGATAAGCACTCCAACAAATCAATAAAATCTACAATAGAATAGAATAGAAAGTACTTTATTGATCCTTGGGGGAAATTTGCTCACGATAGACAATAATAATAGATAATAATATATAAAATATATTATATATATAATATATGAATAATATAGATATATTCTACATATATTCTACATTTAAGTGCAGTCAAGAAGGAACATATGCATTAACACCTTTGTGTATTCACGCACAGCACAAAACGTTTGGTGGACAAAATGAGACAAAGTAGAAGTGGCATAAAACACGTCTTTCTGTGGCAGCGTCGGAGAAACTTGTTCATGTAAACAAACTACGATGAGTTCAAGGATCGCTGAAATTAGTAAGATAAAACGGTGCTTGCCAAATACGCTCATCAGAGAAGCATTTATAACATAAAAAGTGGGATTTCTAACAACTAGGAAGGTTTGTGTCATGTGTCATACTCTACAGAAAATATATTAAAACAAAACATTTATTTTTTTTCTTCATCTTTGTCCATTTTCACACATCTCTTAAAGAAGTCCAGTGAGCGACTAGGACGGCGCTAAAGAGCTGCAGGTTGCTGACCCCCGATCCAAGCTATATTGAATACCAGGACAAAAGTGATTATTTTTCACTTTCTATGTTTAAGGAATTTGCTCATCTTGACTCAAATGTATACTGAAATGTGAGATATCCATCCATCCATTTTCTACTGCTTGTCCATTTCGGGGTCTTGAGGGGTGCTGGGAGCCTATCCCAGCTGCACTCGGGCGGAAGTGGGGTACACCCTGGACAAGTCAAATTGTGAGATATATTTCTTAAAATAAGCAAAAGCAACATAAAACAAGGACATTTCACTTGGTAATTTAATATGTATGGTTTTAGGCAAAATGCTAACATTTGAATATTATCATTTTTACAATGGAACATTTTGACACAATGCATTACGTAGTGCTACTGAGCTAGCCTGATGTTTTTACCAAGCGTTATTTAGAGAGTAAGTATATGAGTACAAGGGGCGGTTTCCTGATTCAATATCGATGTCCAATATTGGACTAATATTAGAAAAAAAAAAGTATGGGACTTTCTGGACTTGCATGTAAAATGTCAGTCTGATAAAGTATTTACTTGTGCAAAGTTAGACAGCCATTTAAGATCTAAATGTCCTCCAATCAGCACAAAACATTGGTCTTGTGTTTTAATCCCTCAAAAATTCCCTGATGATTGAGGGAACCCCTCATGAAACAGTTCTGTAGAGATGAAGTAGTCTTGTGATTTTTCCCACACATACATATTGCGCTCTACCACGGTATTGAGCACTATTCTCTGGATAATCCAATCAATCGGCGTGGCGCAGTGGGAGAGTGGCCGTGCGCAACCCGAGTGGTCCCTGGTTCAAATCCCACCTAGTACCAACCTCGTCACGTCCGTTGTGTCCTGAGCAAGACACTTCACCCTTGCTCCTGATGGGTGCTGGTTGGCGCCTTGCATGGCAGCTCCCTCCATCAGTCTGTGTGAATGTGTGTGTGAATGGGTAAATGTGGAAGTAATGTCAAAGCGCTTTGAGTACCTTGAAGGTAGAAAAGCGCTATACAAGTACAACCCATTTATCTTTTATAAGACATATATATATATATATATATATATATATATATATATATTCCAAGTGCGATGACGTCACGTTATCGATGGGAGAATGCATTTTTAGACAATATGATTTGCTTGAGCGGCTAGGAGACAGAGAGTAACAAGCGGTAGAAAATGCATTAGAAAAGACAGATTCATAAAATATAATAATATCCGTAGTTTGTGGACACCTGATCTATACAGATTGTCAGGTTCAAACACTGTTGACATCTATTAATCAGACAAGAAGCAAGGAATGATGCAGAGACAGAGTTCAATTTAGCTCATGAGGAGACATGTGTTTTGGGCCGTATTCTGCTTACAGATCCAAACTACGTTCTAAAAGTCCAGCCCGCGTGCTTCCTGTCTTTATTTGGAAGGTCCCATTTCCATCACTGAAGCTGTCGCTGAGGGGAGGGGGTAATCTCGACAACTCCAGTTAGACACAATATATGATTATACAAAAATGTAAACGTGTTAACGCTGGTGCTATCGCCCCGTCCCTGCTTTGTCTGCGTCCCGGTACCCGATTTTTAGCCTGGGCAGTCAGCAGGCCGAGTCTGGACACAACACTAATAGAGACGGCTGGGATTTTTTTGGATTGCCAGATTTGCACAGATACAAAAATACCACTTCAGCACCGGGGGTCCGGTCCGATGACCATGGATGAAGTACTGGCTGTCCATAGTCGAGACCCAGGATGGACCGCTCGTCGGGACCCAGGATGGACCGCTCGCCTGTATCGATTGGGGACATCTCTACGCTGCTGATCCGCCTCCGCTTGAGATGGTCTCCTGTGGACGGGACTCTCGCTGCTGTCTTGGATCCGCTTTGGACTGAACTCTCGCGGCTGTGTTGGAGCCACTATGGATTGAACTTTCGCAGCATCATGTTAGACCCGCTCGACATCCATTGCTTTCGGTCCCCTAGAGGGGGGGGGTTGCCCACATCTGAGGTCCTCTCCAAGGTTTCTCATAGTCAGCATTGTCACTGGCGTCCCACTGGATGTGAATTCTCCCTGCCCACTGGGTGTGAGTTTTCCTTGCCCTTTTGTGGGTTCTTCCGAGGATGTTGTGGTCGTAATGATTTGTGCAGTCCTTTGAGACATTTGTGATTTGGGGCTAAAAAAATAAACATTGATTGATTGATTGATAATATATACATGATTATTCTAACACATATGTATTACACTGAACAAAAATATAAACACAACACTTTTTTTTTTGCTCCCATTTTTCACAAGTTGAACTCAAAGATCTAAATTGTTTACTATGTTTAACTGTTTATGTTTACAAAAGACCTATTACTCTCTAATGTTTTTCACAAATCTGTCTAAATCTGTTAGTGAGCATTTCTTCTTTGCCAAGATAATCCACCCCACCTCGCAGGTGTGGCATATCAAGATGCCGAGACAAACAGCAAAATTGTTGCACAGGTGTGTCTTAGGCTCTTCACAATAAAAGGCCATTCTGAAATGTGCAGTTTAATCACACAGCACAATGCCACAGACGTCGCAAGTTTTGAGGGAGCATGGGGGGTAACATGCTGACTGCAGGAATGTCCACCAGAGCTGTTGAATGTTCATTTCTCTACCATGAGCCGTCTCTAACCGCAGACTACGTGTAATCACACCACTTCAGGACCTCCACATCCAGCAGATGTACCACCTTGATCGTCTGAAACCAGCCACCCGGACAGCTGCTGCAACAATTGGTTCGCATAACCAAAGCATTTCTACACAAACTGTAAGAAACCATCTCAGGGAAACTCATCTGCATTCTCGTCGTCCTCATCGGGGTCTCGATCCGACTACAGTTTGTCGTCGTAACCGACTTGAGTGGGGGTGGGGTTATGGTATGGTATGGTATGTTATGGACAACGAATGCAAGTGATTTTATTGATGGCATTTTAAATGCACATAAATATCGTGACGAGGTCCGTTGTTGTGCCATTTACCCGAGACCATCATCTCATGGTACAGCATGACAATCCACGGCCCCATGTTGAAAGGATCTGTGCACAATTCCTGGAAGCTGAACACATCCCAGTTCTTACATGGTCTGCATACACACTGGACATGTCACCCATTGAGCATGTTCGGGATGCTGTGGATCGACGCATTAATGCGTGTTCCAGTTCCTGCCAGACCCCCAGTAAAGCAAAACTGCACATTTCAGCGTGATGTTTTATTGTGCCTAAGGCACACCTGTGCAATAATCATGCTGTTTAATCAGCATCTTGATATGCCACACCTGTGGTGGGATGGATTATCTTGGTAAAGAAGAAATGCTCACTAACACAGGTTTGGACAGATTTGTGAACAACTATTTTGATAAGAATAGGTCTTTTGTGTACATAGTAAAAGTTTTAAATCTTTGAGTTTAACTCATGAAAAAGGGAAGTAAAAACAAAAGTGTCGCGTTTATATTTTTGTTCAGTATAAGTGTCCCGAACTGAACAATATGGGATATTATAAGGAGTAAGAGAACCTGTTGTCTCATTCCACAGGACCAGTGGCAAAACAGCTTCTCTTTTTGTAGAATGAGACAATCTTTGGGTGAGTGGAGTTGAGAGACGTCTAAACATTGCTTCAAGAAGACAATAGGTGATAGGCAAATCTTCTCCTTATGGATGAATAGAAACTATTGTCACATTCAACGAGGAGAATGGCAAAACAGCTCGTTAGTGTCCACTTTTTAGCGAGGAACAAGACAATCTTTGGGGGTGAGGTATCAGAAAATTTTTGCAAGGAGATGATAGGTCATGGGCAAACCTCATTCTTATAAATAAGGAGGACTGAATGTTTTATTCCGCGGGAAGAGTGGCAAAGCATCTTCTCAGTGAACACTCTTCCGATGGAATGAGACAATCTTTAGGAGAGCGATATCAGAACAGTGCTGCAAGGAGAGGATAGGTGATAAGCAAACCTCTTACTGAATAGGGAGGACCTATTACCACATTCCACGGGAAGAGTGCCCGAACAACTTGTTAGTCGGCCCCTCTTTCAATGGAATGAGACCATCTTTGAGGGTGAGACATTGGGACATTGTTGCAAGCAAACTATAGGTGATGGGCTAACCTTATTCTTATGGATAGGGAGGACCTATTTTCTGATTCCACAGGAAGAGTGGTGAAACAGCTTCTTAGTGAACACACTTCTGATGAAATGAGACAATCTTTGGGGGGTGAGATCTCGGGACATTTTTGCAAGCATAAAATAGGTGATAAGCAAACCTCCGAATGAATAGGGGGGACCTATGATCTCATTCCACAGGTGGAGTGGCAAAACAGCTTCTTCGTGACCACTCTTCCGATGTAATGAGACAATGTTTGGAGGGGAGTTGTCAAGACATTGTATCAAAGAGACGATAGGTGATAGACAAAACTCTCCCTTATGGATAGGGAGGACCTATTTTCTGATTCCACAGGAAGAGTGGTGAAACAGCTTCTTAGTGAACACACTTCTGATGAAATGAGACAATCTTTGGAGGTGAGATCTCAGGACATTTTTGCAAGCAGACAATAGGTGATAAGCAAACCTCCGAATGAATAGGGGGGACCTATGATCTCATTCCACAGGTGGAGTGGCAAAACAACTTCTGAGTGACCACTCCGCTAATGGAAAGAGATCATCTTTGGGGGTGCGATGTCAGGGCATTGTTAAAAGGAGGCAATAGGTGCTAGGCAAAACTCTTCCTTATGGATAGGGAGGACTTATTTCCTAATTCCACAGGAAGTGGCTAAACAGCTTCTTAGTGACCACTCTTCCGAGGAAATGAGACAATCCTTGGGGGTGAGATCTCAGGACAATTTTGCATGCAGACAATAGGTGACAAGCAAACATCCGAATGAATAGGGGGGACCTATGATCTTGTTCTACTGGAAGAGTGACAAAACAGCTTCTTATTGACCACTCTTCTGATGTAACGAGACAATCTTTGGGGTGATTTGTCAAGATATTGTATCAAGGAAACGATAGGAGATGGGTAAAAGTCTTCCTTATGGATAGGAAGGACATATTTCCTGATTCCACTGGAAGAGCGGCGAAACAGCTTCTTAGTGACCACTCTTCCGAGGAAATGAGACGATCTTTGGGGGTGAGATCTCAGGACAATTTTGCAAGCAGACAATAGGTGACAAGCAAACCTCCGAATGAATAGGGGGAAACTGTGATCTCATTCTACGGAGATAGTGACAAAACAGCTTCTTAGTGACCATTCCTCTAATGGAAAGAGACCATCTTTGGGGGTGCGATGTCAAGGCATTGTTAAAAAGAGGAAATAGGTGATAGGCAAAACTCTTTTTTATGGATAGGGAGAACCTATTTTCTGATGCCACAGAAAGAGTGGCTAAACAGCTTCTTAGTTGCCACTCTTCTGATGTAACGAGACAACCTTTGGGGTGATTTGTCAAGATATTGCATCAAGGAAACGATAGGAGATGGGCAAAAATGTTTCTTATGGATCGGGAAGACCTATTTTCTGATTCCAGAGGAAGAGCGGCTAAACAGCTTCTTAGTGACCACTCTTTCGAGGGAATGAGACAATCTTTGGGGGTGACATCTCAGGACAATATTGCAAGCAGACAATAGGTGACAAGCAAACCTCCGAATGAATAGGGGGACCTATGATCTCATTCCACAGGTAAAGTGGCAAAACAGCTTCTGAGTGACCACTCCTATGGAAAGAGACCATCTTTGGGGGGAGATGTCAGGACATTGCCAAAAGGGAACAATAGGTGATAGACAAAACTCTTCCTTATGGATAGGGAGGACTTATTTCCTAATTCAATCAATCAATCAATGTTTATTTATATAGCCCCAAATCACAAATGTCTCAAAGGACTGCACAATTCCACAGGAAGAGTGGCTAAACAGCTTCTTAGTGACCGCTCTTCCGAGGAAATGAGACAATATTTGGGGGTGAGATCTCAGGACAATTTTGCAAGCAGACAATAGGCGACAAGCAAACCTCCGAATGAATAGGGGGAAACTATGATCTCATTCTACGGGAAAATGGACAAAACAGCTTCTTAGTGACCACTCCTATGAAAAGAGACCATCTTTGGGGGGGAGATGTCAGGACATTGCCAAAAGGAAACAATAGGTGATAGACAAAACTCTTCCTTATGGATAGGGAGGACTTATTTCCTAATTCCACAGGAAGAGTGGCTAAACAGCTTCTTAGTGGCCACTCACTCTTCCGAGGAAATGAGACGATCTTTGGGGGTGAGATCTCAGGACAATTTTGTAAGCAGACAATAGGTGACAAGCAAACCTCCGAATGAATAGGGGGAAACCATGATATCATTCTACTGGAAGAGTGACAAAACAGCTTCTTAGTGACCACTTCTCTAATGGAAGGAGACCATCTTTGGGGGTGCAATGTCAGGGCATTGTTAAAAGGAGGCAATAGGGGATAGGCAAAACTATTTTTTATGGATAGGGAGGACCTATTTTCTGATGGCGTAGAAAGAGTGGCTAAACAGCTTCTTAGTGGCCACTCTTCTTATGTATCGAGACAATCTTTGGGGTGATTTGTCAAGATATTGTATCAAGGAAACGATAAGAGATGGGCAAAACTCTCCCTTATGGATAGGGAGGACCTATTTTCTGATTCCACAGGAAGAGTGGCTAAACAGCTTATTAGTGACCACTCTTCCGAGGAAATGAGACGATCTTTGGGGGTGAGATCTCAGGACAATTTTGCATGCAGACAATAGGTGATAAGCAAACCTCCGAATGAATAGGGGGAAACTATGATCTCATTCTACGGGAAGAGTGACAAAACAGCTTCTTAGTGACCACTCCTCTAATGGAAGGAGACCATCTTTGGGGGTGCAATGTCAGGGCATTGTTAAAAGGAGGCAATAGGTGATAGGCAAAACTATTTTTTATGGATAGGGAGGACCTATTTTCTGATGCCGCAGAAAGAGTGGCTAAACAGCTTCTTAGTGGCCACTCTTCTTATGTATCGAGACAATCTTTGGGGTGATTTGTCAAGATATTGTATCAAGGAAACGATAAGAGATGGGCAAAACTCTTCCCTATGGATAGGAAATACCTATTTACTGATTCCACAGGAAGAGTGGCTAAACAGCTTATTAGTGACCACTCTTTCGAGGAAATGAGACAATCTTTGGGGGTGACATCTCAGGACAATATTGCAAGCAGACAATAGGTGACAAGCAAACCTCCGAATGAATAGGGGGGACCTATGATCTCATTCCACAGGTAAAGTGGCAAAACAGCTTCTGAGTGACCACTCCTATGGAAAGAGACCATCTTTGGGGGGGAGATGTCAGGACATTGCCAAAAGGAAACAATAGGTGATAGACAAAACTCTTCCTTATGGATAGGGAGGACTTATTTCCTAATTCAATCAATCAATCAATGTTTATTTATATAGCCCCAAATCACAAATGTCTCAAAGGACTGCACAATTCCACAGGAAGAGTGGCTAAACAGCTTCTTAGTGACCGCTCTTCCGAGGAAATGAGACAATATTTGGGGGTGAGATCTCAGGACAATTTTGCAAGCAGACAATAGGCGACAAGCAAACCTCCGAATGAATAGGGGGAAACTATGATCTCATTCTACGGGAAAATGGACAAAACAGCTTCTTAGTGACCACTCCTATGAAAAGAGACCATCTTTGGGGGGGAGATGTCAGGACATTGCCAAAAGGAAACGATAGGTGATAGGCAAAACTCTTTTTTTATGGATAGGTAGAACCTATTTTCTGATGCCACAGAAAGAGTGGCTAAACAGTTTCTTAGTGACCACTCTTCCGATATAATGAGACAATCTTTGGGGTGAGTTGTCAAGACATTGTAACAAGGAGACAATAGGTGATAGCCAAACCTCCTCCTTATAGATATGGAGGACCTATTGTCTCATTCCCCGGGAGGAGTGGCAACTCTATTGTTACCACCCCCAAGGGACACACCCAGGGAAACGCTACATTTTAAAATTCAAGACTAAAGGATTTTTTTGGATAATGTTAATACTGATGATTGATTGATTGAATTTTGAAACTTTTATTAGTAGATTGCACAGTACAGTACATATTCAATACAATTGACCATTAAATGGTAACACCCGAATAAGTTTTTCAACTTGTTTAAGTCGGGGTTCACGTTAATCAATTTGTGGTAAATAATAATAATAATAATAATAATAATAATAATCAATCAATCAATCAATCAATGTTTATTTATATAGCCCTAAATCACAAATGTCTCAAAGGACTGTACAAACCATTACGACTACGACATCCTCGAATGAACCCACAAAAGGGCAAGGAAAACTCACACCCAGTGGGCAGGGAGAATTCACATCCAGTGGGACGCCAGTGACAATGCTGACTATGAAAAACCTTGGAGAGGACTTCAAATGTGGGCAACCCCCCCCCCCCCCCCCCCCCTAGGGGACCGAAAGCAATGGATGTCGAGCGGGTCTAACATGATACTGTGAAAGTTCAATCCATAGTGGCTCCAACACAGCCGCGAGAGTTCAGTTCAAAGCGGATCCAAGACAGCAGCGAGAGTCCCGTCCATAGGAAACCATGCCAAGCGGAGGCGGATCAGCAGCGTAGAGATGTCCCCAAACGATACACAGGCGAACGGTCCATCCTGGGTCCCGACGAGCGGTCCATCCTGGGTCTCGACTCTGGACAGCCAGTACTTCATCCATGGTCATCGGACCTGACCCCCTCCACAAGGGAGGGGGGGACATAGGAGAAAAAAGAAAAGAAGCAGCAGATCAACTGGTCTAAAAAGGAGGTCTATTTAAAGGCTAGAGTATACAGATGAGTTTTAAGGTGAGACTTAAATGCTTCTACTGAGGTAGCATCTCGAACTGTTACCGGGAGGGCATTCCAGAGTACTGGAGCCCGAAATGAAAACGCTCTATAGCCCGCAGACTTTTTTTGGGCTTTAGGTATCACTAATAAGCCGGAGTCTTTTGAACGCAGATTTCTTGCCGGGACATATGGTACAATACAATCGGCAAGATAGGATGGAGCTAGACCGTGTAGTATTTTATACGTAAGTAGTAAAACCTTAAAGTCACATCTTAAGTGCACAGGAAGCCAGTGATAATGATAATGATAATAATAATAATGTATTTAACAAACAACAACAGCCCAGTTACTTTGAGTCCACCTTTGTGGTGATTTTTCTAACTAGTACTATATATTTGTGTCATATATTTAAAAATACGTATTTTGCAAAGTCTGAGCTGAAGTGCATCAAAATCCTCGGGGATAGAAAATAGAAAACACAAAAAGTAAAATGCATCATCATGAGGACTTCTATCACCTGTGATATTTTTAGGACTGGAATTTACAAAAGGGAATTTTATGCAAATTGTGTCACTTCTTGGACAGCCAAAAGCAACTTGTCCTGCTGGCACATTCTGACTGCACCAAAATAATCAAAGAAAAAAACTAATCACAACCTTGCCTCTTGCTGCATGCATTAATAAAACCGAATTATTGTGACCTTACGCTGCTTAATTGCTAGTCTCGAGTCAAAGAACCCAATTAAAATGCAAAGTAATGCTAAAAATTAGCTTTTTGTCAAAATAGTTTGACGTCACCGAGAGATGGAATGACAGCAGTTGCACTTCAATTCCTATTGGGAGCATTTTTGGCGTACGGGACGAAGACGGCGATGTCGAGCGACGTGTGTGTTGAACCACGTTGGCCAGGTCAGCGTGTGTGCATGACTCATCATCGATCCTGTCCCGCTTCCCCGCTCGACCTCCCTCGTGCTTTTCCCATTGATGTGACTCGCCTGGAGACGCGCCTCCTTTCATGTGCGGTTGGACATTTTGGCTCAGTCATGCAGAGTGAGGCCTCCTCTCAAAGCAAAGATCCTTTCACCTGTCGCAGTTTAGCTTCACGTTGTTCGGTGGCGAGGCCCCGCCCGCTTTCCCGGTGACTGTTGTTGTGTTGAGGTGATGAAAGCACAATGTTTGGACACGACTGGACGTCGTTCAGCGTAGGTCACACTTTGTAGTCACGATAGCGTCCCGCCCTCAGGGGCCACGTTGGCTTTGAAATGTGAACTGTATGCCTCTTTGTCTTGTCACAAACCTCAATAAAACATTTTTGACTTGATTTTTGACTCAGTGGAAGCATTTAAGTCCCATCTTAAAACTCATTTGTATGCTCTAGCCTTTAAATCAGGGGTCCCCAAACTTTTTGACTCGGGGGCCGCATTGTGTTAAAGAAATTTAGCCGGGGCCGGGCTGTATATATATATATATATGTATATATATATATATATATATATACACACACACACACACACACACACACACACACACACACACACGCACACACACACACACGTTAGGTCAAGAAATAAAACGGTTTCATCCCTACAACCCTGTTTCGCAGGTTTCCCTGCTCTTCAGGGGATTTTATACTAACATAGCCTCCAGCACCCCCCGCAACCCCAAATGGGATGAGTGGTAGAAAATAGATGCATATATAATAAAATCCTCTGAAAAGCAGAGGAACCTGCGAAACAGGGGATTTTATAATAAAATATATAATAAAATCCCCTGAAAATCAGGGAAACCTGCAAAACAGGCTTGTAGGGGGAAATAGCCTCTGTATTTTTTCCTAACCTAACGTATATTCCGTTCTACCCCGGTATTGTACAATGTATAACGGATAAACCACAGTAACCTTGTTTATATATATATATATATATATATATATATATATATATATACATATATATATATATATATATATATATATATATATATATATGATGTCACAGGAAAATGCATTTGCCTGGGCGGCTAGGAGACACCGAGAGTAAAAAGCAGTATAAAATGGATTGCAAAAGGACAGATTTAAAAAAAAATTGATATACAAAAATCTAAATTCTAATTCAAATATTTTATTTGGCCATCTTGAGACGGCAGCAGCGCAGCAGCGTCAGCGTAGCAGTTCTTTGAAGGCTTGTAAAATCCAAACCGGAGCAGTTAGAAAAACTCTTTGCGCAACTTTTAAACAAAAGGATTCAATCTCTTTCCTGTGCGAGTTTGAAGCCGACACAACAAACGCGCTCAGAAGAGATAATGTTTGAAAAAAGGTGGCGGGTTTTTACAAAACTTTTGTTTTGAAGGGGTAATTGCCAAATTCCTGTTGATTTTTGCTGAAGGATGTAAATTAATGAAATTTAGGTCCAAGTGAGACTTAGATAGAGGTTTTTGTTTCATGTCTCTATGACTTTCCTAACGGAAGTTACAAGCAGTTTTGTCTGTGTTTTTTTTCCCTAGGGGGCGCTAGAGCGCACTTTTAAGATTTTGGTTTTGTTTTTTTGATTAGATCGCAATTTTCGCCAGTCCTGATGTGTGTGTTAAATTTGGTGAGTTTTGAAGCATGTTAAGGGGGTCAAATTACAGCTCAAAGAGGCGGGCGGCGGTATAATAATAATAATAAAACCTTAGAAATACAATAGGGTCCTCTGTCCCAAAGGGACATTCGGTCCTTAATTAGCAACAAGCTTATATAAATACGAGTTAACTTACTGTATAATAAACACTTAATAAAGTAAAACTACTGTTGCCTAACAGACACTTCATTAGGTACACCATATCATAAAATCCAATGATATGAAACATTCTTTGTGCAATTTAACTCTTTCTATTATTTAAGTTGCGTTATTTAGCTATGTCAAAATGCTGTCAGTATGAAGGAATTGGAAGCAATATTGTCCTCCAAACCCCGTTTCCATATGAGTTGGGAAATTGTGTTAGATGTAAATCATTTTCAACCCATATTCAGTTGAATATGCTACAAAGACAACATATTTGATGTTCAAACTGATAAAGATTTTTTTGTTGTTGCAAATAATCATTAACTTTAGAATTTGATGCCAGCAACACGTGACAAAGAAGTTGGGAAAGGTGGCAATAAATGCTGATTAAGTTGAGGAATGCTCATCAAACACTTATTTGGAACGTCCCACAGGTGTGCAGGCTAATTGGGAACAGGTGGGTGCCATGATTGGGTATAAAAGCATTTTTCCAAAAAATGCTCAGTCTTTCACGAGAAAGGATGGGGCGAGATACACCCCTTTGTCCACAACTGCGTGAGCAAATAGTCAAACAGTTTAAGAATAATGTTTTTCAAAGTGCAATTGCAAGAAATTTAAAGGATTTCAACAGCCACGGTCTATAATATTATTAAAAGGTTCAGAGAATCGGGAGAAATCACTCCACATAAGCGCCATGGCCGGAAACCCACATTGAATGACCGTGACCTTCAATCCCTCAGACAGCACTGTATCAAAAACAGACATTAATCTCTCAAGGATATCACCACATGGGCTCAGGAACGCTTCAGAAAACCACTGTCACTAAATACAGTTCGTCGCTACATCTGTAAGTGCAAGTTAAAGCTCTACTATGCAAAGTGAAAGCCATTTATCAACAACATCCAGAAATGCCGCCGGCTTGTCTGGGCCCGAGATCATCTAAGATGGGCTAATGCAAAGTGGAAAAGTGTTCTGTGGTCTGACGAGTCCACATTTCAAATTTTTTGGGGCATTATTCGACATTCTGTCATCCGGACCAAAGGGGAAGTGAACCATCCAGACTGTTATCGACGCAAAGTTCAAAAGCCAGCATCTGTGTTGGTATGGGGGTGCATTAGTGTCCAAGGCATGGGTAACTTACACATCTGTGAAAGCACCATTAATGCTGAAAGGTACATACAGGTTTTGGAACAACATATGCTGCCATCTAAGCGCCGTCTTTTTCATGGACGCTAATGATTAATTCAGCAAGAGAATGCCAAGTTACAGTCAGCATGTGTTACAACAGTGTGGCTTCGTTAAAAAAAGAGTGCGGGTACTTTCCTGGCCCGCCTGCAGTCCAGACCTGTCTCCCATCGAAAATGTGTGGCGCATTATGAAGTGTAAAATACGACAGCTGAGACCCCGGACTGTTGAACGACTGAAGCTCTACATAAAACAAGAATGGGAAAGAATTCCACTTTCAAAGCTTCAACAATTAGTTTTCTCAGTTCCCAAACGTTTATTGAGTGTTGTTAAAAGAAAAGGTGATGTAACACAGTGGTGAACATGCCCTTTCCCAACTACTTTGTCACGTGTTGCAGCCATGAAATTCTAAGTTAATTATTATTTGCAAAAAAAATGAAGTTTATGAGTTTGAACATGAAATATCTTGTCTTTGTAGTGCATTCAAGTGAATATGGGTTGAAAAGGATTTGCAAATCATTGTTTTCCGTTTATATTTACATCTAACACAATTTCCCAACTCATATGGAAACGGGGTTTGTAGTAAAGGAATATATTTTGCTCCTTAAAGGATGTAACCTCATGTGGTTGTTTTAGGCACAGGAAGATGTCACATCCTGCAGCTGGAAGCAGGACTAAGAACATTCCGGAACAGGAAGGTGAGGATGGTTGGATAATTACCAGTAAATACTAATCACTGAGTGTACAACACGGACTTTATGACGAGAGTCAAAAGCCTCGCAGTGCTTTTACTCCATCCCAAATGATAGAAGCGCTCTTAAAAAAGCTGTCATTTACACCTAACTGCTAGCACTTTAGCACTCCGACACACTGTTTGCTCCTGCAGTAAAACGTGTCTGAGGGCTTTCATTTGCACACATCGACTGCATTCATTGCTGCCTTTTTTTTAAGGCCTACTGAAATGAGATTTTCTTATTTAAACGGGGATAGCAGGTCCATTCTATGTGTCATACTTGATCATTTCGCGATATTGCCATATTTTTGCTGAAAGGATTTAGTAGAGAACATAAAGTTCGCAACTTTTGGTCGCTAATAAAAAAGCCTTTACCTTTACCGGAAGTAGCAGACGATGTGCGCGTGACGTCACCGGTGTGAGGGCTCCTCACATTGTTTATAATCATAGCCTCCAGCAGCAAGAGCTATTCGGACTGAGAAAAGCGACGATTTCCCCATTAATTTGAGCGAGGATGAAAGATTTGTGGATGAGGAAAGTTAGTGAGGCACTAAAAAAAAAAAAAGAAGAAAAAGCGACGACTCCGGGCGGCGGCAGTGGTAGCGTTTCCGATGTAATTAGTCACATTTACCAAGATAATTCTGGAAAATCCCTTATCTGCTTATTGTGTTGATAGTATTTTAGTGAGATTAGATGAGTAAAGTCTTACCTGAAAGTCGGATGGCTGCGGTGAAAACCAGTGTGTCAGAGAAAGCCGATGAGGAGCCAAGATCACAGCTGCTTTTTGACAGCTACAGGAGAAGGTCCCGTAATCCACTGATGTCTCCGGTAAGAGCCGACAATTTTGACGTAGAGAAACATGTTTGCTTGACCGCTCTGTGTTAAAGCTTCACAACAAAAACAAAGAAACACCAGCTGTGTCTCGGTGCTAAAGACAGCTGCAATCCACCGCTTTCCACCAACAGCATTTTTATTTATAGTCTCCATTATTAATTGAACCAATTGCAAAAGATTTAGCAACACAGATGTCCAGAATACTGTGTAATAATGCGATAAAAAGCAGACTACTTCTTTCTCTTATGATTATTGTGTCCTTCATAGGAATTTCTTATGACATTTTCACCTCTACGTGACAGGGGCACTGCTGTTTTCAAAAATCTACTCCAACAATGCTGCTCAAAGATCCTCTATATGACAGGAGTGCGCCGCTGTTTTCAAGGACCCACTGCAAAAACAAAAATGTGAGTTAAAGATCTTCCATGTGACAAAAGAGTTATACTTGGGAAGGGATTCATATAGCCCCATTCCTGGAAGGATCATGCGTGAGAGGAAGAGGGGAGGTTAGTAATTTATCAATGCAGTCTGCTGAAAATGATGGAAAGGGCCATTCTCCCGCTGCTGCTTACTGCTCCCCTCACCTCTCAGGGGGTGATCAAGGGTGATGGGTCAAATGCAGAGAATAATTTCGCCACACCAAGTGTGTGTGTGTGTGTGCGCATCAATCATTGGTACTTTAACTTTTTAACATAGCAACTGACGCTTGGGTCAAAGTTGGACACAAAACACATTTTAAGATATTCAACACTACTGCCCTCTGGCGGATAAAGTGGATGGTGCACTTCCGCAATTTGTCATGTTTTATGTGTCAGGTTAACCGTAATGATTGGGGACATCCATCCATCCATTTTCTACCGCTTATTCCCTTTCGGGATCGCGGGGGGCGCTGGCGCCTATCTCAGCTACAATCGGGCGGAAGGCAGGGTACACCCTGGACAAGTCGCCACTTCATCGCAGGGCCAACACAGATAGACAGACAACATTCACACTCACATTCACACACTAGGGCCAATTTAGTGTTGCCAATCAACCTATCCCCAGGTGCATGTTTTTGGAGGTGGGAGGAAGCCGGAGTATATAAAGATCCTCAATTCAACAGAAAAAAACTGCTGTCAAAGATCATTTCTTTGACAAGAAACCACTGCTGTTTTACAGACCTACAGCAAAAAACATACCAAAAGATGTTTTATATGACGGAGGCACAGTGCTGTTTTAGGGACCAAATGCGAAAACCGTAGCCAAAGATCCTCTAAATGACAGTAGCACAGTGCTCTTATTAGGCACCTACTGTAAATACAATAGCCAAAGATCCTCTACGTGACAAGAGCACAGTGCTGTTTTTACTGACCTACTGCAAACACACTTGTCGTGAAAAATCCTCAATAGGACAGGAGCACAGTGCTGTTTTTACAGACATACTACAAAAACAGTGGCCAAAGATCCTCAATATAACAAACACATTGGTGTTTTTGAAGACTTCCTGCAACAACTTTAGCCGAAGATCCTCTATATGACAGGAGCACAGCGCTGTTTTTATAGACATACTGCAAAAACAGCAGCCAAAGATCTTCAATATGACAAATGCATTGTGCTGTTTTTAAAGCCCTACTGCAACAACTTTAGCCAAAGATCCTCTATATGACAGGAGCACAGCGCTGTTTTTTCAGACATACTGCAAAATCGGTAGCAAAAGCTCCTCAATATGACAAATGCATTGTGAGAGGAGCACAGTGCTGTTTTTACAGACATACTGCAAAAACAGTGGCCAAAGATCATTCATATGACAGGGGTACCGTGCTGTTTTTACAGACATACTGCAAACACCGTAGCCAAAGATCATTTATATGACAGGAGCACAGTGCTGTTTTTACAGAAATACTGCAAAACAGTAGCAAAAGATCCTCAATATGACAAATACATTGGGCTGTTTTTAAAGCCCAACTGCCGCAACTTTTGCCAAAGATCCTCTATATGACAGGAGCACAGTGATGTTTTTACAGACCTACTGCAAAAACAGTAGCCAAAGATCGTTTATATGACAGGAGCACAGTGCTGTTTTTACAGACATACTGCAAAAACGGTAGCCAAAGAACCTCAATATGACAAATGCATTGGGCTGTTTTTAAAACCCAACTGCCTCCACTTTTGCCAAAGATCCTCTCTATATGACAGGAGCACAGTGCTGTTTTTACAGACATACTGCAAAAACCGTAGCCAAAGATCATCTATATGACAGGAGCACAGTGCTGTTTTACAGACATACTGCAAAAACGGTAGCCAAAGAACCTCAATATGACAAATGCATTGGGCTGTTTTTAAAGCCCAACTGACTCCGCTTTTGCCAAAGATCCTCTATATCAGTGGTCCCCAACCTTTTTGCATCCGCGGACCGGTCAAAGCTTAATAATATGTCCCGCGGCCCGGGGGGGGTGTCCTTTTATTTTCTTTTTTTTTCTTTCTTCTTTGTCATGAAAAAGGGACGTTTTTGTAATGACAAAGGGAGTTTTTTGTGGTTGGTGCACTATTTTATAAAAAAAAATTCTGCGGCCCGGTACCAATTGGGCCGCGGCCCGGTGGTTGGGGACCACTGCTCTACATGACAGGAGCACAGTGCTGTTTTTACAGACATACTGCAAAAACAGTAGCCAAAGATCATTTTATATAACAGGAACACAGTGCTGTTTTTACAGACATACTGCAAAAACAGTAGCCAAAGATCATTTATATGACAGGAGCACAGTGCTGTTTTTACAGACATACTGCAAAAACAGTAGCAAAAGATCCTCAATATGACAAATGCATTGGGATGTTTTTTTATGCATTGGGCTGTTTTTTTACAGACATACTGCAAAAACAGCTGCCAAAGATCTTCAAAATGACAAATGCATTGTGCTGTTTTTAAAGCCCACTGCAACCACTTTTGCCAAAGATAATCTATATGACAGGAACACAGTGCTGTTTTTACAGACCTACTGCAAAAACAATAGCCAAAGATCATCAATACGACAGGAGCACAGTGATGTTTATACAGACGTACTGCAAAAACAGTAGCCAAAGATCTTCTATATGACAGGAGCACAGTGCTATTTTTACAGGCCTACTGCAAAAACAGTTGCCAAAGATCCTCCAATGACAGGAGCACGTTGCTGTTTCTACAAACCTACTGGAACCAAAAATAATTTGTCGACAATGTACAATAAATGCTCGTCTGGCTCCAATGTCTGTCCCTAATCAGGAAGAACCCTTACATGTGACTTTTGGCGTGTAAGATTTAAATGAGCACATACCGATTTGTGAGCGTGTAATACAACTTGTGCGCGCATTCAGAAGTGCAAAACTATCTGCACGTGCGTATCTATGACCTGTGAGAGGCAGGAACCCTCTTTTGATTGTCTTTGTTTACACGTGACTCCCCGTGCATCTGAATACAAACACTCCGATTGATGTACAGACTCACACATTACTACAAACGCACGCAAATTGGATTCCACACGCACAGAGTGAGAAAAACGTTTTTGCAAATTTTGCTACAATAATACTTTCATATTTTGGGGTCATCAAATTCGAGCTTAACGGGGGTGATGGCCATGTTTATTTCCATTGTGTCAGGTTCAAACACTGATGACATCTATAAAACAAGAAAAGAAGCAAAGAATTAAACAGAGACAGAATTAAATTTTGCTCAATTGAGGAGAAACGCCTGCACACTGTACAAGAGTGTCTCAACACGCTCTGGCGAAAGATTGTACGCCTTCTCTTTTATTTGGACTTTCCCTGATTACATGGCAACAGCTGTTTCTAAGGGACGGGGGTCGTAAACAGCCGTTGCTTTTGGTTACAGAACAGTTCAAAGAAAAGGTCGTGAAACAGTTCAAAGAAGAGGTTCTGTAGTTTTTGGGTCAAGGTAATATCATTCTGTTGATTACAATACATGAAAGAAACGGAACACCTTCATGTTGCTTCATGTTGGCCTTCTTCTTGGTAGGTTCAAAGACAGCTTTTGTCCTCTCGCCGGGATCTCATTGAAACATAAAGTTTTGTGATAACTTAAATACAATTATTCTGACATACTAGAAGGCAAACTTTCCTGGTGTGATAGCGCAATAAAATTATGAATTCATTAGATTGTGAGCTTATGTTATAAATTATTATTAATTGTCTGCCTCAAGTGTCAAGTTTTTTTTTTTCAAACTGATAAACTATGTTATGATCCGCTGCTCGGATCATACCATATTCTAATTTTGTTCCATCTTGTATCACATTCTGTTGTTTGACTTCCTTAGTTCCTGTTTTTTTTCTGTTACCATGGTTTCATATTAGTTCCACCTGCTACTCGCTGTTGACGGACACCTGTTTCTCTTGATTACTGCCGGTATTTAAGCCTGCCTTCGTTGTTCATTCATTCTCGCATCCTAGTAAGTGTTTCACGCAGTTTGTGTTTCACTTCAGTAACGATTCCTATTTTCATGTTTTTACTTGATAGCGTTCGCGGTATGCATTTGTTTTCTTGTAGCTCTCATGCTAGTAGTTTTTGTTTTGCTTTATGCGCCTTGTGCAAGTTTGTCAGTTATTTCCCTAGCTCCCATGCTAGCGCTTTTGGGTTTTTTTTCTGCCTAGTACCAGTTCTTCTGTTCATAGTCTGTTTTATTTGTTAAAATAACTTAATTTTTTACCTTCACGCTGTGTTAAAGCCCGACTGCATTCTTGGAACAACGAACCGGCATCACTATGCCCAGCAAATGTTACAAACTCGGCTTTTTTCGGACGCTGTGTGGAGTATTTAGTTGGTAGGCACGGCGGCTTGGCGGCAAAAGACAAACGACCGCCCCGCTTTTGTTTCCGTGTGGGAGAGCTTGAAAGGCTAATGAAAGGTTTTTCTGTCAGCGACATGTCAGATTGAGTTTAAGCTGTGATTTCCTGCACCGACATTTCTTTTACTTGCACATTTTTTCTGCATCCAAAATTGTCCTCCCAGCCAAGTTTTGTAATTTTTCGCTGCACTTTTGTGACGGATCCCCCTGAAAAGAACTAGCACACTAACATTTGTACGTGGTTTTGTTTTTCAGGAACACACTGATGGGTGTTGACTGCCGTTACCACCTGAACCGGAGCAAAGAGGTCAGTAACGGTGGCGTGGGGGCGCGCCGTCTCTTAAAGGTCGCGCTAAAAACAGTGGGTGAAATATGAGAGTGGACGTTTTCTTCTTTCTCTTATGATTATTGTGTCCTTTATACTAATTTCTTATGGCATTTTCCCCACTACGTGACAAGGGTACTGCTGTTTTCAAAAACCTGCTCCAACAATGCTGCTCAAAGATCCTCTATATCAGTGGTCTATATCAGTGGTCCTCTATATCAGTGGTCTACAACCACCGGGCCGCGGTACCAGGCCGTGGCTCGATTGGTACCGGGCCGCAGAATAATTTTGTATTTATTTTAATTATTTTTTTACAACATAAACACAAGATACACTTACAATTAGTGAACCCACCCCAAAAAAAAAATCCCCCCCCAAAAGGCTGGGGACCACTGCTCTGTATGACGGGAGATCTCAGTGCAATAAAAAAAAATGCGAGTTGTGAAGTGAATTATATTTATATAGCGCTTTTTCTCTAGTGACTCAAAGTGCTTTACATAGTGAAACCCAATATCTAATTTACATTTAAACCAGTGTGGGTGGCACTGGGAGCAGGTGGGTAAAGTGTCTTGCCCAAGGACACAACGGCAGTGACTAGGATGGCAGAAGCGGGGATCGAACCTGCAACCCTCAAGTTGCTGGCACAGCCGCTCTACCAACCGAGCTATAAGTTAAAGATCTTCTGTGTGACAAAAGAGCTACAGTGGGGAAGGGATTAATATAGCCTTATTCCTGGCTGGATCATGTGTGAGAGGAACAGTGGAGGTTAATCATTTTTCAATGCAGTCTGCTGAAAATGATGGAAAGCGCTACTCTACAGTTCCGAAACTGTGGTCAAAGTCAAAGTTGGACACAAAAAATATTCAACACTGGCGGATAAAGTGAATGGTGCACCTCCACATTTTGTCACGTTTTATGTGTCAGGTTAGGTTCAAGGTTCAAGGTTTTTTTTGTCACATGCAGACTACACCACAGTGAAATGCTTTTTTCCATTTTCTTCAGATATTGCGTACAGTTGGTTCCAAACACTAGTTGCAGAATCTAATACAATAAATACCAAAAAAATACAAACAATTAAATAGCTTTGATGTACATTAATTACAAGACAACTAAGTTGCACAATAAGTCACAGAAGTTATGGGAGAAGTATCAGTACAAGTAGAAGTACAGTAGTTAAATACAGTACCGGTCCAAGATCAAATAGTGTAACAGTGTATACAGTATAGAAAGGAACAAATATGAAGGTGTGGAGATCCCAATCCTCACGTTAACCATGAGGATTACGGTCATATAAATCCCCTTTCTAACAAAATACTGCAAAAACTCCTTGTCAAAGATCCTCAATCAACACAAAAAAAATGCTGTTTTTAAGGACTGCTTGCTAAACACATAGAAAAAGATCTTCTACATGACAGGAGCACAGTGCTGTTTTTAGGGACCTATTGCGAAAACTGTAGCCAAATATCCTCTATATCGGTGGTTCTCAACCGTTTTTCAGTGATGTACCCCCTGTGAACATTTTTTTAATTCAAGTACCCCCTAATCAGAGCAAAGCATTTTTGGTTGGAAAAAAAGAGATAAAGAAGTAAAATACAGCACTATGTCATCAGTTTCTGATTTATTCACTTGTATAACAGTGCACAATATTGTTCATTTGTAGTGGTCTTTCTTGAACTATTTGGAAAAAAAGATGTAAAAATAACTAAAAACTTGTTGAAAAATAAACAAGTGATTCAATTATAAAGAAATATTTCTACACATGGAAGAACTTAAAGTGCCCTCTTCGGGGATTGTAAAAAAAGATCCATCTGGATTCATGAACTTAATTCTAAACATTTCTTCACAAAAAAAAGAAATATTTAACATCAACATTTAAATTAGAAATATATATTATATTATAAATATATTTATAAAGGATTTTTGACACAACGAGTTGAGTTTATACCAAAATGGATACATGGATGATACAGCAGAGGATTGGGAGAATGTCATGTGGTCAGATGAAACCAAAATAGAACTTTTTGGTATAAACTCAACTCGTCGTGTTTGGAGGAAGAAGAATACTGAGTTAGATCCCAAGAACACCACACCTACTGTGAAGCATGGGGGTGGAAACATCATGCTTTGGGGCTGTTTTTCTGCTAAGGGGACAGGACGATTGATCCGTGTTAAGGAAAGAATGAATGGGTCCATGTATCGTGAGATTTTGAGCCAAAACCTCCTTCCATCAGTGAGAGCTTTGAATGGTTGACCAAATACTTATTTTCCACCATAATTTGAAAATAAATTATTTAAAATTCCTACAATATGAATTCCTTGATTTTTTTTTTTTCACATCCTGTCTCTCACAGTTGAAGTGTACCTATGATGAAAATTACAGACCTCTGTCATCATTTTAAGTGGGAGAACTTGCACAATCGGTGGCTGACTAAATACTTTTTTGCCTCACTGTGTATATATATATATATATATATAGTTAATAAATAAATAAATAGAACTAAATACAATCTTGCATAACTAATACAATAAAAAGTCAAATACAAATGACTGCAATAAAATGATTACTATTAGGTAGTAAAAACTCCGCCCTCTCTGAAGTGAAAAAGAAAAAATTGTCTGTTGTGACATCCGGTGGACCAGGGGTCACCAACGCCGTGCCCGCGGGCACCAGGTAGCCCGTAAGAACCAGATGAGTCGCCCGGTGGCCTGTTCTAAAAATAGATCAAATAGCAGCACTTACGACATTTTTTAATTCTAAGAGAGACAAAACTCAAATAGAATTTGAAAATCCGAGAAAATATTTTAAAGACTTGGTCTTCACTTGTTTAAATAAATTCATTTATTTTTTTACGTTGCTTCTTATAACTTTCAGAAAGACAATGTTAGAGAAAAAATACAACCTTAAAAATGATTTTAGGATTTTTAAACACATACCTTTTTACCTTTTAAATTCCTTCCTCTTCTTACTGGCAATTTAAATCAGTGTTCAAGTATTTTTTTTTTTTATTATAAAGAATAATAAATACATTTTAATGTAATTCTTCATTTCAGCGTCTGTTTTTTTCGACAAATAATATTTGTGAAATATTTCTTCAAACTTATGATTAAAATTCAAAAAAAATATTCTGGCTAATCTAGAAAATCTATAGAATTAAATTTAAATCTTATTTCAAAGTCTTTTGAATTCATTCGAAAATTTTTGTTCTGGAAAATGTAGAAGAAATAATGATTTGTCTTTGTTACAAATATAGCTTGGTCCAATTTGTTATATATTCTAACAAAGTGCAGATCGGATTTTAACTTATTTAAAACATGTCATCAAAATTCTAAACTTTATCTTAATCAGGAAAAATTACTAATGATGTTCCATAAATTATTTAGAAAAAAAAATTCAAAAATATTCGAATTAGCTAGTTTTTCCATTCATTTTTTTCGGTGGAATTTTGAATTTTAAAGAGTCGAAATTGAAGATAAACTATGTTTCATAATTTAAGTTTCATTTTTTTTGTGTTTTCTCCTCTTTTAAACCGTTCAATTAGATGTTTTTTTCATCATTTATTCTCTACAAAAAAACCTTCCGTGAAAGGAAAAAAAATGTACGGCGGAATGACAGACAGAAGTACCCATTTTTTGATATATATAGATTTATTTATTAAAGGTAAATTGAGCAAATTGGTTATTTCTGGCAATGTATTTAAGTGTGTATCAAACTGGTAGCCCTTCGCATTAATCAGTACCCAAGAAGTAGCTCTTGGTTTTAAAAAGGTTGGTGACCCATGCAGTGAACACATTCAGAACAGCAGTTTCTTTCATTCTTAAATTTAAGTTCAGTTTTATGCATCTCGCGGGCCAGGTAAAACCTGTTCGGGCTGTGACACCCCCTGATCTATACTTCTCAGTTTTCCTGGAATGACCCCGAAAGGGACAAGCGGTAGGAAATGGATGGATGGATGCAGCATGAGTAGTTTGTTCTACTCTCAACTTGGATTATTATTATTTATTTTTTTGATTCCTTGGGAATGAAAATGGCAAATCAGCGCCTGAGGGAGCGTCTCTGCTCTCAGGCTTCCTCGAGTTATCATTTCCACCAACCTTTCCTTTCTCCCATGCCGTGGAAAAACGTCACACCTTTTAAACCCCCAAAAACAACAATCAATAAATATATGCGGTAAGTGTGTCGTGATGACTTTTAATACGTTTTTTGGCAGCCTTGATAAATGAATAGAATTGCCCAAATGTGGCTCGTTTGAAGTTGTTTTTTTTTTTTTTCTGTAATTATGTTACGCCAGCTGGAAGGTGACGCTATTATCAGCCACGGAGTTTGATGGATGAAGCGGGCAGAGGCGCTTAAATTGAGGCCACGTGGACGCCATGTCCTGCTTGCTGCGTCATCGTCAAGGAAATTCAAAATGAATGCGATTGAAGACGACGACGTCGGTGAGCCGATTATGCAAGACTCTATTCGTCACGGCAGAGGAGTAATATGCCGTTCATTATTTTATTGCTCCGGTCGTTCCACCTGTGAACATATTTTTAGTGCACTTGAGTCGTCGCTTAATTCAGGACACAAAGCCATTTGTTCCACGCCGGTGTTAATAGTCACGCTCTTCTTTACGTATTCATACCTGCATCATTTATCCCCCCGACAAATTGCAAAGACCATGACCACAGGAAAGGATGGGAACGTAAATCGACCGGTAAATTGAGAGCTTTGCCTTCCGGCTGAGCTCCGTCTTCACCACAACGGATCGATACAGCATTCGCATTACTGAATAGGACTAGTTCGATTAGTCTTTCGCCCCTATACCCAGGTCACGCTCTTCTTCACGTATTCATACCGCCATCATTTATCCCCCCGACAAATTACAAAAACCATGACCATAGGTGAGGATGGGAACGTAAATCGACCGGTAAATTGAGAGCTTTGCCTTCCGGCTGAGCTCCGTCTTCACCACAACGGATCGATACAGCATTCGCATTACTGAATAGGACTAGTTCGATTAGTCTTTCGCCCCTATACCCAGGTCACGCTCTTCTTCACGTATTCATACCGGCATCATTTATCCCCCCGACAAATTGCAAAGACCATGACCACAGGTGAGGATGGGAATGTAAATCGACCGGTAAATTGAGAGCTTTGCCTTCCGGCTCAGCTCCGTCTTCACCACAACGGATCGATACAGCATCCGCATTACTGAATACGATTAGTTCGATTAGTCTTTCGCCCCTATACCCAGGTCACGTTCTTCTTCACGTATTCATACCGGTATCATTTATCCCCCGACAAATTGCAAAAACCATGAAGACAGGTGAGGATGGGAACGTAAATCGACCGGTAAATTAAGAGCTTTGCCTTCCGGCTCAGCTCCTTGTTCACCACAACGAATCGATACAGCATCCTCATTACTGAATACGATTAGTTCGATTAGTCTTTCGCCCCTATACCCAGGTCACGCTCTTCTTCACGTATTCATACCGGTATCATTTATCCCCCCCGACAAATTGCAAAGACCATGACCACAGGAGAGGATGGGAACATAAATCGACCGGTAAATTAAGAGCTTTGCCTTCCGGCTCAGCTCCTTGTTCACCACAACGAATCGATACAGCATCCTCATTACTGAATACGATTAGTTCGATTAGTCTTTCACCCCTATACCCAGTTCACGCTCTTCTTCACGTATTCATACCGGCATCATTTATCCCCCCGACAAATTACAAAGACCATGACGAGAGGTGAGGATGGGACGTAAATCGACCGGTAAATTGAGAGCTTTGCCTTCCGGCTGAGCTCCGTCTTCACCACAACGGATCGATACAGCATCCGCATTACTGAATACGATTAGTTCGATTAGTCTTTCGCCCCTATACCCAGGTCACGTTCTTCTTCACGTATTCATACCGGTATCATTTATCCCCCCCGACAAATTACAAAAACCATGACCATAGGTGAGGATGGGAACGTAAATCGACCGGTAAATTGAGAGCTTTGCCTTCCGGCTCAGCTCCTTCTTCACCACAAAGGATCGAAACAGCATTTGCATTACTGAATACGACTAGTTCGATTAGTCTTTAGCCCCTATACCCAGGTCACGCTCTTCTTCACGTATTCATACCGCCATCATTTATCCCCCCGACAAATTACAAAAACCATGACCATAGGTGAGGATGGGAACGTAAATCGACCGGTAAATTGAGAGCTTTGCCTTCCGGCTTAGCTCCTTCTTCACCACAATGGATCGATACAGCATCAGCATTACTGAATATGATTAGTTCGATTAGTCTTTCGCCCCTATGGCGCAGTGGGAGAGTTGCCGTGCGCAACCCGAGGGTCCCTGGTTCAAATCCCACCTAGTACCAACCTTGCCACGTCCGTTGTGTCCTGAGCAAGACACTTCACCCTTGCTCCTGATGGGTGCTGGTTGGCGCCTTGCATGGCAGCTCCCTCCATCAGTGTGTGAATGTGTGTGTGAATGGGTAAATGTGGAAGTAGTGTCAAAGCGCTTTGAGTACCTTGAAGGTAGAAAAGCGCTATACAAGTACAACCCATTTATACCCAGGTCGTACAACCGAATTGCACGTCGGGACCGCTTTCTTGAGTCTGGAGCATACCCCTATAATTGATTCATGGGTGTTTGCCGACACTCCTCAAGAAACCCTTTAAAGGGGAACATTATCACAATTTCAAAAGGGTTAAAAACAATAAAAATCAGTTCCCAGTGGCTCGTTGTATTTTTTAAATTTTTTTTCAAAATTTTACCGGTCCCCGAATATCCCTAAAAGAAGCTTTAAAGTGCTTGATTTTCGCTATTTGCGATGCGACTATCCATTTCCCTGTGACGTCATACAGTGCTGCCAATGTAAACAAACAACGGCGAATACCACAGCAAGATATAGCGACATTAGCTCGGATTCAGACTCGGATTTCAGCGGCTTAAGCGATTCAACAGATTACGCATGTATTGAAACGGATGGTTGGAGTATGAAAGTATTGAAGAAGAAACCGAAGCTATTGAGCGAATAGCTATTGACGCTATTCATAGCCATAGCACGGCCGAATAGCTGCGTTAGCATCGCTGCTAAAATGTGCGCACCAAACGATCAGGACTTTCGCATCTTGTGACACTGGAGCTACTTAAATTCTTCGATTGGTAAGTGTTTTTTTCACATTAAATGTGGGTGGAAGGAAACGTAATATAGTTGCAAATGCATCTGCAGGTTATACATACATCACTGTGCCATGTCTGCTTTAGCACCGGCAGTAAATAGCATGTTAGCATCGATTAGCTGGCAGTCAACATCAACAAAACTCACCTATGTGAATTTGTTGACTTTATAGTTGCAAATGCATCTGCAGGTTATCCATACATCTCTGTGCCATGTCTGCTTTAGCACCGCCGGTAAATAGCATGTTAGCGTCGATTAGCATAGCATGTTAGCATCGATTAGCTGGCAGTCACGCCGCAACCAAATATGTCTGATTAGCACATAAGTCAACATCAACAAAACTCACCTTTGTGATTTCGTTGACTTGATCGTTGCAAATACATCTGCAGGTTATCCATACATCTCTGTGACATGTCTGTCTTAGCATCGCCGGTAAAATGTGCAGACACTTTGGCACATTCAATGGGGGTCTGGCGGCAGACACTTTCGCATCTTTGGGCCAGTGGTGCAACTTGAATCCCTCCCTGTTAGTGTTGTTACATCCTCCGACAACACACCAACGAGGCATGATGTCTCCAAGGTTCCAAAAAATAGTCCGAAAAACGGAAAAATAACAGAGCTGAGACCCGGTGTTTGTAATGTGTTGAAAATGAAAATGGCGGCTGTATTACCTCGGAGACGTCACGTCCTGACGTCATCGCAAAAAGAGCGATAAACAGAAAGGCGTTTAATTCGCCAAAATTCACCCATTTAGAGTTCGGAAATCGGTTAAAAAAAATATATGGTCTTTTTTTCTGCAACATCAAGGTATATATTGACGCTTACATAGGTCTGGTGATAATGTTTCCCTTTAAGACTCGTCCTGAACTGCCCCAAGAAGAGATCAAGGTGGCCAAAAAGAAGAACTTGAGATGGCATCGAGGTCAGATTGCGGAGGTTGTTATGAAGGAAGACGGACGATTGAAGTACAAAGTCATTTTTGAAGAAAAAGGAAAGAGTCTAGTCTCTGGCCACCATATTGCTTTTGAAACCATGCCAAAACTGGAGCAGCTGTATGTTGGCGCTCGTGTTGTGGTCAAGTGGGAAAACAAAGGAGCAGTTGGAACCCGACGAACAAAAAAAGTTGGAGATTTTTTTTCTCACGATCCACTCGTGAACAAGACTCCTAGGTCTTTGAACTCCTCCACTTGGGGCAGAGACTCCTCCCCAACCCGGAGATGGCACTCCACTCTTTTCCGGGTGAGAACCACGGACTCGGACTTGGAGGTGCTGATTCTCATCCCAGTCGCTTCACACTCGTCTGCGAACCGGTCCATTGAGAGCTGAAGATCCTGGCCAGGTGAACCCATCAGGACCACATCATCTGCAAAAAGCCGAGACCTAATCCTGCTGCCACCAAACCGCATCCCCTCAACGCCTTGACTGCGCCTGGAAATTCTGTCCATGAAAGTTATAAACAGAGTCGACCCGACCTCGGATAAGCGGAAGAAGATGGATGGATGGACAAATTGCAGAGAGGCAGAGACAAAAGGGAAGCGGCGGGAAACGTGCCGATGAGCTTTTTGACCCGTGCCTGGTAGAGGCCATGGATTTGTAGGCGCCGCCACGGTCAGGAAGCTCTGATGTACGACGTGGACGTGATTTAATGACAGAGGACGGATGACAAACAGCCAGCTGCTGATGGAGAGACGAGGGGTCCAGACAGTGGGCTGGACGGGACAAAAGACGGGAAAATAAATGAGCCTTTTTGAGAAAAACTTCAACGTCTTTCACAAAGCGTTCCCGCAAAATAGCATGAACATTTTGTTCATACAGAATATTAATCTGTGTGTGTGTGCGACTCCAACAGTTACACAGAAGAGAAACTACAACGCCGCTCTTGTCAAGCATCAGAAAGTCCACTACCTGTCCTCTGTTGCGGACTTTGTGAGAAAATATGATGACACCCTCCCACGAATGAGGACAAATGGGCGGGGCTTCCGGACAACAGTCACGCCCACTTGTCCTCTGCATGTTGTGGACATTCTGGGGAAATTGACACTCCTGTCAAACGTCAAAATGTCCATGAGAGAGGACAAGTGGGCGGGGCTTCCGGTCCACAGTCACGCCGCGTGACACCATGTGCGAGGACTTTCAGTCAAAGGTCACGCCCACTTGCCCCTTTTGTTGTGGACATTTGGAGAAAATAGAATGACACTCGTCACATGTCAAAATGTCCACTACAGAAAACAAATAGGCGGGAATTCTGGTCAATGGTCACTTTGACTAAAAGTCCTGGCACGTGACGTCACGTGGCGTGTCCTACGTCGGACATTTTGGTGTCAGTGGACAAGGTGTCGGAATAATTGTATCTAAGTTATCACAAAACTTTGTGTTGCCATGAGTTCCCGGCGAGAAGACAAAAGCTGTCTTTGATCCTACCAAGCAAAAGGTTTGTAAAACTCCACTTTGTAGGATGGGAATCTACGTGAAAGTGCTGTTTCTTTGATGTATTGTAATCCACAGAAAGATTTTGTCTTGACCCGAGAACTACAACGGCAACCTCCAGGCAACCTTTCCTTTGAAGTGTTTTACGACCTTTTCTGTGAACTGTTCTGTAACCAAAGGCGATGGCTGTTTACGACCCCCTCCCTTAGAAACAGCTGTTGCCATGTGTTGAGACGCATTTTTAGTGCCGTCTCACCCGGGCCGGGAGCAGGAAAACAATTCGAGGAGGCAGGAGTTGAGTCAAGTAGAAGTATTTTATTTAACGCAGTCTGCAGAGAGCGGAGATCGTATAGTACACTTGAACAGTAGTACCAGGAAAACCCAAAGCGATCTGTCTGAGAGTTTGTTGTACAGCAGCTTATATACACTGTGCTATTAGTTATCTGATTGGTCAGTCTACTGACTGACGTCAGTTGCTATGTGTCTCGTGTCTAGGAAGTACTCTTGGTTTCCTGTTAAGTTGGTTGTTGCTCAAGCATCTGTTTCCTGTATGTGCAGTGTTTGCTTGGTTTCCTGTTATGTTCGTTATTGCTCAAACATCTGTTTCCTGTAGGTGCAGTGTTTGGCACACTGAGCCAAATTGAGGTCAGGACGTTTCCTGTATGTTTGGTCCACTCTGAACTCTCAGACATGAGGCTTTGTACACTCATTACATGTAATCAGGGAAAGTCCAAATAATAGAGGACGTGTACAATCTGTCGTTAGAGCATGGTGGAACTGTACAAAGAGTACAGACCAGGCGTTTCTCCTCATTGAGCCAAATTTCTGGCTGAGGGTTTCTGGTCAAAGGGCACGCTCACTTGTTTTTTTTGTTGTGGACATTTTAATTGAATGGAATGACGCGCTCGTCAAACATCCAAATGTCCACTACAAATGTCTGAGAACCCTGCTCGAGAAAAAGGTCAAAATGTCCACCACAGAATACAAGTGGATAGGGCCTCCGGTCAATGGTCACACCACAAGACTTCACATGTGAGGAGTTTTGGTCAAAGATCCAGCCCATCCATCCATCCATCCATCCATCATCTTCCGCTTATCCGAGGTCGGGTCGCGGGGGCAACAGCCTAAGCAGGGAAACCCAGACTTCCCTCTCCCCAGCCACTTCGTCCAGCTCTTCCCGGGGGATCCCGAGGCGTTCCCAGGCCAGCCGGGAGACATAGTCTTCCCAACGTGTCCTGGGTCTTCCCCGTGGCCTCCTACCGGTTGGACGTGCCCTAAACACCTCCCTAGGGAGGCGTTCGGGTGGCATCCTGACCAGATGCCCGAACCACCTCATCTGGCTCCTCTCGATGTGGAGGAGCAGCGGCTTTACTTTGAGTCCCTCCCGGATGGCAGAGCTTCTCACCCTATCTCTAAGGGAGAGCCCCGCCACCCGGTGGAGGAAACTCATTTCGGCCGCTTGTACCCGTGATCTTATCCTTTCAGTCATGACCCAAAGCTCATGACCATAGGTGAGGATGGGAACGTAGATCGACCGGTAAATTGAGAGCTTTGCCTTCCGGCTCAGCTCCTTCTTCACCACAACGGATCGGTACAACGTCTGCATTACTGAAGACGCCGCACCGATCCGCCTGTCGATCTCACGATCCACTCTTCCCTCACTCGTGAACAAGACTCCTAGGTACTTGAACTCCTCCACTTGGGGCAGGGTCTCCTCCCAAACCCGGAGATGGCATTCCACCCTTTTCCGGGCGAGAACCACGGACTCGGACTTGGAGGTGCTGATTCTCATTCCGGTCGCTTCACACTCGGCTGCGAACCGATCCAGCGAGAGCTGAAGATCCCGGTCAGATGAAGCCAACAGGACCACATCATCTGCAAAAAGCAGAGACCTAATCCTGCGGTTACCAAACCGGAACCCCTCAACGCCTTGACTGCGCCTAGAAATTCTGTCCATAAAAGTTATGAACAGAATCGGTGACAAAGGACAGCCTTGGCGGAGTCCAACCCTCACTGGAAATGTGTTCGACTTACTGCCGGCAATGCGGACCAAGCTCTGGCACTGATCATACAGGGAACAGACCGCCACAATAAGACAGTCCGATACCCCATACTCTCTGAGCACTCCCCACAGGACTTCCCGAGGGACACGGTCGAATGCCTTCTCCAAGTCCACAAAGCACATGTAGACTGGTTGGGCAAACTCCCATGCACCCTCAAGAACCCTGCCGAGAGTATAGAGCTGGTCCACAGTTCCACGACCAGGACGAAAACCACACTGTTCCTCCTGAATCCGAGGTTCGACTATCCGACGTAGCCTCCTCTCCAGTACACCTGAATAAACCTTACCGGGAAGGCTGAGGAGTGTGATCCCACGATAGTTGGAACACACCCTCCGGTCCCCCTTCTTAAAGAGAGGAACCACCACCCCGGCCTGCCAATCCAGAGGTACCGCCCCCCAATGTCCACGCGATGCTGGACATCGATCAAAATCGAATTATGTTTTCGTCAAACCTCAAAAATATCCACGACTTTTTGACTTTCTTCCGGCTGAATCGGCTTTACCCAGCAGGGTTTCTCCGAAGTACACTTTAAAGTAGCCAAAGATCCTTTTTTTCCAAAGTCTTTGGTCTGAATGCAGATGTTGTGCGCCCAAAGTGATGTTATAATGAACTTTTCAAATGACAAAAACCTTTCATACACCAGAATAGACTTTTTTTCTTTTCTATAATGCCTATTGCGTGATCAGCCTCGCAGCCGCGGCTGCAGTTTCTGACGCACAAGGACCTCCTGCGTAGTCAATTTCGTCAGGCAGATGAGTTTCTGAAGGCGAATTTAAATAAAGATAGTCGCTCTCTTTCTCTCTGTGTCGGCCTGGCAGTCGAGGCTGCGGCGAATAATTGACTGTTGAATGACTGTAAGGTGAGAGGTGCTGTGCTTCATGTTGGTGCTTAATATCCTATATTATAAAACAATACATAAATAACTGCTAGTGTGGGACTTAAATTGCTTTTATAATTGGATTGTCGGCGCACTTACACTGTCACAATATTCCAGACGGTTAATAATAAATAAGTCTATCTGTGTTGGGGTGGCGACTTATTGAACCCGAAAGGGATAAGCGGTAGAAAATGGATGGATGGAAGTTGGTGTTTTTCATATCTATTCTCTTATTATCACTTGATCAAGCCTTTTCTAACATTCCACACTGCAAAATAAACGTATGTACGGTCGGTGCTGATATCATCATTTATCATTCATCATTTATTTTTATTCCATCCATCCATCCATCCATCTTCTTCCGCTTATCCGAGGTCGGGTCGCGGGGGCAACAGCCTAAGCAGGGAAACCCAGACTTCCCTCTCCCCAGCCACTTTGTCTAGCTCTTCCCGGGGGATCCCAAGGCGTTCCCAGGCCAGCCAGGAGACATAGATTTCCCAACGTGTCCTTGGTCTTCCCCGTGGCCTCCTACCGGTTGGATGTGCCCTTAACACCTCCCTAGGGAGGCGTTCGGGTGGCGTCCTGACCAGATGCCCGAACCACCTCATCTGGCTCCTCTCGATGTGAAGGAGCAGCGGCTTTACTTTGAGTTCCTCCCGGATGACAGAGCTTCTCACCCTATCTCTGAAGGAGAGCCCCGCCACACGGCGGAGGAAACTCATTTCGGCCGCTTGTACCCGTGATCTTATCCTTTCGGTCATGACCCAAAGCTCATGACCATAGGTGAGGATGGGAACGTAGATCGACCGGTAAATTGAGAGCTTTGCCTTCCGGCTCAGCTCCTTCTTCACCACAACGGATCGGTACAACGTCTGCATTACTGAAGACGCCGCACCGATCCGCCTGTCGATCTCACGATCCACTCTTCCCCCAGTCGTGAACAAGACTCCTAGGTACTTGAACTCCTCTACTTGGGGCAGGGTCTCCTCCCCAACCCAGAGATGGCACTCCACCCTTTTCCGGGCGAGAACCACGGACTCGGACTTGGAGGTGCTGATTCTTATTCCGGTCGCTTCACACTCGGATGCGAACCGATCCAGTGAGAGCTGAAGATCCAGACTAGAGGAAGCCATCAGTACCATATCATCTGCAAAAAGCAGAGACCTAATCCCGCGGCCACCAAACCGGAACCCCTCAACGACTTGACTGCGCCTAGAAATTTTTTCCATCAAAGTTATGAACAGAATCGGTGACAAAGGACAGCCTTGGCGGAGTCCAACCCTCACTGGAAAAGTGTCTGACTTACTGCCAGCAATGCGGACCAAGCTCTGGCACTGATCATACAGGGAGCGGACCGCCACAATAAGACAGTCCGATACCCCATACTCTCTGAGCACTCCCCACAGGACTTCCCGAGGGACACGGTCCAATGCCTTCTCCAAGTCCACAAAGCACATGTAGACTGGTTGGCCAAACTCCCATGCACCCTCAAGAACCCTGCCGAGAGTATAGAGCTGGTCCACAGTTCCACGACCAGGACGAAAACCACACTGTTCCTCCTGAATCCGAGGTTCGACTATCCGGCGTAGCCTCCTCTCCAGTACTCATGAAAATGCATATTTACAAGCCACGTAAAATTGACACTTTCATTGTTTTTTTTTTTGTTTTTTGTTTTTTTTCTTATACATTTCCATGATCAGAAAGGAGCAGATGGAAGAAGAATATTCTTATATTTATCTGCCCCTTTTTTAACACTAATTACAGTATTTTAGATGACTTTATAACTGTTCCCTCCACCAACACCCAAACTCCAACATACTTTTCCATTTTCCTATAAGCATTTTCACAATGACATGTCCAATCTAAATCAAAACTCAGTTTGATATAATTCCAGTTTTCTCTTTTTATAACTCTTATATCGGATCAATATCGCTATCGGACGATACTCAAGGCACCAATGTCTATACCAGGGGTCACCAACGCGGTGCCCGCGGGCACCAGGTAGCCCGTAAGGACCAGATGAGTCGCTCGCTGGCCTGTTCTAAAAATAGCTCAAATAGCAGCACTTACCAGTGAGCTGCCTCTATTTTTTTTATTTTATTTATTTACTAGCAAGCTGGTCTCGCTTTGCTTGACATTTTTAATTCAAAACTCAAATATAATTTGAAAATCCAAGAATATATTTTAAAGACTTGGTCTTCACTTGTTTCAATAAATCCATTTATTTTTTTACTTTGCTTCTTACAACTTTCAGTAAGACAATTTTTGAGAAAAAATACAACCTTAAAAATGATATTAGGATTTTTAAACACATATACCTTTTTATCTTTTAAATTCCTTTCTTTTCTCTAAGAATAATGAATCAATTTTAATTTAATTCTTCATTTTAGCTTGTGTTTGTCAGGCTTGCCACTGACAGTTTTTTTGTGTTTTAGTTTTTCCTCTGTGTGTTTAGTATTTCCTGTCCTTAGTTCCTGTCAGCACTCTTATTTTGGTTCAGCTTCCTGTTTGTCTCCCTGACTGCTTTGTTTCCCCTCAGCTGTGGCTGATTGGCACCTGGCCACACCTGATGTCAATCAGCCAGCTCCTATTTTACCTCCTTTGTTCCTCCAGTCAGTGCTGGATTATTGTATTGCATGTCACTCTTGTGTCGTTGCTACCTGTCGTGTCGTGGATTGTCGATGTCGCTTCTTGTCGCATCTTTGCAGCGTAGCGGTAAGCTATATTTTGTTAATTATTCATAGCTTACTGGCTTTTGTTCCCTGCTTCCAGTTTTGTTTTCTAAGTACAAGTATGACGTCTGTTTTCCATGCTAAAGTTCCTTTTTGTTTTCTAGCTCTCACGATAGCTCTCTTAGTTTGTTATCCGCCCACGTGTGTGGCTTTTGTTTGTACCTTTCGTTTGGTTTTGTTCTAGTATTTTATATTGAAACCATGTTTCCTTATTCTATGCCTGCCTCCGTCTCTGCATCTTGGGGTTCGACAACAACAAACCATGACACTGTTTTTCGACGAGGAATATATTTCTTCAAATTTATGATTAAAATTAAAAAATATATATTCTGGCAAATCCAGAAAATGTGTAGAGTCAAATTTAAATCTTATTTCAAAGTCTTTTGAATTTCTTTTAAAATGTTGGTTCTGGAAAATGTAGAAGAAATAATGATTTGTCTTTGTCAGAAATATAGCTTGGTCCAATTTGTTATATATTCTAACAAAGTGCAGATTAGATTTTAATCTATTTGAAACATGTCATCAAAGTTCTAAAATTAATATTAATCAGGAAAAATTACTAATTATGTTCCATAAATTCTTTTTTGGGCTTCACGGTGGCAGAGGGGTTAGTGCGTCTGCCTCACAATACGAAGTTCCTGCAGTCCTGGGTTCAAATCCAGGCTCGGGATCTTTCTGTGTGGAGTTTGCATGTTCTCCCCGTGAATGCGTGGGTTCTCTCCGGGTACTCCGGCTTCCTCCCACTTCCAAAGACATGCACCTGGGGATAGGTTGATTGGCAACACTAAATTGGCCCTAGTGTGTGAATGTGAGTGTGAATGTTGTCTGTCTATCTGTGTTGGCCCTGCGATGAGGTGGCGACTTGTCCAGGGTGTACCCTGCCTTCCGCCCGATTGTAGCTGAGATAGGCGCCAGCGCCCCCCGCGACCCCGAAAGGGAATACGCGGTAGAAAATGGATGGATGGATGGAAATTCTTTTTTTATTTTTTTTTTTCAAAAAGATTCGAATTAGCAAGTTTTTTTATTAATTTTTTTCGGTTGAATTTTGAATTTTAAAGAGTCGAAATTGAAGATAAACTATGTTTCAAAATTTTATTTTATTTTTTGTTGGGTTTTCTCCTCTTAAACTGTTCAATTAAGTGTTTTTTTTCAATCATTTATTCTCTACAAAAAAACTTCCGTACAAAGAAAAAAAAATGTAGGACGGAATGACAGACAGAAATACCCATTTTTTAATATATATAGATTTATTTATTAAAGATAAATTGAGCAAATTGGCTATTTCTGGCAATTTATTTAAGTGTGTATCAAACTGGTAGCCCTTCGCATTAATCAGTACCCAAGAAGTAGCTCTTGGTTTCAAAAAGGTTGGTGACCCCTGACCTATATGATATCGGAAGTGAAAAACTTGTATCGGAACACACCTAATGATAACAAAACATTTTAGCATCATCATCTCTTGATCGTAACTCATGAATAGGAATGTATACGGACTACCGGGTCCTAATTAGGTAGGCCTGTTAGGATTCTCGACAAATATTACGGCTATCTGTATATATTTTTTTTTGATCAAGCTGATTGTCATAAATATGTCACACTGTCACCTCAGGTCAACAAAAAAAATATTTGAAACACATCAATATTTCCTACTCAAAGTCACGCACGCTTAAAAGAATTAGGCCTTGTTTACACAGCAGGTCAAATATGATCTTTTTTTTTTTTGCCCATATGCGACCTGTATCGGATTTTTTTTTTGATACAGTGCCGTCATGAAATACAATTATTTGCAAATCCTTTTCAACCCATATTCAATTGACTGCACTACAAAGACAAGATATGTGATGTTCAAACTCATAAACTTTCTTTTTTTTTTTTGCAAATAATAATTAAATTAGAATTTCATGGCTGCAACACGTGCCAAAGTAGTTGGGAAAGGGCATGTTCACCACTGTGTTACATCACCTTTTCTTTTAACAACACTCAATAAAGGTTTGGGAACTGAGGAAACTAATTGTTGAAGCTTTGGAAGTGGAATTCTTTCCCATTCTTGTTTTATGTAGAGCTTCAGTCATTCAACAGTCATTTGTCTCCGCTGTCGTATTTTACGCTTCATAAAGCGCCACACATTTTCGATGGGAGACAGGTCTGGACTGCAAGCGGGCCAGGAAAGTACCCGCACTCTTTTTTTTACAAAGCCACGCTGTTGTAACCCGTGCTGAATGTGGCTTGGTATTGTCTTGCTGAAATAAGCAGGGGCGTCCATGAAAAAGACGGCGCTTAGAAGGCAGCATATGTTGTTCCAAAACCTGTATGTACCTATCAGCATTAATGGTGCTTTCACAGATGTGTAAGTTACTCATGCCTTGGGCATTAATACACCCCCATAGCATCGCAGAAGCTGGCTTTTGAACTTTGCGTCAATAACAGTGCCCTTTGGTCCGGATGACACAATGTCGAATATTTCCAAAAACAATTAGAAATGTGGACTCGTCCGACCACAGAACACTTTTCCATTTTAGATTATCTCGGGCCCAGAGAAGCCAGCGGCATTTCTGGATGTTGTTGATAAATGGCTTTCGCTTTGCATAGTAGAGCTTTAACGTGCACTTACAGATGTAGCGACGAACTGTATTTAGCGACAGTGGTTTTTCTGAAGTGTTCCTGAGCCTATGTGGTGATATCCTTTAGAGATTGATGTCGGTTTTTGATACAGTGCCGTCTGATGGATCAAAGATCATGGTCATTCAATGTTAGTTTTCGGCCATGCCGCTTACGTGGAGTGATTTCTCCAGATTCTCTGTACTTTCAATGATATTATGGACCGTAGATGTTGAAATCCCTGAATTTCTCGCAATTGCACTTTGAGAAATTTTGTTCTTAAACTGTTTGACTATTTGCTCACGCAGTTGTGGACAAAGGGGTGTACCTCGCCCCATCCTTTCTTGTGAAAGACTGAGCATTTTTTTGGGACTCTGTTTTTATACCCAATCATGGCACCCACCTGTTCCCAATTAGCCTGCACACCTGGGGGAGGTTCCAAATAAGTGTTTGATGAGCATTCTTCAACTTTATCAGGATTTATTGCTACCTTTCCCAACTTCTTTGGCACGTGTTGCTGGCATCAAATTCTAAAGTTAATGATTATTTGCAAAAAAAAAAAAAAAAAAGTTTATCAGTTTGAACATCAAATATGTTGTCTTTGTAGCATATTCAACTGAATATGGGTTGGAAATGATTTGCAAATCATTGTATTCCGTTTATATTTACAGTAACACAATTTCCCAACTAATTTGGAAACGGGGTTTGTAGTTTGGATCTGTAACTAGAATACAGCCCAAAACACATGTCTCCTCATGAGCTAAATTGAACTCTGTCTCTGCATGATTCCTTGCTTCTTGTCTGATTATTAGATGTCATCAGTGTGTGAGCCTGATAATTATTTTACAGTTATAGTAGCGCTAAGTGTAACACCAAAAATACATTTTACATGTTAAGTTCAGTCGAATACAAATTACAGGGATATATGATCAAATAAGCTTTTTTCACCAGAGTGCCCTCTGCTGGATGGGCAAAGACACTGCCCCGCCTTGTGCACCTTTCTGGCTAGTATACGTTCATTTTAAAAGTGAGACCAGAAAAAACAAATAAAAAATGGAGTCTGAGCCAGTTGGAGAAAGTGCAGGGTGGTATTCAAGCTTTTGGGTCATCTATTCTGGTCGTGACGGTTTTATGCTTAACCTACATCAAACGCTTTATGGCTTGTGGATATTTCATTCTTTTTCTCTACGCTTGAATGAAGCTCCAAAATCAAATGTGAGCACGGCTAGCTTTGCAGAAGCCCTATTTTTCAAACAGCTCTTGTTTTGACCTTTTTGTTTTGTGTGTAATATTTTGCCCGGTATAGATGTGTTTTGTCTTTAAGTCCTAGCTGTATCGCATACATGGACAAATGCAGAAGAACTCCGGATGTGTTATTCATTAAAAAGATAAATGCTCTCATTTGCATGCTGGTTTGATACAAAAGGCATCCACTTCCACAAAAAAGGCAAAAGTATCTATTGGAGTGGCCGTGCAGAAACGATGTCTAGATGTAATATTTTCTATTTTTTATGATGGATTAATCGTTGCAGCCTTAACTGTGTGTTTAATTGGTTATTAAAATATTCTTTATCGGATGCTTTTTTGGAGTGTTTTTACATTCAACACCAATAAAAAGTGTTTTTGAAGAAAAAAATTATACATTTTTAATTAAGCTTCTACTCTCATTTGAACAAAATGAGCACAAAGACTTGACTTTTTGAGCCCCACAATGTAATCCATCAGTCCATGACACGAGTATGTAATTGGAATATCTTTTGCATGGTTGATTATGTGGCAACAGGATGGCTAATAGTGACCTGCAATGATTATTCCACACCACCAGGTGGCCAAATCCCTATACCTGTGGTTCTTAAAGGGGAACATTATCACCAAACCTATGCAAGCGTCAATATATACCTTGATGTTGCAGAAAAAAGACCATGTATTTTTTTACCCATTTTCTGAACTCTAAATGGGTGAATTTTGGCAAATTAAACGCATTTCTGTTTACAGGTCTTTTAGCCATGACGTCAGAATGTGACGTCACCGAGGTAACGCACACGCCGTATTCATTTTCACATTACAAACACCGGGTCTCAGCTCTGTTATTTTCCGTTTTTTCGACTATTTTTTGGAACCTTGGAGACATCATGCCTCGTCGGTGTGTTGTCGGAGGGTGTAACAACACTAACAGGGAGGGATTCAAGTTGCACCACTGGCAAGAAATCTGCCGCCAGACCTCCATTGAATTTGCCAGACTGTCTGCCGGCGATGCTAAGACAGACATGGCACAGAGATGTATGGATAAGCTGCAGATGCATTTGCAACGATCAGGTCAACGAAATCACAAAGGTGAGTTTTGTTGATGTTGTTGACTTATGTGCTAATCAGACATATTTGGTCACGGCATGACTGCCAGCTAATCGATGCTAACATGCTATGCTAAGCAATGCTAACATGCTATTTACGCTAGCTGTATGTACATTTGAAACTAGATACCCACATTTAATGCGAAACAAACACTTACCAATCGACGGATTTAAGTTGCTCCAGTGTCACAAGATGCGAAAGTCCTGATCGTTTCATCCGCACATTTTACCGGCGATGCTAATAAGGCAGCCATGCTATGGGCCACTTCATTAGGTACACCCACGCTATGGCCGAATAGCGTCAATAGCTATTCGCTCAATAGCTTCAATTTCTTCTTCAATTTAGTTTTCGCTATCTGCCTCCATACTCCGACCATCTGTTTCAATACATGCGTAATCTGTTGAATCGCTTAAGCCGCTGAAATCCGAGTCTGAATCCGAGCTAATGTCGCTATATCTTGCTGTGGTAACCGCCATGTTGTCTGTATTGGCAGCCCTGTATGACGTCACAGGGAAATGGATAGTGGTTTCGAAGATAGCGAAAAAAAGGCACTTTAAAGCTTTATTTAGGGATATTCCGGGACCGGTAAAATTTTGAAAATAAATCTTCAAAAAATACAACAAGCCACTGGGAACTGATTTTCATTGTTTTTAACCCTTTTGAAATTGTGATAATGTTCCCCTTTAACATAGGTTCGATCGACCCTTAGGGGTTCGGTGAGTCGGCCTCAGGGGTTCTGCGGAGGTCAAAACACATCGAACTCATCGTGTAAATACAAACTTCTCCCTGTCGGCATATTACTCCCAAACAATGTTCCTTTGCGTCGGATGAAAAGAGCACAGCTCGCTTTCCCCATCCTCACCACGTTCTACAGAGGCATTATAGAGAGCCTACTGACCAACAGCATCTCTGTCTGGACTGGAGCCTGCAGTGCCTCAGACTGGAAGTCTCTGCAGAGAGTGGTGAGGACGTCGGAAAAGATAATCAGGACTCCTCTTCCT